>NW_028182185.1:0-327000 GCF_964271855.1 Acomys minous
TTTCTTTCTTTCTGTCTTTCTTTCTGTCTTTCTTTCTTTCTTCCTCCGAGACAGGGTTTCTCTGTGTAGCCCTAGCTGTCCTAGAACTCTCTTTGCAGACCAGGCTGGCCTTGAACTCACACAGATCCGACTGCCTCTACCTCCTGAGTACTGGAATTAAAGGTGTGTGCCACCACGCCTGTCTGTAGTCTGGTTTTCGAGTTTAATATTTTAGCTCACGCCAGGCGGTGGTGGCGCATGCCTTTAATCCCAGCACTCGGGAGGCAGAGGCAGGTGGATCGCTGTGAGTTCAAGGCCAGCCTGGTCTACACAGTGGGTTCTGGGACAGCCGGAGCTGTTACACAGAGAAACCCTGTCTCCAAAAACAAAAACAAAACAAAATATTTTAGCTCACAAATTACAAGATGGATTGGACAGACCCATAAAATTTAGGGCCTCTGGCATTCCTATCAAAACAACCTCACCAGGATGCACAGGGCGCAGAGAACAGTTGGTGTCGTGGCCGAGAAGCAAAAGACAAAGAGGAAGGGGGCGCTTGAGAGCACGCCCCAGAGACCCGAGGACCAGCCGCCATTCCCAGTGGAACCATCCTAGAGGCCAAGGCCTTCAACACACAGGCCTTCGGGGTGCGTTCACCACTCAGCTATCCTGGCTTACACACAGGGCCAAGTCCGCCCCAGACTAATGGAGTCCTTTGACTATTTTCCGTGCTGAACTTGGGTCATTTTGTATCAGGTCTGTTGCCTTTTTGCCACTGTAACCACTTTCCCTCTTTCAGTAGCAGCTACAACCACAAGAAGTGGCCCCGAAAGCAGCACAGAAGCAGTAACACTTCTTTTACGAATGCTTTTCTCTGGCACCACTTAGGGAAATAAAGCTTAGAGAGGAGTTGGATGCCTCTCTAAGCAACACGTGAAAAATCCACTCCCACGCCCCTCCCTTCTAAGTCTCTTGAGTTCTTTGCTCTAGAGCTCCCAGTAACCACACAGCAGCTCACCACCATTCATAACTGCAGTTCCAGGGACTCCGATACCCATGGGCAGCAGGCACAGGCAGGATGCACAACAGTCATGCAGACAACACACCCCCACACATAAGAAATAAAATCAAATAACTCCTCCCCTCTACGTTACGTGAAGGAAATGTCAGGTCTTGACTTTCCATGCGGAGACACCTGCTCCAGTTAGCGTGGCTTGCTGGAGTCAGGGAAGAGGGTACTGGGAGGGTCAATTGGTTATTGTCACATGGCTGTGACCACGAAGCCTGCTGGAACTGAGGTCAGGAGGAAAGGCTTACTTTGGTTCATGAGGGTTTCTCTCCATCCGGGTACAGAAGGCATGGTAGGATAGTTTAGTTTTTGGCATCAGAAATGTGTGGTGGGAACCCCAAAATGCAGGCAGAAGTCAGCATTGGGTAAAACCTTCAAAGACCCTCCCCTGTGACCTGCTTTTACCGGGGAGACTCTACTTCCTACAGGCTCCACGAGTTCCCAACAAATACCGCCACCAGCCAGGAGCCAAACACCCAAAACTGACATCAGACTCAAAGCAGGACAGAGGCTTACACCTGCAATGGAATACTTTAGCCTGAGGTAACACCTGCCATTTGCACTAGATCCAGTGGCCTGAACCACACAGCACAGCACAGTCCCTTCGGGAAAGAACCGCATATTCTGGGAAACCGCACCTGGGGTGATTGTACAGGAGCACAAGGAGTGGCGCTACTAGGAGGTGTGGCCTTGTTGGAGTAGGTGTGGCCTTGTTGGAGGAAGTGTGTCACTAGGGGTGGGTATCAGAAGCTCAAGCCGGTTTTCTCCTCACTGCCTGCCCTCACAGGTAGAACTCTCAGCTCCCTCTCAGGCACCACGTCTGCCTGCACGCTACAATACTTCCTGTTATGACAATTATGGACTAAACCTCTGAAACTGTGAACCAGCCCTCAATTAAATGTTTTCTTTTGTAAGAGTTGCCCGTGAGAGCTAGACATGGTGGTACACACCTTTAATCTCAGCACTTGGGAAGGCAGAGGCAGGCGGATCGCTGTGAGTTTGGGGCCAGCCTGGTCTACAAAACGAGTCCAGGACAGTCGGGGCTACACAGAGAAATCCTGTCTCAAAAAAAAAAAAAAAAAAGTTGCCATGGTTATGGTGTTTCCTCGCAGCACCTATGAAAAGTGGAGCTGCGCAGTGACAAAGGGCCACAGTATCACAGATACTCACGGACCCTGTCGGGGAGCACAGAGTTCCTGGGGCATGCCACCTGGAGGATTGGAACAGCCACGGTTTATGCTCTTCGGCTGTTTCTTTTTCTCTCTTCCAGCTTGTATGTAATGTCAGCCTGCAGTGACTGACATTTTAAGTCAGTCTGTATCAGTTCCCAACAAGTCACAAGTTTATTCATTTGCTTGCGCGTTGTTATATGCTACTTTTTGGGTCTGCCAGGGTTGCCCTATAATGAAATGTTGGTGAGTGTGCCCAGTTGTATGGTTTAGTTACCATAAAAGCACTGTTTATAATGGGCAGTTCAGGATGCCTAATCACTTATTGTCCCCAAGTCTGATGTTTCCCTTCTCTCGGGACCCAGCAGTGAAGTTAAGGACAGCTTTTCAAATAAGAATAGTGACAATGTGGCCTTCTTCCAAGCCTGCTCCCAAAGCCAGCAGTGCTTTCTCTGTGGTTTGGCAGTCTACAAGCAGCACTTATGCAGCATGCACACCCACTGAACTTACGTGGGCTGGGTCAGACACTACAGTGTCTCTTTGCGTCAGGGCTCATTGAAAGCAGGCCTGTCATGTGGCTTTATAGCTCAGTGCAAAGCACCCAAGCTGATGAGAACGTGGTCTCTGTTCTGAAGCCCGCCACCTGCTATATCTCTTTATGGTAGATTGTGGGAGGTGCTGCTACTTGCCTTTCTCCATAGAAAGGATTTCCCAGGGTTCCCCAGACTACTGGACTCCTGGAAACATCCGAGAGGTCGGGCCCTGGGCTTTTATAGCATTTATTTCCTATCATCTTTAAGTGTTGTTATTATTGCTATTCTAATTATGGTCATATGTGCACATGAGTTGCCCACAGAGTCCAGAAGAGAGAGTTAGTTCCTCTGTCGCTGGAATTATTAAGCTGGGGACTGAACTCTGGCCTCTGCAAGAGCATGCACTCTTAAGCACTGAGTCACCTGTCACGTGCCAGGCCCATCAGTCTTTTACTGTTTGAACAGCACATTCTAAGCAGATGCAGGTGTCACCTTCCCTGCTGGCAAGGCTTTACAGCAGCAGCAATTACTACAACACAAACATTTTGGGGCTTTCTGAACTGAACTGCTGGAGGTGTGATCTACACACACTGCTTGGATTAGCAGTATCAGCAGAGCGGAACATTCTGCCGCACAACAAGAATTGTATAGTTGGACCCAGGTACAGTTCCCAGCACCCACACAGCAGCCCACAACTGTCCGTAACTCCAGTTCCAGACTGGGTCTGACACCTCTCACAGACATAAATGTAGACAAAACATCAATTCACATGAAATCAAAATAAATACAAATTAAAAAAAAAAAAAAAAAGAATGGCCTGGTGGGTTTTGTGGCCTTTTGGCTCCCACAGGTGGCTGGGGTCAGGCCCTTGCATCTCATTGTGCTTTTTGGGGTCCAGGCTGCTGGTCCACTAGGTGTCAGGAACTCTTCTTCTAGCTTTCTGGACTCCAGCAATGAGAAGAAGCCCAAAGAGTCTACACCAAGAATCCTCACCAACACATGGAGACTTCCTGATGCTCAAGCTTGCTGTAGGCTGCACCTCTGGAGACTAGCAGGTCACTGCCGCATGGTGCACTTGAATCCCCATGGGATTTGCCTTTATTTGCCTGTCCTTTCCAGTCTCACAGTTCATCTGTCTGGGCAGAGTGAGAGCCCTGCAGAGTACACAGAGTACACAGTTCCTTAATGCTCTTGTCTGTGTAGCTGCCACCAAACACAGAGGAAGAAGCCTTTCTCCACAGGCCCGTATTGGCTAGCTCAATCCATCCATCCGTCGTATGGAAGGATTTTTAAAGGCCCTGGGACATGGCGTTCCTTTCAGAGTACCCCTCCCTCCCTTCATTACTGAAATCTCTTGGGTGACACAAGACACTCTGTTGCTTTTCTTGTGAGGAAACTGGAGAACCTGAGAATCATCAACTGGATGACTCTGGTAACACATCTTTGCGAATAAGAGTAAGGGCGATTGAAATATTCATGTAAATGTTGATCTCAGTGGTTTAAATGAGGATCTTATAAAGTGAACCCATTGATCCCTCCCTCCTCCCCCCACCTGATCCCTCCTGCTCTCATCCCCACCCCCATCCATTCTATTTCCCCTTCACAGTGATTCTCATGTGGCCTTCCTTGTTACTTAGCTTCTTCGGGTCTATGGATTATAGCATGGTTGTCCTGTACTTCATGGCTAATAGCCACTTAGAAGTGAGCATATATCAAGCGTGTCTTTCTGGGTCTGGGATATTTCATTCAGGATGATCTTTTCTAGTTCCACCTATTTGCTGGCCAATTTCATAATGTCCTTGTTTTTAACAGCTGGGTTCTATTCCATTGTGTAAATGTACCACAGCTTCTTTATCCATTCTTGGGTTGAGGGACGCGTAGGAACCTACCTTTGACACTGCCTGGAGGGCCAAGAACCAGAGGCTAGATAGCCCAGAGACCTAGGATAGCACCAAATACAACTGGGGGAGGGGGAAGGGAAGGAAAAGACAAGATAAGAAAGACATTTCTTTGCTGAGGATATTGAGGGGGAAATGAGAATTTCTCGATTAGGAACTTGCTAAGCAGAGGCAAAGATGTAGCTACCCAGGAGAGAGTTAGAAGAGTTCACGGAAAGCAGAAGAGAACAAAGGCAAGGCCAGGACCTCCAGCCTCTGTGGACCTAGTGACACAAGTGAGGTCTTCATCTTCATCCTTTGGCTTTCCAGACCCTTGTTCTCTCTCTGGATTCACTGCAGAGCCCTTTAAACTCAGTGGATCTTGCTTTTAAACCATCAACTGTGGGGTACACAGCTTTAATGCTAGCACTGGGGAGGCAGAGACAGGTGGATGCCTGTGAGTTCCAATCGGATCTTGACAGGGAGACTCTGTCAAGAAAGGAAAGGAAGCAAGGAAGAAAGGAAGAAAGGAATTGAAGGAGGGAAGGAAGGAAGGGAAGGGAATGAAGGAGGGAAGGAAGAAAGGAAGGGAAAGGGAGGAAGGGAAGAAGGGAAGATAGGACAGAAGGAAGGAAGGAAAAAAGGAAGGCAGGGAGGAAAGGAGGGAAGAAAGGAAGTGAAGGAATGAAGGAAAGGAAGAAAGGAAAGAATGAAGGAGGGAAAGAAGGAAGGGAAGAAGGGAAGGAAGAAAGGAGAGAAGTAGGACATCTTCAAAATAAAGCAGCATCTTTATGAGTGAACAAGTTTAAATGAAAAACTCACTGTTTCTAATTTCTCTGTGTAGAAGTTTCATCAAAAATGAATTCCAGCTCACAAACATATGCAGTCATGTCTGCATTTGACTTGTCTTTTCATTGCCTTCATAATACTATTTTTTGTTGTTTATTTTGGTTTTGTTTTTTTTTTTTTTTAAGACAGGGGTCTCTCTGTGTAGCCTTGGCTGTTCTGGACTTGCTTTCTAGACCAGGTTGACCTTGAACTCACAGAGATCCACCTGCCTCTGCCTCCTGAGTGCTGAGAATACAGGCACGCACCACCACTGCCCAGCTAATAGTGGTTCTTAATGGTTCAAGGATTTTAGTTTTTTCTGGGGGAACTCACAGTATAAGAAATACAAACAAACATTCAGGTTAATGGCAATAGCGAAACATAAAGGATGGTGCTACTAGAGTACCAAAATAGATTTCAGAAATTAAGTCAAGACTGGTTTCCTATGAGAAAGAATAGGGAAGACAGCTGTAGGCAACAATAAGAGCGTGGCTGGACACGCAGAAACAAGCCATGCTAGACAGCCTGTTTAAAAAGACTGTTGTTGGCCAAGAAATAGTGATATAGTGATATCTAGTTGTAAAGCAGGAGTTTTCTCTTGTTCTCTGAACTTTAACAGTATGCCAGGATACGCATATGCCAGGATAGTGGTCAGGAATTTCCCTAAGACCAATTATCTTAATTTAAAGTTGGCATAGACCAAACAAAAGTCCTACAACCTCTTTAAAGAAAGTTGCAAAACGGAGATCAGGACAGCATGGGGCAAAGACTGCAGACATCAGAGTCCACGCTCGGGGTTACAGAGGAAAATGATATATGATTCGTCTGATCTCGGTGAGACTCTGGCCCATGCCTTGGCCCACCTGCCTTATAGGCAGAATTCCCCTGGTTGAAGGTAATGGCAAATATTTCAACAACCAAGCAGAGTCCATGGTCAGAGAAAACAATTGTGTTGCTTAGTAGGCCAATATTTGAGTGAATTAATCACTTGAAGTTTTTCTCATCTGTGAAATTTTTCTCATCTGTTGAGTTTTCAGTACTTTTAAGTTAAGTGTTGCTTCAGAAAATCACAATATAGTCCCTGTTCGTGTGTTTAATCGGGACACAGATGTTTGCTTGCTCCCTTGATTTAGAAACACTTTAAGGTTCCATTTGCCACTTGTTTGATCTGTAAACCTTTACAGCTAAAAGCATTCCGAGTCAGAAAGCTGGCCTTTTGAAACTTAAATCATTAACGCTTTTTCCCCCCAAATGTGAACATTTCATATTGTCACTTTCAAATAAGCTATTTTTAGAACGATTCTTCTGCCGGGTCCAGAAATTATGCAAAGAAATCCCTCCGTAAGGCCCTAAACTCTAGCAACTGACTGACATCTAATCGGAGGTTTCCTGTTCTATCTTTTTCCAGCCGGCTTCCAATTCCAGCCATAAAGACAAGTGAGGAGCATTCTAAGAAAAAGGCTGTTTTGAGTTCCGCTCCACATCGATTGCCCCTCACTAAGACTTTAGGTAGAATGTAGCAGGTGTTTTTGAAACGTGCCCAGTTCCTCCAACTTCCAGAACCCTTCTCCGAGACGCTAAGACTAGGTAAGTTAGCGCGGCCAGCAATCCTGAATTCTCCATTTCCCTCGCCACGCCCCCTGAGTAACCTAGGTTACAGACACACCCATCCTCCGTAGCTGACCAATCACAAAGGTGAGCATTGCCGGACAAGGTTTGCCCAGCATGAACCTCGCTGCAAATCATTCGCTTCCTGGACCTGAACGGAAACGGAAGTGAGCTCCTATATTTTGAAGATGAGTTCCTCTAGCGAGGAAGATTTGAATGAGTGAGTGAGGAAGTGCGGGCCCGGGTCTTCCGGGGGGCGGAGACTCGCCTGCCAGAGCAGGAGGGAGGGAACCGGCCGGCTACCCGCCGCAGGTCAGAATCCCCGGGTCACCCCGCTGTCCTCGGAAGCATGGTGCAGCCGAGACGGCGGCGACTCCGCCACGGCAGCACCGAGTGCACGCGGGTTGGCCGGCGAGGATGCAGCCCGCACCTGCGAGCATCCCGAGCGGCCACCGCTGCGGCAGCCGGCAGCACAGTGCGACCCAAGGACGGGGCGCCAGCGGCTGGTAAATTTTTCTTTATAGTGAGTCAGCTCAAGAAACAACCGAAGAACCGAACCAGCAAAGATCTTGGTTTAGTTCGTTTACTCAGCTGTTGAAAGCTGGTTTGTTTATGAAAAAGCCTTGCGCATGCAACCGGAACAACTGGAGGAGATGGATCCGACCCCTGTTAGTACTTATTTACGGAGTTTCCATCTTGATAGCCATTCCTGTATGTGTTTGGGAACTAAAGAAATTGAAGGTAAGAGGGTCCAGCACCTCTCCTCTTTCTTAACGCTGCTTGACAGAGTCCCTTTGTCCGCCTTCTTGGTGGTCTGCGAAACATTTCGTCTTTGGTCTGATTTTATTCTGCCGCTACAAGTGGAGTTACCTCCTGGTGGAGAAAATAGTTAAGGCAGCTGCTCAGGATGGACTGAAAGAACTTTATTCCTGAAATAGTAGCTGCTGTGCAGACATTGGGGCTTGACCAGATCAAATAAACTACCTTGGAAGTTACGTTCTGGGTTTTATAAGCTTTTAGCCCGCCTCCTGTAACTAAAGGATTCCTGTTCATTTGACTTTGTTAATTGTTTTTACGTTTGAGGTTACATCTTTTTCTTTGTTTCTTTCTTTAATGAGATAAAGTCTCTAATGTAGATGCTTTGTAACCTAGAATGGTCCTCCTCCGTCTACATTCCGAGCGCTGGGCTTATAGATGTAGCCATCATTCTGTTTGTTTAGTGCTGGGGTTGAACCCGGGGCTTTGTGCATTTGAGGCAGGCAAGCACTCTACCAACTGAGCTACATTTCCAGACCTGAAGTTACTCCCTAATCGAAGCACACGTTTTTACAAAGTCTCTCCGGTCTGTCTCTTGTCTTTCTCTCAGTCTCTCTCCCTCTCTCTCCTCCCTTCCCCTCTCACCCCCCCATCTCTCCCTGTCTCTGTCTCTCTCTCTCTCCTTCCTTTTCTCCCTCCCTCCTTCATTTCTTTCTTTCTTTCTTGTAACTCACTCTGTAGACCAGGCTGACCTCCACTCACAGCAATCTGCCTGCCTCTGCTTCCCTGAGTGCTGGCATTAAAGGCATGTACCACCACAGCCAGTTGTATTTCTTTCCTTACTTAAAAAAAAAAAAGTATTCGTTGCTGTGTTCATGGGATGGCCCAGTTGTGGAGGGACAACTTAGGGGAGTTGCTTCTGTGTTCCCAGGATGAGGAGTGCGGAGGATGGAGCTCAAGTCGCCAGTGTTGGAGGCGAGCACCTTACCCGCTGAACCCTCTCTGGCCCACTTTCTACTGTTTGTTGACGTCATGTGACAGTAGTGAAGTATTACAAACTGAATAACTACCATAAATCTACAATCTATGCATAAAGTGAATTTGGATTTATCAATTAATAATAACCAGAAATACTTTTATTGAGAAACACTTTATCTCAGAAGAGTTATAACCATGCCGATGGCCCCCTTTTTGATTGTGGAAAATATTTTAAACAATGTGTCAGACATTTGTAGGATCCTTTTAATCACTAAATTTTTTGTTGGCTTTTTTTAATAATTATAGGTTTTTAGGTTATTTGAAATTTGTCCACCCAAACTTGGGTATAGCAATCTTAACATAAATATAATTTCCTCACTTAGTGTTCCTTAGGATATAGTATAGAAAGGTAAATGAAATGTGTATCATTTCTGCTTAAGAATTCCCTTAATTGTGAGCTTCAACTGTAGTTTTAAAAAACCATTTCTAATCTTCAGTGTGAACTGCTAACATCCCAAGCCCCTCACTTTCTGATAAGGATATTTAATGGGGCGTGCAAATAAACCAAAGTAATGCATTTGCCAAGTCTAGACCTCAGAACAACTTAAACTGCAGAGACAGGTATGAGAGTATTGCTTAATGTACTTTCTCTGCCATAAGAAAATGCCACGCTTTAGCTGAAGAAAGGGTTCAGTGGTAAAGCAGTACGCACGCAAGCCTGACCACCTGAGTTCCATCTCTGACCCTCGTGAGTGGTGTCTAGGCAAGATGGAAGGCAGGAACAGAACTGTCTGCACGCTAGCCGGCCAGCTGGCCTGCTGTGTGACATGTAACAGCGGAAGCTGCAGAGACCGTGCCTCACAAGATGGAAGGAGAACAGACTCCACGCATGCGCACCTGGGCTCACACACATAGAAGAACACATTTAAGTATACATAAAATAAACTGAGGGCCTTCAACAAGACTTTTTTTTTTTTTCCACAGTGTTGAAAACTATTTTGGAGTGAAATATCATGGGGGGGGGGGGGCGGACACCCGCAGGGTGGCAGTCTAGGGAAGGTCCTCTCACGTTGCAGGAGGCCATGCTCTTGAGCCCTCAGATGGCTGACAGACAATTCTGAGACCACCAGGGCTGTGAGATTATGACCTCATTTCACCTACGTCATTTCCCATCAGCCTTTTCTCCAAATATGGCCATTTGCATTAGGGGTTAAGTTTCAGCAAATGAGGAGAGAACAACCTAGGAACTAGTGGTCAAACTTCAGACAGGCTCCACAGTTAAAAGAATGCTTGAAGCCAGGTGTGTTGTCGCACACCTGTAATTTCAGCTCTTGGGTAGCAGAGGCCGGCAGATCTCTGAATTCAAGGCTATCCTGTCTAGGAGGGCCAAGGCTACACAGAGAAACCCTGTCTCAAAAAAGCTTTAAAAAAAAAAACCCAACCAACCAAACAAAAACAAAAAGAACTTGAGACTAAGGATACAATAGCAAAAGACCCAGCACCTGTATTTCACAGGGATTTACAAAGAGGGCAGATAATGACCTCCCTGGAAAGAGGGTTTCAGGGGAAACATTTTGAAGAGTGTTCACTGTTGCCACCTGGTCAGTCACTTTTCACAAGTAGGAAGGTCATTGGGGAGCTTAGTGAGTGCACTGGAGGTGGACAGAATTGTTTAAGTAGGAGTGTGTGGGGGAAACATAGGCTCAGAAGAATAGATGAGGGTTTTTTGGTTTTTGGTTTTGGTTTGGTTTGGTTTTTCGAGACAGGGTTTCTCTGTGTAGCTTTGACTGTCCTGGACTCACTCTGTAGACCAGGCTGGCCTCGAACTCACAGAGATCTGCCTGACTCCACCTACCAAGTGCTGGGATTAAAGGCGTGCGCCACCACTACCCAGCTGAATAGATGAGTTTTGAAAATTTTGACTCTGAAGGAGGCTGGGAAATGATAGCACATAGGTAGAGAGGACTGGGAGACAAGGAAAGATTTTGATTTTATGTCATTTCCTATTAAGGTTAGAGGCATTAACTAGAGCATATTCCTAAAATGGCTTTATTTTTTTTTTAATGTAACTATAATTTTACTTAATTCTTTAGAAAGGCAAAATAGAGCAAAGTCCCTCTTCATACAGATGAGGGGACATTGAAGCAGAGAGACAAGTGGCCATGGGGATATGACTACAGGAGTGAGTCATTTTTCTGGTCACTTTATGAACGACTGAAATGAAACTCCCCCACAGCACCATGTGAGGATACATGGCCTTCATGAGTTGTCAGCACTAGGCCCCCACTTCACAAGAATCAGAGAGAGAAAGAAGTAACAGGCTAGGAATGGGTGAAGGCACTACGGAAATGTCTCGGGTTTTGTTTCGTTTTTGGTTTGTTTGTTTGGTTGGTTTTGGTTTTTCGAGACAGGGTTTCTCTGTGTAGCCTTGGCTGTCCTGGACTTTGTAGACCAGGCCGGCCTTGAACTCACAATGACCCGCCTGCCTCTGCCTACCAAGTGCTGGGATTAAAGGCGTGCGCCACCACCGCCCGGCTCTTGTTTCATTTTTGAAGAGGGTTCATTCTTTTGTGAGGCAGGGTCTCATATATGTAGCCTGGGCTGTCCTGGAACTCATCGTAATCCACCTGCCTCTGCCTCCAAGAAATCTAGTACCCACTTCTGACCTCACACCCACACATGCACATATCCACACACAGACACATACAAAAAAAAATTTTTTTTTTGAGACTTGGCTGTCCTGGACTCACTTTGTAGGCCAAGCTGGCCTCGAACTCACAATGATCCACCTGCCTCTGTCTTCAGAGTCCTGGGATTACAGGTGTGTGCCACCATGCTCGACGACATAATTTTTAAGTAAATATTTTTTTAAATTGTTACTAATTATTTGGAAAATACCAAGCAGTGCTAATAATCAAATGAAAATAAAACAAATGTTGATTTTTGTAGTCATAACATGAGAGTCTAAGCTCACACGTTCTTTTCTCTTCTAAGGTTGGGATCCACACCAAAGCTTGGTTTATTGCTGGAATATTCCTGCTGATGACCATACCTGTGTCCATGTGGGGGATTATCCAACATCTAGTGCATTATACACAGCCCGAACTTCAAAAACCCATCATAAGGTCACTTCCTCACACATCTCTATTACTAGTATTGACTGACTTAACTCATAAACATCACATTAAATGGGTTTTATGTTTTACTCTCCATAGGATTCTTTGGATGGTTCCGATATACAGTTTGGATAGTGTAAGTATATTTTGTTGTATTCTGTTAAGAATTCTTTTATGACACTTAACTATGTTTACTAGAGAATGCTTAATAAGGTAAAGAGCACACAGTATTGACAAGGAGAGATTAATAGTAAAAATGTTTCACCTTTTTTTTTTTTAAACAGGGTTTCTCTGTTGTAGCCCTGGCTGTCCTGCTGTAACTCACTCTGTAGACCAGGCTGGCCTTGAACTCAGACATCCACCTGCCTCTGCCTCCCAGTGCTGGGATTAAAGATGTACACACTTCCATGCCCCCCTACTGAAGACTTCTTTTTTCCTTTTTGGGTTTTGTTTTGTTTTGTTTTGTTAAAATAGAGTCTATGTAACCCTGGCTGTTCTTGAATTTACCATGTGGACCAGATTAGTATCCAGCTCACAGAGTTCCATCTGAGGGCAGGGATTAAAGGCATGCACCACCACCACACCTGGTTTTTTTGGTTTTTCGAGACATGGTTTCTCTGTGTAGCCTTGGCTGTCCTGGACTTACTTTGTGGACCAGGCTGGCCTCGAACTCACAGAGATCCGCCTGCCTCTGCCTCCCGAGTGCAGGGATTAAAGGCATGCACCACCACGCCCGGCTAGACATTTTCTTTGTCTAATTATCACAGTAGTTGTATTCTCTGTGGAAAGTGTCTGTCTGTGCATCCACCCTACTTTCCTGCATTTCTTCTTTTTCTTTCTTTCTTTTTTTTTTTTTTTTTTTGGTACTTGATAACTAAAATGTGTGATAGTGAGCAATCTGCATCCTTATCAAAATCTGCGCCCATGGGTTCAGCCAAGCCTGGAGCAGATCTATTTTAAACAAGCCCCGACCCCAGGTTTGCACTCTGGATATCCCATCAGGTGTCATAAGCCGTCTGGAGATGACTAAGTCTAGGAGAGCTGCACTTGGGTCGTGTGTTGCACCTGGTCTGTGCTGATGCTGCCCATTCTGTATAAGGGACCTGGTGGCAGCAGTCTGTGCCTGGGGTGGCCCATCCCTTAGGGATGAGGGTAACTTACAGTATTACAGTCTTTAACAGGTGAAAAGCCACTAATCTGAGAATGTAAGCAGCCAAGCAAGGAGAGTAACTACACACTAAAAATGTTCCAAATATCTGCATTTGTCATTACAGTCATATTTTGTCTTAACAACATTAAAAAACAAGTGTAGTGGTACACATGCCTTTAATCCTAGCACCTAGGAGACAGAGGCAGGAGGCTCTCTATGAGTTCTGGGTCAACCTGGTCTACATAGTGAATTCCAGGATAGCCAGAACTACATAATGAGACCCTGTCTCAAAAAATACAAAATATCCAGGCTTTAGTGGCCTTTAATTCCAGCAGAGACCAGCCTGGTCTACAAAGCAAGTTCTGGACAGCCAAGGCTATACAGAGAAACTGTGTTAGGAAATAAAACGTCTTCAGTAACATTTTTTTCTGATCATATTTTTTTCTTAATTTCAAATTATATTTGAGAACTCACTAACTTTCTTTTTTATGTTCATCACTTCCCCAAACACTTGCCCTTCTGTTTACCTGTATCAGAGAAGTTCGTTGCATTTTAAAGCATGCTTTGCAGAGCCTAGGATGTAGCTCAGTGGTGGACTTGCACTGTTTAATCCTCAGCAGTCCCTGCCTCCCTCCCCGTAAATCCACTCAGAGTACTTCAGAGAGTTTGCTGCAAGTCTGTGACGGGATCCCCAGGTTCTGTGTTATTGTCCTGTGAATCTGAGCAGTAATTCATTTTCCTCAGGCTACAACTCTTCTTTAATGTCTGTGCTTTTCCATAGTGGATAGCTTTGAAATTTCCCAAAATTGCCATCTACGTGGACACCTGGAGGGAGTGCTACGAAGCGTATGTCATCTATAACTTTATGATCTTCCTTACCAACTATCTCACCATCCGATTCCCAAACTTGATGCTGCACCTAGAAGCTAAAGACCAGCAGAACCACCTCGTTCCACTCTGCTGCTGCCCGCCATGGGCAATGGGGGAGTAAGTAAATCGGGTTTTCATGTGTCTGTTTGGGTTTTACAGAAGCAGAATTATTCAGTTTGGGCCAGCTCTCTGCAAGACAGTTCTGTAAACAGAAACAATAAGTAGACTTTAGCATGGAGTACAGTTTGAAAGACAACAAAATACATTTTTGTTTGTTTTTGTTTTTGAAGACAAGGTTCTCTGTGTAGCCCTGGCTGTCCTGGAATCGCTCTGTAGACCTGGCTGTCCTTGAACTCACAGAGATTCACCTGCCTCTGCCTCCCCAAGTCTGGGATTGCATTCATGTGTCACCATGCTCAGCTAACAAAATACATGTTTTGTTTTTTGTTTTCGAGACAGGGTTTCTCTAGCCTTGGTTGTCCTGCATTCTGTACACCAGGCTGGCCTCACCTTGATAAACTTTTTATTGGGTGAGCAATGTAAAAATGAAACAAAAACAAAAAAAAACCCACAACATCTATATCTTAAAAATGTATTGCCTTTAATCCTAGCACTCTGGAGGCAGAGGCAGGGGGATCCCTGTGAGTTCCAGGCCAGCCTGGTCTATAAAGTGAGTCTAGAACAGCAAGGGATACACAGAGAAACCCTGTCTCGAAAAACAAAAACAAAAAGCAAAGACCCAGGTTGATTTCCTAGCCATTTCAGCCATCCAAAACCCCAGTTCCAGGGGATCCAACAGGCACATGTGTGGTGCACACACATATATGCAGGCAAAACATTCATACACATAAAGGAAAATAAATGAGCCCTTTTTAAGTGGGATTTTTTGTTGGGTGAGGTGGTAACACGCCTGTGGTCCCATCACTCAGGCAGGGGCAAGTGGATCTCTGAGTTCGAGGCCACCCTGGTCTACAAAGCAAGTCCAGGACAGCCAAGGCTGCAAAGAGAAACCCTGTCTCAAAAAAAAAAAAAAAAAAAAAAAAAGTAGGATTTGTTTGTTTGTTTTGCTTTTTCTCCCCCTTTTCATTTTGGTTTTTCAAGACAGTGTAGCTTTGGCTGTCCTGGAACTCACTCTGTAGACCAGGCTGGCTTCAGACTCACAGAGATCCACGTTGCCTCTGTTTTCTGAGTCTTTTTTATATATATATACATTTATTTTATTACACATGTATAAAACAAACTACATACAGCACAGAGAACCATGTGACAATCATGAGAATAATGAGTTCTATACATGTTACATTCATAGTGAATTGGCCATCTGCATTCATCTAGTTTGAAGTAAATGTAAAAAAAAAAAAAGTCTTTAAAGAGTTAAGATTGCATATTTTACCCAAAGAACTTTAGTTACTTTTCTCACTACTGTGATAAAATAACTGACAAAAGCAACTTAAGAAACAAAGGGTTTATTTGGCTCACAGACTCATTTCACTTGGTCCTGTCGATTTGAGGTGAGCATGGCAGGAAGCCCCAGTTCCCAATACTGTTCTGTGCTGTGCTTCAGTGGAGCTGGGCAGGGGTGTCTTTCAGAGATAAAGTTACTAAATAACTTCAGGGGCTGGAGAGATGGCTCAGAGCACTGTCTGTTCCGAAAAGGTCCTGAGGTCAATTCCTAGCAACCACATGGTGGCTCACAACCATCTATACTGAGATCGGGTGCCCTCTTCTGGCCTGCAGGTGTATATGCAGGCAGAGCACTGTGTAAGTAATACATAAATAAGTCTTTAAATAATTTCAAAGTGGGCTTTAGATTTCCTTGCTGCCATCCACACTCTTATCCACCTGTCATTTAGGACAAAATTGGCTGAATGAATATAGTTGTCATCTGACCGAGTCATTTCCATTTGGAGGCTTTGAGATGTTTTGATGCCACTGAATAGCTAAGATGGTCTCTTTCTTTTGCAGAATGCTGCTCTTTAGATGCAAACTAGGAGTGTTACAGTATACTGTGGTCAGACCAATCACCACTGTTACTGCTTTGTAAGTATGACTCTCCTTTATTTTTTTTACTGTTTCAAATCTTCATGCTACATGCCTGGGAATGTAGCTCAGTTTGGTAACTGCTTTGTATGAACAAAGCCCCGTGTTTAATCCCCAGCCCCTCAGAAGGCAAGTGTAGTCGTTCATGAGAAATAATCCAAGCACTTGCAAGGTAGAGGCAGGAGAATTGAGAATTTAAGGCCACCTGGGGCCCTGTCTTTAAAGATCTGTGTTCTTACATGGGAAAGCAAGTAGGAAAAGGGTATTGATTAATAGCGTAAGTCTAGCCTGCTACAAAACCACATATATAAAAGCTGGGTTCCGTAACAACAAACAGTGCAAGGCATTGCCACAAGATTCACATCCTTTTGAGAGCAGACATGAGAAAAATCATCAGAGGAAAACACTACTTTAGTTGGGTTAATCACACAGATTTTATGTGTGTGTGTGTGTGTGTGTGTGTGTGTGTGTGTGTGTGTGTGTGTGTGTGTGTTGTTAATTTAAGAGTTTATTAATACTGTTTTAAACAGGTGCAGGTCTTTAATCCCAGCACTGAGGAGGCAGAGCCAAGTAGATCTCGTTCAAGGCCTGCCTGGTTTACATAGAGAGACTACATCTCTCTCACACACACACAAACTGTGATGCCAAAATATTAAAGTTTCAATAAAAATTCCAAAATGTGAGTTTCTGCAGACCACAGCGTAGAATCAAGCCATGTAACAATACTTCTTATCCTGCCTGTGCCAGAAATACTTATAGAAGTATGTTTTATTGCTTTGCTGCTTAGAAACTAGGTGAGCATATAACTTAATACTTGTATTAGAATTTACTCGGGGGATCTGAATCTTCAAATATTTACCGCTAAGTTAATTTAGAGGGAAAGTGAGCTGTAGTCATGTTTATCAACCAAGCTTTCCAAAATGAGGAAAGTCATGATTGTTCTGTGGTTTAATGGTTGTTTATAATTTAAGTTAAAAGTAATGATCATACCATGTATTTCTAGAAAGATGTGACTCGTGTCAGCTTTTCAACCATCTGTGACCAAAGGCAAGTGGTCGTCCTTAGGCTTTCTGAGATAAACTGGTTATAGATTTTAAGTTTTACTACCGCTGTGCCCTAAGTGTGTGTATTCAGGGCTGGAAGGTGTTTGGTGATTGAGAGCGCTTGGTGCTTTTGCAGAGATGTGGTTCCTAGAACCACCATTGCTGCTCACAACAATCTGTTAATTCCAGTTCCAATTCCAGAGTATCCAGTGTCCCCCTCTGGCCTCCAGGGACACTGAATGCACATCACGCCAGGCGTACATGCAAGCAAAACACTCATACGTAAAAAAATAAATCTCTAAAGGATATATATTAAGATACAGGTCTCCTTGGTTCGTCATAAAGTTGCCTGACTTTTGTCACTTTTCAGGGTATGTGAGCTCGTTGGAGTATATGATGAGGGAAACTTTAGCTTCTCCAATGCTTGGACCTACCTGGTTATAATAAATAATTTGTCACAACTGGTGAGTAAATACTCTTTTGTTTGTTTGTTTTGTTTTTTGAGACAGGGTTTCTCTGTGTAGCCCTGGCTGTCCTGGACTCACTTTATAGACCACGCTCAGAGAGATCTGCCAGCCTCTGCCTCCCGAGTGCTGGAAGTGAAGTGTGTGTATGTGCCACCACACCCTGCAATAATGATCTTAATTGTACTGAATTAGTTTCTGTTACTAAATATTATCAGGCACTATTTCTTAAAAACAAATATTACCTTTTAATTTGTACATGGAATCTGAGGCAGCTTTAATGTATAGTTTTATACAATATAAACATATAGTAGTATGTTTATGAATGATTTAGTGACTTACACACAGACCTGTTGTTTGCTGTCGTTTCTGCATGGCTGTGAGTATATGCATTGTGTACCTCCTAAATAAACAAAAGGTACAGAGACTTACTCCGTAAGAAGAAAAGGTCTAATTGGCATATTGATAGGATAGAGTTTCTAAGTAAAGGAAGAATTTTCTGGTTGTGGCACACACTTTTAATCCCAGCACTTGGGAGGCAAAGGCATGAAGATCTGCGTTTGAGGCCAGTCTTGTCTACAGAGCAAGTTCCAAGACAGCCAAGGTTACATAGTGAGACTCTGTCTTGCAAAAAACAATTAATTGTTTGTTTTTCAAGACAGGGTTTCTCTGTGTAGCCTTGGCTGTCCTGAGCTCACTTTGCAGACCAGGCTGGCCTCGAACTCGCAGCGATCCACCTGCCTCTGCCTCTTGAGTGCTGGGATTAAAGGCTTGCACCACCTGGCATTAGTTAAATAAATTAAATAAACTGTGTGGTATAAATGTTACGCAAGAGACTAGCTTATAAAAGTAGTAGTGATTTGTCTTTAAAAGCATAATAGATGTGTTTGCTTTTATTTGACTGAAGGAAACCTTTTGTCCCATTCATATCATTTGTATATTGCTTTAGTTCCAGTAAGTGAACATGTAGAAACATATTTAGGGGAAACATTACATATCTCCCTTGCGAAATTCCACTTCTGTGCATCTGCAGCAAAACACTAAAAGCCTGTTGTTAATCTGAACCACTGGCCGAGTAGCACTCAGCTGTGCCTGGAGCGCCACTGTAGAGCAGGCTCTGGTTTCGGCTTCAAGAGTTCTGCTACTGTCTTCTACTGCAGAATGTTAACTGTTGCTTTTGTTTCCAGTTTGCCATGTACTGCCTTCTGCTGTTTTATCAAGTGCTAAAAGAAGAGCTCAGCCCTATAGAACCTGTGGGCAAATTTCTCTGTGTGAAACTTGTTGTTTTCGTTTCCTTTTGGTAAGTATTGCTTTCTCTTACGAGAATATTTCAATATTAAATGCTAATTAAACTGTTGGTTAAGAGAGTTTGAGAGGCACGACTACCAGTTCAAGGCCAGCCTGAGCTATGAAGCTACAAACTACAAGTGTTAATATAGGAGGAGAACTAAAATGCTATTACTCACACTTTTAAAAGCTAGCCCTATGTCAGGGTAGTGGTGGCACACACCTTTAATCCCAGCACACAGGAGGCAGAGGCAGGTGGATCTCTGAGTTCAAGGCCAGCCTGGTCTGCATAGGTTCCAGAACAACAGAAGCTACACAGAAACCCTGTCTTAAAAAACAAAATCAACAAAAGCTAGTCCTTAGGGCTAGAGAAATAGTGTTTCAGAGACTTTGCTACATATCCAGAGGTCCACAGCACCCGGCTCACATCCAAGGAATCTGGAACTTTCTCCTAGCCTCTGGGGCACATGCACATATTCAGATTATCAGACACACACATACACATAAATAAGAAAATCTTTTTGTCTTCTTTTGTTTTGTTTGTTTGTTTGTTTCTGAGACAAGGTTTCTCTGTGTAGCCCTGACTATCCTGGACTCACTTTGTAGACCAGGCTAGCCTCAAACTCACAGAGATCTGTCTGCCTCCCCTTCCCTAGTGCTGGGATTACAGGTGTGCGCCATGTCTCTCAGCTAAGGAAAAACTTTTTTTTTTTTTAATTTGTCTTTTGTAAGATTTATAATAACAGGACTGGGAAGGTGATTCGGCAGATAAGAGCTCCTTTTGCAGAGGACCTGGATTTAGTTTCCAGCACCCACAAGGTTGGTGGCTCAGGACCTTGTGTAACTCCAATTCCAGGTGGTTCTAATGCCCCTCTGACATCTGCAAATACTGCACATGTGTCATAGATGCAGGCAAAGCTCACACACATAAAAATAAATGTTACCATTTAAAAAGATTTACAAAAACAAATATTCTTAGCCATGTGTTGGTGGTACGTACCTGTAGTTGTGGCACTCGGCAAGAGTATCTCAAATTATGAGTGTGAGGACATCCTGGGCTATATAACAAGTTCTAATCTATGTGATCTTGTATCTGATCAATCAAAGAGAGAGTCAGATGATGGCTGACATTTAAAAGATGAAGATCATTTGAGATAGCCTAAATATCTTGATAGTATCATTAAAATGAAGGTTCTGCTAGTTGTGGTGTTTTTAATTCCAGCACTCCCACGGAGACAGAAGCAGGCAGATCTTTGTGAGTTGAAGGCTAGCATGGTCTATAATAGCAAGTTTGAGGCCAGCCAGAGACCCTACCTCAAAATGAAAACGTTACTTAATATTATGATTCTGCCGTAAATAAAATAGTATCAATTTGGGAGAACATTTAATGATGTGAGGAAATGTTTATCAGTGAGTAAGCACAAGGAGATACAGCCTTGAGGTAGAGTGTGTGTTTGCAGTGTTACAGGCCCTACTGTCTGTCCTCAGTGTCACAAAGCAGAACTAGACATGGCCTTAGGTTAGTGACAGGGTAGGTAACAAGTTATGTATATTTAGCTTAGCAAAGCAGTCAGGAGAAAAAAGAATCCATGAAACTGCACTGCCAGAAGTTATGTTAGCATCTGGGGGCACACATCATACACAGTCCTCTATAGAAGTAGCTCATATTATAACAATTTCTGGGACTCAGCAGTATTATAGTTCAGATAATCTGTGCCTGGCAGGATAGCTCAGCAGGGAAAGGCACTTGCCCTGCAACCTAATTAACTGAGTTTGATGCCCAGAGCCCATGTAAAGAAGTAAGGTTTTAAAAGGGGCAGAGGAAAACAATGGCGCCCATGAGGTGGCTCAGTAGGGAAAGATGCCTGCTGTCACCAAGTGTCAACAATTGGAGTTCCATCTCAGAGCCCACATGGTCAATGAAAACTACTGACTCCCACAGGCTGTCCTCTGACCTACATACACACACAGAAAGACATGTTACATGTGTGCACGTAAACAGCCGAAAATTAATTTCTTTGAACCTAATTATCTAGATATGGTGGCACACACCCTTAATCTCAGCAGTTGGGAAGTGGAGGCAGTCATATCTCTGAGTTTGAGGCCAGCCTGGTCAGCATAGCAAGTTCTATGAGCAACCAGAGCTATATAGAAAAGCCCTGTCTCAAAATAAGTAAATGAATAAATAAATAATAAAATAAAAATCCTAGTAATTGATACACGTGTAAACATACTGGAGTATCAGGCTGAGAGACTGACAAGCTGTTAGAACTTGGAATCTGATTCTTTGTACATGGTTCCAAAGTGGGAGGAAGGGTAAATAAACTAAATAATGTAGTTCCAAGAACATATCATGGAAGTTAATACATTTGTAAGGCAAGGTGAGTATACTTAACATAAACACAACTGGGAGTATGCCCTGAAGGCAGGATAATGGGGAGTCCTAGGGTGCAGTGAGGCATTAGCTGTTTTAAATCTTTTTTGTATGATATGTGTTTATTGTGTGAGTGGCGGCATGTACATGCTGTCTGTGCTTGTGGAGGTCCGAGGACAACTCTGGGGGTCAGTCCTTGCCTTTCATTTGAGACAGGGTTGTAGTGAGAATCCAGGAATTTTGGGTTCCTTTGAAACAGAGAAATATTATAAGAATATGTTCTCGTTTAGCCCCAGGTGTCGGGTATGGGGCTGCTTCTCAGCAGCGGACTCATGTGTCTGGTGCGCTGGCGACAGACTTCACTTTGCCAACTGCAGATAGTGTCTGTGATTGTGTGACCTTTGGAATTCTAGGGGCTTTTCAGAGGATATATAAATGCTGGGGGTGGGGATGGGGGTGCTAGTCGCTGTTGGTGTGAAAAGAAACAAGAAGAAATTAGATATCCTGATGGCAAAGACCAAATTGCCCCAAGGAGCTCAAAGCCCCTAATCAGCAGGCAGTCGTCTAATGATAATGCCGCCCCCTTTCCAGCCCTTGGCTTTATTCACGGGTCTCTTCCTTTCCTCTCCCTCCTCCCTTCTTCCTAGTGTTAGGGGTTGAAAGGGAAGAAGGAAAGGGGTGGAGAAGGGTGGCAGAAAGAAGCAGCCACAAAGTAGCAAACACAGGTCTCCTACACAGGTCTCCTAAGTGTTCATCTGCAGACATACATCAGGCTTGCTGGCCTGCGGCCGGCCTGGGAGCCTCTCTGCTACTTCCCAGCTCAACATGAGGAGCACTGGGATTGCAGATGTGTGCTACCACAGCCTTACCTGGGTTCTGACACCTCCCGGCCCCTAGTTGCCTATTTTTAGAACAGTTGGTCGTTTCATTATTTAGATTTGACACTGACCTTTTCTTGACATACAGGCAAGCAGTAGTTATTGCTCTGTTGGTTAAAGTTGGCGTTATTTCAGAAACGCGTACCTGGGAATGGCAAAGCCCAGAAGCTGTGGCCACAGGACTACAGGTAAGTAGTGTTGTTTCTGAAACTCAAGGAATTTTACTGTTAAGCCATTTGATGCAGTATTGCCCCTGAGCGGGCCAACGTGCAAACAATGGGGGCAGGAAACTGAGAGAAATGAGCTATAGGTACTGACTGGTAATTATTCTGTTCCTGGTTCACTTATAACTGCATGTTACCTTGCAGCTGTTGGGTAACAGATTGAAAAATACTTGAGCGGGGCTGGAGAGGTGGCTCAGAGGTTAAGAACACTGCATGCTCTTCCAGAGGTCCTGAATTCATTTCCCAGCAACTACATGGTGGCTCACAGCCATCTGTAATGAGATATGATGCCCTCTTCTGGTGCGCAGGTGTACATGCAGGCAGAGCACTGTATACTTAAATAAATCTTTTTTAAAAACAGAAGAAGAAAAAATACTTGACTGAGAAAATGCAAGAGATATAAATCTTGGCTTGTCATACTTTGAAGAAATGAAAAAATGTTTGAAAAATGAATATAATCTGAAACTTTTAAAAGAAATTTATACCCTAAATAACATTGAAGAAGTTCGTAGTTTGGAAAACTAGATTTAATCCCAAAGATGCCTGGTGTGCTTGTTACTGTTTGCAGGACTTTATAATCTGCGTTGAAATGTTCTTAGCAGCCATCGCCCATCACTACTCGTTTTCTTATAAACCGTACGTGCACGAAGCAGAGGAGGGCTCCTGCTTCGACTCCTTCCTCGCTATGTGGGATGTGTCGGATATCAGACATGACATCTCTGAACAAGTGAGACGTGTGGGTAAGTAACAGCGATTCAACTTCTGTTAGTGTGAGGCGGGGGCGCGGCAGGCATGGGCCTCGAGCAGGGCTCCTCAGGAGCTGTTCAGCTTGGATTTTAGAACAGGGTCTGGCTGGCCAGGGAGCCTCAGGGACCCTCCTGTCTGACCACACCACAAAACCAGGCCAAGCTTCTTACTTGTGCTGAGGAGGAAACTCAGGTGCTTCATGTTTGTGTGGCAAGCTCTTTACAGACTGCAGTGTTACCCCTGCCCAAATATGCAGGTTTTGTACGTCTCCTGCTGTGGCCGTTCAGTAGTTAAAGTAGTAGTATCATTGTGCAGGCTCTTCAAACTCGGGGAAGACAAAGGGGAAAGGCGGAGCTTTTTAAAGAACCATATGTTTAGAATAGAAAAAATAACTTTTGGCTAATAAAATTATATTGTCTTAAAGGGAGGACAATGCGAGGTTATCCGAAAAAAAAACTTTTCCCTGGCGACCCGGATCATACAGAGCATTCAAGTCTTCTTCCTTCCTCCCCGCAAGATAGAGTTTCTAGTAGTTCAAGAGCATCCTCGCCAGTGGGCCAGTACCAAGGCTTCGGACATACAATTACATCACCACGTCCACTTTCTATAGACCGCCTATATGAAGATTTCATGAGTGATATCCAAGAAAAGAACAGAAAGGCTCTTGCAGCAGGCATCAGGGTTAACATGCCTGAAGAGGACCAGTCTGAACAGGACTCAGACTCTGACACGGACTCGTCACTGGTCATACTTGTTCCAGCCAAGCCAAGTCACCACATTATCTTAGACATGTCAGAAGATCTGTCGGCACTTTCTGAATCATCCACAGACCCTTAAACCTGCCACAATACATTTTTCAAAATACAGGCAAAACCAGTATAACTACTATATATAATATACAACTATAACACTAATACATACAGGTTTTACTAATACATATATGTTTTCTATATCACAACATTTAAATTTCTTAGCTTTAGCTTTCTTAAACTTTTAAGAATATCATCTATTCAAATAGTAGGTAACAACTTTAGCAAAATTCTCTTGAATTTCTCAAAAGTACAGACTTAAAAAAACAAACAAAAAAAGAAAGAAAAAAAAAAAGAAAATCAGTGCTTCTTGCCACTGCATGAATGCAATGCTCTGGACTGAAAATGTAAATATAAAATTCAGATTAATTGAATTTAATGTAATCCTAACCATGTGCCATTTAAGTTTATGTAATTATACTTTCAAAAATCTAAAACTCTTAACGTGTCTTGCTCTTTTGTTTTCTCCCATCACCACCCCCCACCCCCTGCCAAGACAGGGTTTGTAGCTCTGGTTGTCCTGGACCCACTTTGTACACCAGGCTGGCCCCAAACTCAGAGATCCACCTGCCTCTGCCTCCGCCATGCTGGGACTAAAGGTGTGCACCACCATCATCTAGCTGTGTCTTACTCTGGTGTGTGTGTGTGTCTTATTCCTTAAACAAACTAAATCTTAATACTTTAACAAAAATAGCTTGATTAGAAATCCAACAAAAATTTTAAAAAGATTTGAACTAGACTTAGTGGTGTATACTACCTTTATACCCAGCACTCAGGATGTAGAGGCAGGCAGATCTCAATGTGTTTCAGGCCAACCTGGTCTAGGCAAAAAACAGAATCAGGAAACACTGATCAAAAAAACAGAAAATGAAAATAAATGAAAGGATGTCCTGTGAATCAGAATCAATCATTTTATTAGAATGTTCAGACTACTCATATGAATATATAGACATCAGAATCCTAGTGGCATTATTTAGATAAAGGACAATCCTAAATTCATATAGAAATATAAAAGAATGGCCAAATCACTTCTGAGGAAATGCTGGACCACTGCCTCATTTGAAATACAAGCTGGGTGCAATCCCAGCTTATGAGGCACAGGCACAAGAGTCATTTGAGCCCAAAAGTTTGAGATCAGCCTAAGCAACAGAGAACCCTCTGCCTTAAGAAAAAACTGATTACAATATGGCAGGCTGGAAAGTCAGCTCAGCATTTAAGAACACTAGCTGCTCTTCAAGAGGACCCAGAATTGATTCCCAGCACATGATAGTTCACAACCCTCTGTAACTCCAGGTCTGGGAAATGTCCTCTTTCGACCTTAGGCACCAGGAATGCACACTGGTGCACAGACATACACATAGGCAAATCACCCAACCAAATAATAAAAACTGAATATTTTAAGGGAAAAAAGTGTGGTGCTAACAAAAATAAAGGTACAGAATGGGAAATTCAGAATCGTTGACCAGAGCACCAAGTGGGCATACTAATGCAACTAATAAACTTCCATTGCAAATAGGGCTCAAACAAATTTGAAGTCCCCAAGACTTTCCTGGATGAGTGACATTCTGGTTGGCAAGTTGAGACATGAATGCTGGGCAAGGTATCCCAGGACAGTTGAGCAAACCAATGAGAACAGGATAAGTGCACCACAAAGACATGTCCCCAGCAAAGTCCCCTATCCCTGAACCCAGTTGGTGGAAAATGTAACTAACCTGGCACAGATGACTGTGGCTTTTGTGCCGTCTGTGCTTAAAGGCTCTACAGCAGTCTGGCTTGGGGTCACAGTTTGGCTACTGAGTCTGTTCTGCATGTGATCCACTAGTGGCTTGATTACAATAAACTTTTATTTTCTGCATTGATTTGGTGTTTGAGTTGTGTTGGATCCAAGCGGACCCCAGAACACTAAGAAAAAGCAGCTTGCAACAAGAGAATTATCCCAGGAAATCTGAATTCCACATACCAAAACATGGAACTTGACCCCTATTTTACACCAGACACCAAAATCAACTCACTGCGCAAGAGACACAAATGGGAAATCGAGAAGAGAAGCCCTTGGACCACTGGCCTTGGCAGTGACTTTCAGACTATCACACAACCAGAAGGCACCATGCAAGCTTCCAAAGTCCTACACAGTTAGGACAGAACTACATCACTAGCTAGCATGCCAGGATAGCCCAAAGGGTGCAATGGTGGCATGCACACCTTGGCGGTAACCAACAGCTCTCTAATTAGACTTAAGACCTGCTCAACAAGAGGAAAACCTGCCTTGGACTGGAAACCTAACTAACTGCTTAGTGCTCGGGATTCTTGGAGGAGAATCTACACTAATTTACTAAGCCATCATATTCCCTAAAAAATATATATATATATATATATATTATATATATATATATAAAAACTTTCTCTTTACACCCATAGATCAGGGTCCTTTTTACCTCTCAAGGAAACTTCTCTCCAATTGACAGAGACAATTACAGAAAACCATAACCAATCAAAATGCAGAGCTGTAGAGCCCAGTCCCAAAGGATATATCTACAAAACACCTAAGGCTCAGGGAACATAGTAGAATTGTGAAGCAGAGACTGTAGGAAGCAGAGGACCTGGGAGTTCGCTGTGCGATTGTGTCTCCTAATAAGTAATGTCAAGTCTCATCAGCTTGACTGCCCGAACATGAATTGAGCAACAACAGACAAAACTGGACAAGGAAAAGCCCATAAGGCCTCAACCCTACACAAAGAACTAACTACAAGCAGCGGAGGCAAGCTGGGACTGGGGCTGGTCTAACCGCAATAAGCATGCTGCACACTGGATAGACAAGAACAGGGTCAATATTGGCAACCAGGTTCCCGAAGGCTTGACCAGAGCATCTGTAACCCAGCCTGCAAAAGGGACGCCCAGAAGCAAGAGCAGCACTCCAAACAAGATCCCCGCGGGTGGGGGTGGGGGTGGAGGGCAACACGCAGGCCTGTGGCCAACAGCTAGGACTTAGCAGTGAAAGGACGCAGGAGCGCAGCAGGCTTCTGCAAACAGGACAGAAATGCCTAGACGAGACTGGATCCAGCCAACGGGACAGATGGCGTTCATCCATCCTCTGCCCCCATCGCGCACCGCACCATTTATCACTTCCTGCCGACTCTGCTGTTGTTCTGCATCTACTCCTTCCCCCTTCCTATGTATTTTCCCTTCTCACAGCACGGCCTGAGCAGGTTTGTGGGGCCTCTGTGTCGGCCTCCTAAGAGCTGGGGTTGTCCTGTTACCTCATACAAACCTTGTCATCTCCCCCTTCTTGTTCTCATCACCCTCTCCCCTACCTCTACTGACCCAAATCTCAACACTACTCTTGCTCTTTTCCGCCCGCTTCATACTGATGGTAGCAAATATCCGTGCCGCTCTACTTCATAAAATGGCGTTTAAGGGATGGTTGGTTCTTATTTGGCTGTTACAGTATTTTCACAGTTGGCCTACCCCTTGATAGCCATTACTGTAGACACTATTGTCAGAGGACTACTCTGGGGAGCAGGCCAGCAACAGCAATCTAGCAGAAAAAGATAGCACCTAGCTTTTGTTCGTTTGTTTGTTTTTGAGACAGGCTTTCTCTGTGTAGCCTTGGCTATCCTGAAACTCACTCTATACACCAGGCTGGCCTCAAACTGCCTGCCTGTGCCTCCTGAGTGCTGGGAGTAAATGTGTGAATCACCACACCCAGATAAAGACATAATTTTTAAAAACTTAAGCTTATTTTTATGACGGTACATATGACTGTGCACCACCTGTGTGCCTGGTGCTTGATCTGATGAGGGGGTCAGATCCCCTGGAACCTAGAGTTACAGATGGTTGTGAGGCACGTGTGGGTGCTGGGAACCAAACTCAGGTCTTCTACAAGAACAGCACATGTTACTGCAAAGCTGTCTCTCCAGTTGTACTTTTTATTTTATGTATATGGACATTTCACCTGCATGTAAATCTAAGCACATGCACGTGCCTGGTGCCCACAGAAGCCAGAAGATGACATCAGATCCTCGGGAACTGGAATTTCAGACTGTTGTGAGCTGCATGTAGGTTCTAGGATTGGAACCAAAGTCCTCTGCAAGAACCCCAGTGCTGTTAACTGCTGGACCATGTCTCCAGCGCAAAGGCAATACCAAAAAAGGAAAAGATCAGCCAACCACCTAACAACAGTGGTTTAGGTTCAGGCAAAAGCACAGGAAACTGGAATACAAGGCAATAAAGCTATGTAAAAACTACCAAACCTACAGTAACTGCACCTAGTGAGAGCACATTAACTGAAACCTCAAAGAACTCAAATGAATAATTACAAATACATTATCAAAAAACAAAAAACAAAACAAAAAACAAAACAAAACGGAAGACACAAATTCCTGAATTCCGAGAAAACAGTGAGTGAAAGAAGGTCAGTATAAGCTATGAAAATGGAACCTAGTAAACAGAAACAGTGAAAAAACCCAAACAACAGAAATGAAAATGTCAGTAACTGAAATAAAGAGACTTGTGGAAAGAGCAATACAAAGGGCCATGCAGTGGTAACAATATCAGGTCCTGAGGACAATGAGGAACTGGACATTCATTTAGTAACAAAGATACATTAATTTTTAAAATGTACGTGGGGGACTGGAGAGATGGCTCAGCGGTTAAGAACACTATCTGATCTTCCAGAGGTCCTAAGTTCAATTCCTGGCAACTACATGGTAGCTCACAACCACCTGTAATATGATCTAATGCCCTCTTCTGGCATGAAAGTGTATATGCAAAAGCAGCACTCATATATATATATAAAAAATAAAAAAATCTTTTTTTTTAACGTGCCTAGGCTGGGCAGTGTTGGCACATGTCTTCAATCCCTGCCCTCTAATCCTAGCATATGGGAGGCAGAAGCAGGCAGATCTCTTTGAGTTCAAGGTCAGCCTGCCCTCCAATGATAGTTCCAGAACAGCCAAGGCTACCTAGGAGAAACTGTCTCGAAAAAATATATATAAACTTCTCACATATATATGTGTGTATATGTGTGTGTGTGTGTATATATGTATATGTGTGTATGTATGTATGTGTATATGTAATGTATGTAATGTGTGTATGTATGTAAGTGTATATATATGTAATGTATGTATGTGTGTATATATACGTATATGTGTGTGTGTATATGAATGCATGTATGTATGCCTGAGACACTCAGGATGGTGAACTATGAAAAGACCAAATCTATAAATCATGGACATTGAGTAGTTTTCATGGCCAGGCAAGGTGGCATGCACGCCTTTAATCTCAGCTCTCAAGAGGCAGAGGCAGGAGGATCTCTGTGAGTTAAAGGCAAGCCTGGTCTATAAACCGAGTCCAAGATAGCCAGGTCTGTCTCAAAAAACAGTTTCATGTCAAAGGCACAGGAAAATATTTTTCATAAAATTATAGCAAGAAACTACACCACATCTAAGGAAAGATGTTCATACAAGTACTAAAGGCATTAGAATACCAAACTTCCTATGTTATAGTCAAATCACTAAATATAAGCTGGGCGTGGTGGCGCACGCCTTTAATCCCAGCACTCGGGAGGCAGAGGCAGGCGGATCGCTGTGAGTTCGAGGCCAGCCTGGTCTACAAAGTGAGTCCAGGACAGCCAAGGCTACACAGAGAAACCCTGTCTCAAAAAAAAAAAAAAAAAAAACACTAAATATACCCAAGGGAAATATATCTACAGCTGAAAAAAAAAAAAAAAAGAAGAAGAAAAAAAGAAAAGAAAAAATTCATATTATAAGGCTGGCTCATTAAATTAGCATATTTCTTAACAAAAGTTTAAAAGAGATAAGTTAGGAATAAAGTTTTCAGTGTCTGAAAGACAATACTCTCCATCTCAGACTACTATTCCCAGTGTGCTAATATGAAGGAAGATGTCCCCACAGGCTCGTGGGAACGGCATGATTTGAAAGGATAAGGATGTATGTGGCCTTGTGGAGGCAGGTGCCATCTGACAGGACGAAGTGTGTCGCTGGTGGTCGCTGAGGTCTCAGAAGCCCAAGTCAGGCCCAGTGGCTCACTCTCTTCCTGCTGCCTTTGGATAAAAATATAGGACTCTCAACTCCTTCTCCAGCACCATGCCTGCCTGTGTGCCACTGTGCTTCCTGCCATGTCAATAACGGACTAAGCCTCTGAACTATAAGCCAGCCCCAGTTAAACGGTTTTCTTTATAAGAGTTGCCATGGTCATGGCATCTCCAGCAATAGAAACCCTAAGTAAGACACCCAGCAAACTGCTGCTGCTGAAGAGGGGCAGGGGAGAGACCCAACTTCCCCAAGACTGCTAAGCCATGTTAACAGAAGACACTGGGGAGAATTTTTTTGTATTGAGGAAAACAAAGACCCCCCAAGAGGCTATGGGAAAACTGTATGCTGCAGCTGTAGCCAAATAAGATTAGGAAAACACCAGCCAGTTCAAAGTGATAGGACCAGTGTGTCTTCTCAATAATTCTGAATAGTAAGGCTCCCAATTCCCCCATCAACACACAGATGAGCAGTTTGTCTCCAAGAAATGTGCCTCCACTATAAACAGATGGTACCATGGGGTGAAAGGAAAGAAAAGGCATTCCAAACAAGCGGGACTGGAAGCAAGCCAAGTGCCATTGTTCTGATGCCTGATAGAATCAGACAGTCAAAAGGCGTAAGGCATAAGGCATTAAACTGTAGACTTCTATGCACCCAGCTGACATGTGCACCCACTCCACAAACAAACATTGCAAAGGGTAAAGTCAAGAATTAGGTGATACAAAGAAGGCAGAGCGGATAAAACACTTGCCATGCAGGGAGCAGGACTGAAGCACGGAAGCCGAGTACTGACATCAAGCCAGTCAGATGTGCTGCTTGCCTGTAATCCCAGCACTCTGGAGGCAGAGTCAGGATCCCCAACACACATTGGCTAGACAGATTAGACGTAACTGGTGCTCTCTGGATTCAACAAAAGAACAAACCTCAGTAAGTGAAGAGTGAGGGATTGAAAAAGACCAGTATCAACTTCAGGGTCCAGCATGCATGTGTATGTATGTGAGCGCACGCTAGCACATACATACCCCTGACACACAAACCACATGGAAATAAACATTTTAAGTCAAATAAATAAAAAGTCACAAATTAACACCAACACATAGTAGGTGACTTCACTATCCATTCTCACCAATAGACAGGCCATCTTGGCAAATATAAACACTTGCGCTAAATGACATCAAACATCAATAGACCTCCCAGAAACCTACAAGAACAGTCCATCAAAACACTTCAGAATAGACATTCTCAGAAACCTGTAGAACTGACTCTAAAACAGGCCATAATAGGTCATATAATAGCACAGAAAACCTTGACAAACATAGGGAAATTTAAATAACTTATTTTATTTTGATCACAATGCTAAAAGCTGAAAATCAACAGCAAGGGCAGACTACAGAGCATCCATACTTGTGGGAATTCAGCAACATACCACTAATAACACACAGTCAGTGAAGAAATCAAGAAGACAACAAAAGATTGGTAAAATCAAAGCAAAAGAAGATAGAACATACTAATACCAATGAGACATAACAAAAGCCATTTCTTTTTGGGGGGCAGTTGGTTTTTCAAGACAGGGTTTCTCTGTGTAGCCCTGGTGGGCCTGGAATTCACTCTGTAGACCAAGACAGCTTCAGGCTCATAGAGATCTGCCTGCCTCTGTCTCCCGAGTGTTGGGATTAAAGGCATGTGCCACCATTGCCCAGCTAACAAAAGCATTTGTAAGAGTAAAGTTGTTGCTAAACATGCCCGTATTAAAAACAACAGAGGATCTCAAATAAATAACAGTACACCCTAAGTCTTGAAGGAATAAAAACAAACCAAACCTAAAAGTAGTGGTTGGAAAGAAGTAACTTAATGAAATAGGACGACTCAGTGACGCTGAGATGGCTCTCTGCGAGGATGAACAAGAGATGGGGCGCAGCATGCCCACAGCACTGAGCTTGGTCCCCAGCAGCGCATAAAGCAGGTATGGTGGAACACACCTGTACCTCAGCATTTAGGAAATAGATAGGAGATGCAGAAAGGAAAGGTCACCTTCAGATACACAGCTAATTTGAGACTAGCCTGGGGTATATAGGTCCCTGTCCAAAGAAAAGAAAAAATGAAGGAAGGAGGGAACAAAGAAAGAAAGAAAGGAAAGGAGAGAGAGGAGAAAAGAGAGGAAAGAGGAGAGGAGAGAAGGGAGAGGAAAGCAGGACAGAAAGAGAGCGGAGACAGAGAGGAACAGGATCAAAACACTCAGCAAAAATCAAAAGCAGGGGAAGCAGTTCGAGATGCAGACACAGACGAGGAGTCCCTGAGGAGCCCTCAGGCTGCTCAGAAAGTAACACCAGCAATTAAAGATGGGATCCCATGGAGTCACAGAGCTTTGCAACAGAGCACTCAAATCAAAACTTAGAGAAATTCTGCGTTAGCATTTTTAAGTGTTTGTTTGCCACCAGCGTTTAATCTTCTTGCCCAAGTAGAGAAGGGAAAAATGCCTATGGCGGACATTTCTTCCGAAGCCCTTTGCTCTTTAATATCTAACAGAAGCAAGGCCTGGCTCACAGCCACTGCTGTCAGTCTGCACTGGAAGCCTAGATGTTGCCCCACTGTAAGATAAGATCTCTAAGTCTTAACTGACACGGCAAGAAGGCAGACATCTTTTAAATCCCTATGAAGTCCACCAAAATGGCTTCTTAATCTGAAGAAACCAAAGACGTATCCTTTTCCAGAGGGCAAAGCCTACACTTTAGAATAACGATCCACTTTAAGCCCTTTACCGAGTGCTTTATTAAGGCCACCCTTAGACATGCTGGACCATTCGAGGAGCTTGTGCATCCATTTCATGACTGGAGTCTCACTGCTTCACTGTGATACTGACGTTGCTTTTGTGATGCTCAACACTGAGAACAAGTTCCTCCCCCGCTTGCACTTGGATGGGATTATCCAGAACCACCGCAGCTTGCTTCCAGTGGGAGGCTTCGCCTGAGGTGTCCAGCCTGACATCATCATCAAGGCACAAATGAAACCAAAACGGAACAGCAGTTACTCGTCCAGACCTACAAGCACGGACCTGCAGAAAGTGAATTTTGAACATTTCATCGAGGAAAGTAAGTCTTCTCTTTTGAATCAATTTGAACACAGGAACTAGAAATACATTTAACCATGCATTCAAATTTAGTAACTAGTTGTAGACTCTAATGTTTATCTAACCTATTTTTGTATGTTGTCTAGAAATTCAGATTTAAATCTTCAAAGGAAATGACAGACCGTGTAAGTATAGTGCCCGTCATTTCAGTTCCATGTTTTGCATGGGAAGAGTGACCCCCCTGTAGCTGTCCTTACCTTTACTTCTCTCCTGGAAGTGTTCAAATATGGAGTCATCAGGTCTACTCTAAGGAGCTCCACTGGCTGGCTTAAAGGGGTACATGGCAACGAAGATAAATCCAAACACACACGAATAGGCACCTGAAGAAAGAGGGAACATTCGCTTTTATTGTTTTCACAGTGAGGGTTCCCTCTGTACTCGACTTATAATTAGCTCCTTATGACAAAACTTTTTATCCTTTACTTTATGCATCAACCTAAGGCATGAAGCTTCATGGCCAGGTTTTCAGGAGGAATGAATGAGCTAACTTTGCTGTGGTCGTGACCAGGTTTTCAGGAGGAATGAACTAGCTCGTGCACTGGGTTCTTACCTACAGGCCTTTCTCTTGGATAAAAACACATCAACTTTTAAGTGGCCAAACAATTCCAAAACCATTTGTACCTAGAATGTGTGAGCTAGCAAGCAGACAGTCTAACAGTAAGTACTACTGTGCTTCATCAGAGGCACCAAACTCAGCCGGACACGGTGGCACACACTCTCATTTAAAATAAAACGACAGGGCTGCTTAGAAGATGCTCTCCTTCTGGGTTCAATCTTCATGGTGAGACTGGCCACAGACAGGGCCAGCTTTCCTAGGCATTCACTCCCTCTTCCTCACTGTGCCATCTGCTCCTGTTTACGCTGGTAACTGAGAACCCTCCATTGCCACTTCTCAATGCCTGGGACAGGAATCCTCTTACAGACAGATCTACAGATCTACTCACACCTTACAGACTGTTCCCACTTTTGTTTCTCAGCCAAACCTCCTGGCCTGGCCTGTCACCGTCAATCTAGAGCTCATAGCCTTTCAAGTTCTCTGAACTCAGGTCTCAAGCCATGTTCTGCACACCCCTACCGTTCCGTCTGCCTGTGGTTTTAAATGCTGTCTATATGATACTGACTGCCCAATTCACATGCTCAGCCTAGAGCTTTGAGCCTTATCCAGCTGCTCAACAACCCCTCCTGACACCTACACAGCACAGCTGAGCACACCAACAAATGATAAGTGTCCTTCCTGGTCCTCTCTTACATTCTACATCCAATCTATAAAACTCCGCCTTATGAACCTGACTGTAGAGCGGGGATGTTGGAGTTGAAGGTCTTGCCCCTTTCTGCCACGGCACAGCTGGTTGACTAAGAAGTCTGTAGTCCCTGTGGAGGCCCTGAGCCTGAAGACGAACAAGGAGAGGTGCTGGACAGGGACTCTTTGGACTCAGAAGATGAGAAGATGTCTGGTGAAGGGCCTTCTCCCGTTTAATCTTGCACTCGAAAGCAGAGATGATGGACATACGGCTTTTTCAAGGAGCTGACAATAACTGATGTGCCCATGGGCTCCCACCATTTTTGTTGTTGTTGCTGTTCCTTGGTGACCTGAATCAGTCTACCAACCCCCCTCGTAGTCAGAGACTACAGGTTCCTACTCATAGCAGGCCAATCGGTGCTGCCCACTGCCATCTCTGTTAAGAGCATTAATTTCCGCAAACTTCGCTGTTGGGCTCACACAGTTTTAAGTGGTCTTCTCATTGGCTATAAAAGTGTTTTGCATGGATGTGTATTCTCTCTTGGGACCTCCCTGCCTGGCTGTCTATGTCAATGGCCAGAGTTAACCTGATGTCCGGGTTGGCTGCCAACCTGCTGAAGCCTGACCACGCTGGCCATGCTCCTACTCCCTGTCCATAGAGAGACCCTGCTCCCATCATGCACCCTTGGTTTATACTGGGATACCTGTTTCACACAGAGATGGCAACAACGTACATGGAGACAGCAATTCTGGTTCAAGCCTCCTGTGAGGGAGATATTCCTGACCCAATCAAAGGTGGCATGCTGCATACATGGGGCAGTAGGCCTGTCGTTTAAGGAAGCATGACTCACTCTCCCTGGAGGGAGTGTAGCATAGGGAAGGATTTCAGGCTGCCTGTTTACTTGACTTGCAGCACCCATGGGGGCTCAGGCTTCCTTCTAGCCATGCCTGCACTGGGGTTAACTGGTACTGGGAAAGGCACCGTAGTCTGACTGCCTGGACCTGCAGCCATAGCTCCATGAAATTTTCTGCCATGGTGGACTGTGTTCCTCAAACTTTAAGATTCCTTTTTCAGGTATTTTGTTGTAGCAACTAGTAACTAATACATACACCTAACTTGGGAATGTCTCTAATTCTAGGCCTGGGAAGATGGAAACCGGGGGATCAGGAGGTCAAGGTTCTCCCTGGCTACATACTGAAGCCCTCTGGGCTACATCAGACCCTATCTCCAAACAAACAAACAACAAACAAACAGTTCGTGTAGTAGGTGCTCAATAAACATTTGTTAAATGATTTTTAATGAACTATATTCTTTTAACAACTTCTGCTTTTGTTTCATTGGTTCACGCACTTATCAAGTAGTTTACCACTGTAAGAGAGGAGACACTACCTAAGGCAAAGAGTAAAAAGACTATAAAATATAAAACTGCCAAGAAAGGTTACGGGGTCTCTTTAGATAAGCAGCCATCAACTAAAGTGAGAGCACGGCATTAAGGGTCATCTGTAGGGTGTTACATAGAAACACAGAGGGTGGGGCTTAGCCAGGACAGGATCACCCAAGAACAACGGGGGACGGAGGGTAATCCTTCAATTATATGAAAACAGACAGACTATAAGGCTCTACGCTGTTAAGGACAGAGTGGCCATGAAACAGGCAGTACAGTGAACGGGCAGCATGGCCCGGGGAGACTCTGCTCACACTGAAGAACTGCCGGAGCCAGGACCAAGTGGGAATGAAAGAGCAAGACAGGCAGGGGATGGAGAGACACCCAGCAGCCAAGAGTGCTCGCTGCTCTGCCAGAGGCCTGGGCTCAGTTCCCAGCACCCATGCAGGGTCACAACCACCTGCCACTCTAGCTCCACACCTGATATCCTCTTCTAGACTCTGTGAGCAACGCACACACAAAACACACATGCATAAACCAAACTAAGTCATTCTCTTAAAAGTTACAGTAGAAGCTGGGCAGTGGTGGCGCACGCCTTTAATCCCAGCACTCAGGAGGCAGAGGCAGGCGGATCGCTGTGAGTTCGAGGCCAGCCTGGTCTACAAAGCGAGTCTAGGACAGCCAAGGATACACAGAGACACCCTGTCTCGAAAAACAAAACAAAACAAAAAAATTACACTGGAAAGATAGATGGTGGCCTTTTGGAAACATGAACAGACACAGCTTAAGCATCTCTATCTTGTGATAAATATGCTCTCTTTATTAAGTCTTCACAAGAGAGATATTCAGCTAACTAAAACCCTGGTTAGCCAACCGCCTCCAAAAGCAGTTAATCAATTTATTCCTCAGTTGGCTCTGTCACAGAACTCCTACCAGCATCCTAAGAGCTTACTAATTATACCTTCAGGCATCATTTCAACTGCTACTCAGTATCCCGCTTTTCAGAATTCTGCTTTGGCTTGTATGGCAGTATCCGCTCCACCCCATCCTCAGCCACACGTGGCTTCCCTGGCACTCTGTCTAGACACACGTTAAACTCACGCACGGGTGTGCTCGTCGTTCCTAGCACCTGGGACATTTCCACTCTCTCTCTAAATCCTAACTCCTTGTTTCTTAACCTGAAACTCACCTCCCTGTCTTGAGCTCCACATGTCCCTGCTGCCTACAGACAGACGGCCTAGACCTGGGCTTCAGCTGCCCAGGCCAATCCTTAGTCACCTGAGGTCTCACTACAGAAACGCAAGCTTAGGACACAGGCTTCTGGGGGCTTCTTTGTTACACAAGTACAGCCCTTTCTCGAAGTCTAAGAGCTCCGGTTTTATTTTCAATCTGGAACAGGGATTCAGAGGAAAGTGATAAACTTTAGTCTGCATTCATGACAAAGTCCTTGGTTATTCTAACCCTCAGGCTGATTTTCATCTGTGATGTGGTCCTTTACTCCAGGAGACCGGCTGCCTTTCTAACCCAGCTAAACCCACTCACTAGGTAAAACCTCAAGGGCGGAGGGAGACAGTGACATCTTGGCTGACCAGCTCTCTGACACTTACCTGAAACTGGTTAATAAAAGGTGCTATGTTTAACCCAAGAGTGTGTTCTGTTCCTTGGACAGCACTCTCTTCTACCAGTGTCTGGGACTCCAGCAGCATCCCAAACATCAGCACGTACTGGGGGAAGATCTTGCCTCCAGACTGCAGTAAACACCTGAAGAAGGGCAAATGTCTTTAAAAGCCTTTTAATTCCCTGTTTTATAACTATAAATAAGCAAGCATCATGAATTAGTGAAGTGTAAATGATATGTAGTCATTATTGGCTAATAGCTCAAATTTTAAATCACATGAAATAGTTGCCCAAGAAGTCAAATTTGGACTGTTAACTCAGGAGCCAGACTAAGGTAAATTTTTAGTTATAGGCTGCAATCATTAACAGTGAGTGAACCCTCCCTACATAAAGATCCAAATATTCCAAAATCCAGTACTTTTCGAACAGTTATACAATATATGGAAAATTCTATATATGACTTCATGAATAGGTTTCCATAAAAATATGAATGCACTAAAAATCCTGTACAGCTACTTTAAGACTGTGTAAGATGCATATGAAATAGTAATAAACCTCATGTGTAGACAAGCTTCCTCCACCAGTGATCATTATGTGTAAGGAGCTGCAACACTGATGGTCCTAAGCAGTTCAGGCAAGGTGAAAGTTGGACGGCTAACAGGATAGTCTCACACCATCACCACTATGAATGGTTTAGTATATGAGGGTACAGAGCATTTGGTCAGTTCTCTGAACTATTCTGTAACTTCTCTGGGAAGTCTGAAATGATTCACTGTGAAGGATTAAACCTTCCAAATGCAAATATACACGCAAACTGAAATATTCTAGGAAGCAAAGCAAGACAAAGGTTAACAAAACCCTTTCCCATGCAACTGCACATTCATCTTCATTCTCCCCTGAGTCCCACAAAATGGTATTAACAACTCTGCATATGGTTATTAGAAAGTATCTTAAGTAGGCTGTACCTGGAAAGAGAATTATGAGCAGAAATTAAGTGCCTGGTGGGACGCTGGCATTCCCTGCATGTGGGTACCAGGTGTTCCTGTACCAAGAATTCGGAGGCTTTAGTTAAGGGCACTAAAACTACCATGGGTATTGTTTTTCATACCTGAGCCATAAAAGGAAGCAGAAATTGTTATATAACGTTTATTCTCCTAGTTATAATTGTTGTCTCAGGCTTACTGCCTCTGTCTGCTAACCACGGCCTAGAGCTGGAAGCGTCTCACCTCCACACAATCCTATCTAGGTCTAGAATGTTTCATCCTCTGAGACTTAGTGCTGAATAAGCTCACCCTTTCTAGTTCTTTCTGAACTCTGGCTGGCTGGCTCAACTCAGCTGTTCTGGCTCAAACTCCTCTCACAGCTGACTGATTCAACCTAGCTTCTCTGTTTCTCACTGAATTGCTCTGCTTGGCCTCAAACTAACTCTAGCAATCTTTTTCTAATCTTCTGGCTTCTTCTCATTCTCTGGCTCATTCTGTCTTCACCTGTGTCTTCAACCTCTCTCTGTAAAACTCTCCCGGTAAAAACCACCACTGAATTCCACAAACTGAACTGCCACAAACTCCACTGCACTGCTTCTCAATTGACTGACGAAACCGAACGACCTGAACAGCACTGACTAGAACTCAGATCTGCATGCCTCTCTCTCTTGAGTTCTGGGATTAAAGGCACATTCCACCATGCCTGGACCTAAGTTTTTCTCTAGCCAAAACTTGCTCTATACCAGGCTGGCCTTGAACACAGAGATATGCTTGCCTCTGTCTCCAGGAATTAAAGGCGTGTCTTTATTCCAGCCAGATCACACAGACCTAGAAAGTCTTTGGCTGTGATCTCTTGCCAGAGCAGTCATGTTTACAATTTAAATCGCTCTACAAGAAATAGAAGAGTAAGGTTTCTAAGACCAAATGAAACCATTCCTTATCTGTCACATTTTCAAACATCAAACCTTGTTCTTACTGAGTTTTTTGGAATATCTTTTAATTAAACTTCCAGAGCAGGGACTACAGAAAGGTGGGCAATGTACCATATTGAGCATCTCTCACAGTAAATTTTATACCCAAGTTAAAGACGTAAGGATCTACTTTTTAAAAACTGCAGACTAGCCATCTGACCAGTTTGTACATATCTGAAAGATTATATGCGTGTTTAAATTTTTCCTACGTAACTTCCCTAAATAGATTGTTAAGACTTAGGGGCCGTGAAGACAAGCGAGTGGATAAAGTCCTTGCAGTCCAAATGGAGGTGCAGAGCTTAGTGTGCAGCACACAGGTACAGCAGCAGCCTGCCTGCAGAGCTGGCACTCACGGAGGGGCAGGGGCGCATCGCTCAAGCCAAGCTCAAGAGCTAGATTAACCAGATGAGCACACTTTGTGTTTATCTACAGAGCCTTCACAGCAGAGGAAGGTGCAAATGATGAAGACACTCAGCACGTGCTATTAGAAACAGAATAGCAAGGGCAAGTGATGGAAGCACCCATTCCCAGGTGGAACCACGTACACAGGGCTGACTCCAGGCTTAATCGTTGAGTAGAGAGGACCTAGCCTGGTTCAGGGTCGTGACTTACCCTTACCAGTCTGACACTCTACATCTAGGAGGCATCTGGGACCTGCTGGCCCTATGCTCATCCTACACTCTTCTGAACAACTTGTTTGAGTTCGAGGGAGAGTCTGTAGTCAACCTCAGTTACTCACCTCTTAAAGAGGCATGGCTCTCAACAAAGCCCTTCCTATTAGCTTGTGAGCTATAATGAAATTACCCTTGTTAATTTTCTTGTTAAATTTCTGCCAATTTACTTTTTTTTTTTTTTTTAATTTCCCAAATTTGGAAGCTCAAGAAAAGTTCTAAGAATGGTAACAATGCACTCTGGGCTGGAGAGATGGCTCAGAGGTTAAGAGCACTGGCTCTTCTTCCAAAGATCCTGAGTTCAATTCCCAGCAACCATATGGTGGCTCACAACCATCTATAATGAGATCTGGTGACCTCTTCTGGCCTGCAGGCACACAAGCAGGCAGAATACTCTACAATACATAAATTAATTAATTTTAAAAAAAAACAGTGCACTCTAACTTGGGTTTTGACTGTTATTAAATGGGCCATTTAGCAGGCACTGACATCATACTAGGTTTCTCTTTGTAGTGTGTGGATAGCAGAGCAGCTCACCACTGCCGAACTTGACTTTTACCTTAAGAAGCGCTTTCCCTTATTTATTAAAACTTCTCACACCAAACTGGAAAGAGGATTTCTCCCAAACGCAGGCAAGTAATTAGTTCTCCAAATCAGCAGAGTACCTTATGATTCCAGTCACTTCTAACACGATGTACCCATGTCACACAGTTAAAGACTTCAGTGCCGTGTGAGTGGCCCACTTCAGATGCCGCCACTAAAGCCCAGGTGTCTGGAACAGTGCAACCGTCACTAATACACATGCGGTATTCGCACAACTCCCTCTCTGAGGGAAGCTTCTGATAATCTGCTAAGGTGGCTCATAGAACTAAGGAAAACACATTACCTCTATGTACTGGCTCACTACAAAGGCCAGCACGCAGAAATGGGATGCTGGAGACAGAGCTCAGCTGTTAGGAGCATTTGCTGCTCTTGCAGAGGACCCGAATTCAATTCCCAGCACCCACATGGTGGTTCACAACCATCTGTAACTCCAGCTCCAGGGGACCCCATGTCCTCTTCTGATCTCTCCAAGCATTAGGCATGCATGTGGTCCACATACAAACCTAAGACATTTAAAATACATAAATCTGGGGCTGGAGAGATGGCTCAGCGGTTAAGAGCACTGACTGCTCTTCCAGAGGTCATGAGTTCAATTCCCAGCAACCACATGGGGGCTCACAACCATCTATAATGTGATCTGGTGCCCTCTTCTGGCCTGCAGGTGTACATGCAGGCAGAGCTCTGTATACATATACATAATAATAAATAAATAAATCTTTTAAAAATAAAATACATAAATCTAAAAAAAAAAATTTAAAGACAAACTCACTCATTCAGAAACGGCCAAACAGAAGACACATAGGGCGATCATGACTTATACTAACATTGTGTTTGATCTGTATCTTGGCTTTCTGCTGTTTTGTTGTTTTTAGCACAAAACTCTTAAAAGAGGAGGCTTCTCAGAGTCAAGGAAATGCTAAGAATATCTTCTGTATATCAAGGCCATTCCAGGGGCTAGGGACTACCAGAGGCTCAGGTTTGTTCTCCAGAAAGAACAAGTGACTAGGGGTTGGGCCTTTGTCCTCTTCCCCTGCCTGGTCTCAACGCCAGGTTAAATTATCACTAACACCCAGTGCTGCCCATACAGAATGAAGCCATGCCACTCCAAAGGGACAGAGTTGAGGGCTCCTGTGCAGCTCAGCGTGTGAAGGGCAGACACCGACACTCTGCACACTCCCACGCAGCACTCCTTCGGCTCCTCGTCAGCACCCTCTATAGGTTCATCTACGCCAGGCACTTTCCTAGGTCCTGTGAGCTGCTATACAAACCCAACCAAATCTGAAGGGGTTTTACAAACTGAAGGGAACCTTCAACTTGTACTGGTGGTTTAGAAGTAGAGATGACAAAATAAAAACAAAACAAAACAACAACAACAACAAAAAAAGAAGTAGAGACGACACCCTACACTGTGCACCTGACTTTTGACGTCCGTGACGCCCTCTAGGTTCGGCCTGTACCTAGCAGAACCACACTGAATTTAAGAACTAGCTGCTGTGTGGGGTAAATCCCTGTAGAGCTGTCACCAGGAATACTGTGGCAAACGGTGGATCAGAGGAAGAAACAGCTCTTTCTGAGAGGACACTCAGAGCTCCTCGCAGTCTTGAGGCACGTTACTCTCCCACGGTTTGACGTGCTCACCTGCTCTGGAAAGCTTGTGAACTTCTCATTCACAGCTTTTGTGAAGATTCATTTACTTATTGGTGATTAACTGAGTTTTAGTAGAGGAAAGGTCTAAGTTGTCAACCAGGCTATCCTGGCAACCTCCAGCCTCTACCCCAAACCTGCCTAGATGCCATCATCAGAATAAACTCTGCTGTCAGGTACGGTTAGATAGTAAGATATCAGCTCACCCCTATTGTGCACAAAATTAAAAAACAAAACAACAACAACAACAAACCCTGGTGAATTTTTTAACTCAAGTTTATGTTTTTTGTTTTACCTGGATATTGCTGCTTTTTCCATTATTTCCTGCTGAATGAGCCCAGACGGCTCAATGACATCTAATATAATTATGCTCCACAATTTGTCTGATTTGGGCCTTTGCAACACAGCAGCTTCATCCTCTATGTGTCTCAGCCAAAACTCAAGTGTGTCCCTAGGGAAGTGATTGGCTTCAGATATGAGGTCCAAAGCGAGACAATGCTGGTCTTTCTCCACAGAACTGTAGGGCTTAACCTGACCGAGTGTTCCAGCAAGGATGGGCAAAAGAGAGAAGCCTTCAGACACGTCCAACACGTAGAAGGGGTCAGAGGTGCTCGGCACACTGTCACTCTGTCCACTCCCAGAGTTCATCTCAATATCCTGACAGTGAGTATCCACGGGCTGGCATGGCTGCTCTGGAGCCAGTGAAGACAACACCTTCCTCATCGCCGTCTTGAAGCCCTCGTGATATGGGATGTTGTTAAGCAAAGCAATCTCTGTGGGCTCTAACACACAGGCCTGCTCCAGAGCGTCTGGTCTACTGGTCTGAAGGTTAGCCAGGGCGCTGCAGAGCTCCGCCTCATTTCCTAGAGAGAACAGGTCTTTACTCTTGGTAAAACTCTTCATAACTTCCATTTCATGCTCCAGACGCAAGATGCTGATACTCTGGATTCTTAGGTAACAATCTTGACAAGATGCTTCCATTGTCACACTGTCCCCAGGCTTTATCCAGTAGTCTTTATTAGTAGAAAAGGATTGAGAGAAAAAGAAAAAAATATATATGTATATATAACTGATTGTCTTAGTCAAAAGCAAGCTGGGGAGGAAAGGGGTTATTTGGTTTACACTTTCACATCATAGTCCATCATTAAAGGAAGTGAAGGCAGGAACCTGAAGCAGGAGCTATGGACGGGTGCTGCTTACTGGCTGGCTCCTCCTGGCTTCCTCAAGCAACCTTGGAGACTGGGTTTCCTTGTGTAGGCCTGGCTATCCTGAACTAGCTCTGTAGACCCGCCTGTCTCTGCCTCCCAACCGTGCACCACCACCAGCCAGCTTAATTACTTTCTTGCAGAACCCAGAACCACCGGCCCAAGAGATGGCACCACCCACAGTAGGCTGGGCCCTCCCCCATCAATTACTAATTATGAAAATGCTCTACGGGCTGGCCCACAGCCCCATCTTATGGAGGCAGTTTCTAATTAAGAAGTTTCCTTTCAGATGACTTTAGCTTCTGTCAAGCTGACACAAAACTAGCCGGCACAACTGATCCCTAGTCAATTTAAGCTGAGTCCCGGTCCACTCCACAGCTGCTGCTGGTCTTGGCAGTTATTCCCACGGTACTGGCATCTCCAGAACGCTGAGGTCTCTTGCTGCAACTGGGCTGCACTTGCAAGTGGCTAAAGCTGGCCTGAACTGCTGATTCTCCTTCCTCTACCCCGCAAGTGTTGGAATTACAGACATACCACAAAACTTCATGTTGACTTTGTTTTTATTACAATCAGTAGATGTGCTGCCAAACTAAGGAAGATGTGGGGATAAAAAGAGGCTTTGTCTAGATGCAAAGGCAGATGAAATTCAGGGAGCAAGCCTCATTGTAGCTTCAACAGACACTCTTTTCTCTGAAGGTAATTTCCAAAAGAACAAAAGCACAACACAATAGTATCTAATATTCCTTAAGCATCTGGAAACCTGCTTGTTTAGGGACATCACAGGTTCAGGGAAGAGTATGCCCTGCAGCCAAGGACTATACTGTGCTCCTCTCCAGACTCCCTGTGTGTTCTAGGACCAGATAAAAATACAATCTATACCTAAGTGTGGTGGTACATGGCTGTACTACCAAACAGTGGGAAGCTGAGGCAGGCAGATCGCTTGAGGCCACAAAGTTTGCTTCATAACCCTAACTGAGCTCAGTCCCTAGAAACCAAGTAAAGAAAATAAGGGATAGTTGTCCCCCGACCACACGCATGCCACGGGATGTACGTTCCTCCAAGAAACATCTCACACATCACACAAGACAGGCACACAAAGGAAATAGATGTCTGTGTAGTTCCCTGATCTGATTTGCCGAGGCCTGTACGCTGACCTGAAGCTCTGGCCCTGTTGTGACTGACTCTGCTGGCCTTGTTGTAAGGTCTCAGAGCTCTTACTGGGCCATGCCTGAGAACAGGCTGATGCAGTGTACCCTTACAGTCTTGTAGGAATGAGAAGATACACAGGGAAAAAAGCTTTGCTCTCAGCAAGCCACGTTTGAAAATCTTTGTTCATCATTTTTGTTTTCTTATACTGATTTAATGTCTCTGAAGCGTTCTCAAGGAGACCATTTTAAATGCACACAGTGGCAGCAAGCAAGCGCATCTACCCACTGCGCCATCTCTCCAGCCCTGCTACACACGTTCTTATGACCTGGGCTCTACAGCGTCATCAGGGTCCCTATGGCTAAGTACTCATGCATTTAATACTTTTCTAACCCCTTTTTTTAAAAAGCAGCAGTGCTCACTTCAGAAGGAGTTGTACTAAAATTAGAACAATAGGGCTGGAGAGATGGCTCAGCGGTTAAGAGCACGGACTGCTCTTCCAGAGGTCCTGAGTTCAATTCCCAGCAACCACATGGTGGCTCACAACCATCTGTAATGTGATCTGATGTGCACAGTATACATAATAAATAAACAAAAAATATTTTAAAAAAATAAAATAAAATTAGAACAATAGTGAGAGGATTAGCATTGCTTCTGAGCAAGTGAAGTGTTTCATTTTTACATTGTTTAAAAAGATTTATTTATTTATTTAATGTATATGAGTGTCTATGTATATGCATGTTTACTCGATGCCAGAAGAGGGCATCAGATGCCAGTATAGAGGGTTGAGCCACCATGTGGTTGTTGAGAATTGAATTCAAGATCTCTAGAAGAGCAGCCAGTGCTCTTAACCACTGAGGTATCTCTCTAGCCCATCATTTTTACTTTTTTTTAAAAGCAGCATTTCTTTCGTCTGCTGATAACTAATAATTGAAACTATCAAATGAGTAATGAGAGTTGTAACTGAGAAGCATGGAGTAATTTTTAAATTTTTATTTAAAATTTAATATATAAATATTTTAAATTTTTATTTAAAATTTAATTCACTATGTAACCTTGGTTGGCCCCCAAACTGCTTCCAGAGTGCTGGGATTAAAGGTATGTGACACTGTAGGCAGTTTTTGTTTCTAATAAATACTTTAATGTACACTTGTGACAATTCATACACACAAACACCACATCTTTATCATGTGTGTACTCTCAATCTCACCCCCAGGAACTTTTAAGTCCTCTCTCTCACTTTCCAGAGGAATGATTTTATCTCTCTTATTATTTTTTGAGACTGGGTCTCAATATATAGGTCTGGTCTGTCTAGCTTTTGCTATATAAACCAGGCTGTCTTTGAATTCCCAGAGATTAGCCTACCTCATGATGCCTTGACAGTGCTGTGCTTAGCTGCACACAACACCACAGCTGGCTTTAATCTCTCTTCCAAACTATACGTTCGCTATTTAAATTTACTTTTGAACAAAGAAAATTGTAATTCTGAAATATTTAAGTAATACCTCTTTTGCTAAAAACTTCATCTCCAAAGTATTTGCTTTTTCTTTTTGGCCACTAACATTTACTTGATAAAAGCAACTAACTTTGATTTGGTGTTGAGGTTTGATTTAAATGTTTTAGAGATTTATTTATTTATGCATTTTTAAATGTACCGATGTTTTGTCGGCATATGTTTGCACTTTAGGAGATGCCATTGGACCCCTGGGGCTATGGGTATAGCCGGTGCTGAGCTGCAGTGTGTGTGCAGAGAATTGAGCCTGGTCCTCTGGAAGAGCAGGTATTTCCTGAGGAGACAACGCTCACCTGCAAGGGCCTGCACTGGGTAAACAGCTTGCTCCCAGCATGTCTCCTCAGCGGGGCCTGTGCACAGACTGTGCTCGTCATCAAGCTGGAGAACAAACCAAACCACGATGGCATCCAGCATGCCTTCCTTAACAGCGGGGACAGCAAGAGGCTGCGGCTTTCTAGTTGCAAGACTTTTCAACTCCTGAAAAGAAATGTAAAAAGGATGAGAAAACCGAGGTTAGGAAACTAGTAAGGAGCCAAAACAATTTAAATAATAAAAAAGAATGAGAAGGCTTTATACACTGACTGTGCCACCCGCTCGGTGTCACACAGCTCCTCTCTGCAGCTCACAGTCCTTTCCTGCACAGTTAGGGAATCACAGAATACCATGTGTACTAAACAGACAGGAGACACATCCACACGCTACTGATAAGAAAAAACCACCAGTGACACAGTGGTAGATGACAAATGCATGCAGCAAAGCAACATCGTTGTTTTATTCTGGAAACTACACATGTGTACATGCATGCTTACAGAAAGAAAAGCAAGCCCGGAATGACACACTTCAAACAAGGGATGCAGGGGAAGGAGGCAACGTTTTAAAAGGTGACACTGGGGCGTCTTCTGTCTGTTCTGTAACTCCTTAAAAGTGTTAAACAGGCAGACATTATTTTTTTAAACTAAAAGCTTTTATACGGTGTATGTGGATTAAGGAAAATTTCAAATGAAAACTATTAAAATAAAAACCAGCTGTGATAAAGTACTTAACAGCCGCACTCCCATTACTCCTGGAACACTTTGTCTACCCGGCATCCACAAAAAAGTGAACTTAAAACAGCTACAGACCACGCCAAGAGAAGGCCAGTGAAAGGCGAAGCATCTGACGCTAAGAGCGCACGCATCACCTTCCTTCTGCCATCACAGGGAGTGCTCACAACAGCACACAGGACAGCATTCACTCCCAACAAACCCAGGGAGCTTTCCCCTGATATGGAAAAAGAATACTTTCAAAGAAATTCTAACTTGCTGCTTATCATTCTTCATAAGTAGAGCCTCATGTACATTAAAAAAGAAAGCCAGGCATGGTGGTGCACACCTTTAACCCCAGCACTCGGGAGGCAGAGGCAGGTGGATTTTGGAGTTGGAGGCCAGCCTGGTCTACAGAGCGAGTTCAAAGATACACAGAGAAACTCTTACCGGTGAGTACTGGGGGGTGGGGGGAGAGACGGGATGGGGTGGTTAAAATTAAACTTCTTGTTTTTACCTGAAGACTGTTGAAATCAACTTTTATAATCTGGAAGCAGTCTGTCAAAGGCAGATATCCTCCAGGAATCCGACTCATCTTTTCAGTGGTGTATGGTTCAACTGTTTCTTCAGTATCTACTGAAGAATAGGCTGGGCTCTGAAATTTCACATTTGTTGGCAAATGGATACCAGCAATGTCCTTAGCACCCACCCTAGTAAGAGTTCAAAGAAAAGGTAAGGTATAACACAGATTTTGTAAATTATCAAATATCATCTAATACTCAAGAAAATATAAACATAAAGATGAAATAAAATCCCATGGCCATAGATTTCTTAATTATATCCATAATCACATGAAGAAAAAAATTAAAATAAGTCTATATTCAAATTAACAAGTTTGAGCCAGGTGCAGTGGCACATGACTGTTATCCCAGCACTCAGGGAGGCAGAGGCAGGCAGATCTCTGAGTTCAGGGCCAGCCTGGTCTCTAAAGCAAATACAGTACAGCCAAGGCTACCCAAAGAAACCCTGTCTCAAAAAAAAAAAAAATTAACAACTCTGTGGTTAAGCATGCTTGCTGTTGTTGCAGAGGCCTTGAGTTCAGTTGTTCCAACACACGTCAGCCATCTCACAACCACATACAACTCCAGCTGCAGGGGATGCAACACCCTCCTAGGGACTCCACAGATACCACATACACATGGCACACATTTACACAAACACACATGCAGAAATAAACATTTGAAAAGTACACAAAGCGGGCTGGAGAGATGGCTCAGTGGTTAAGAGCACTGCCTGTTCTTCCAAAGGTCCTGAGTTCAATTCCCAGCAACCACATGGTGGCTCCCAGCCATCTATAGTAAGATCTGGTGCCCTCTTCTGGCATGCAGGCAGAACATGGTATACTTAATAAATAAATAAATCTTTTTGTAAAAAAGGTATACAAAGAAAATATTTAGAACATATAGTCAACAAATGATTCATATTCAAAATGTACTTTTGGATTCCAGCAAGTTAACAGAAGACAAACAAGACAGAGAAGACACCTAGCTGCTTCGCCACAGGGATAGCCAAGTAAAATATGAATGTGAGCGATCATAAAGCAGTGAGGTGAAAACAGGACAGTCAACAGCAAGGGTTGGAGAGAATCCTGTCCCACACGACTGTATTTATTGGTATACTTTAACCAATTAAAATACCACAGAGACATTTATATACGTAGAGCTGAGAGCCAACCAGTGCGGTCTCATTCACCAACTAGGCACCTGAGGCCCATGTGTCTGGCGGGTAGCCTGAGCCTACCCTGCGCCTACCAGCATCTAAACACTTTTACTATCACCCGGTCACATGAAACAAAAAGATAAATGAACAATTCACAGCAAAGACAAGAAGTAGGTATTTACTGGTGGTTAGTTCATTTTATTTTTTTCTTTTATTCATCAATACTTGCAAACACTATTTTTATGTTGTCTCTATACAGGAAGGAGAGTTCTCTGAATGATTTAAAATTGCATCTGCCCAATCACTGCATTAATGAAGTTAACAAGAAAAACAATACTAAGTTGGGCGTGGTGGCGCACGCCTTTAATCCCAGCACTCCAGAGGTAGAGACAGGCAGATCACTGTGAGTTTGAGGCCAGCCTGGTCTACAAAGCAAGTCCAGGAGAGCCAAGGTTAACACAGAGAAACCCTGTCTCAAAAAACAAAAAGAAAAACAAACAAACAACAACAACAACAAAAAAGCAATAGTAAAATTTATCTTCACATTGGAAATCCTTTTTTTTTTTTTTTTAATTTATTTTGTACAGAGTGTTCTGGACACCAGAAGAGGGGCATCACATCTCATTACAGGTGGTCATGAGCCACCATGTGGTTACTGGGAATTGAACTCAGGACCTTTGGAAGAGCAGCCAGTGCTCTTAATCTCCGAGCCCTCTCTCCAGCCCCACATTGGAAATCCTTACTTGAACTTCAATTAAAATCAATCTGAACTTAAATTTTTTCTGCACAACTTCTCACACAAGTTGTATGAAAATAAAGCTGGCTTTGATCCTAGAGTTCTACTTAAAATAAATAAGACTAAGCATTACAAGCATGCACTAAGCTGTGAAATAGTGTTCTTATTTTGGGGGTGTCGGGGTGGGAGGGATTTTCGAGACAGAGTTTTTCTGTGTAGCCCTGGCTGTCCTGGAACCTGCTCTGTAAACCATGCCTCAAACTCAAGAGATCTGGCTGCCTCTGCCCCGCCTCCCCACCCAATGTGTCACCACCGCCTGGCTTAGTGTCTCTCTAACCACTTACTTACCTGTGATGTCTTCGTATTTCTGCACACTCTACTGCCATCCCAAATATAACAGCACTTGCTGGTATAACTTTCCCATACTTTCCACAATTTCCATTTTCTCCTTTGGTCTGAAAATATAATAAAGTCACATCACTACATGTACAAATAAGTATGTGCATAAGTGTGTTTATATACAGGCTAAGGAGTTTTTCCTTTAAAAAGTATTTTCACTGGTGTGTGTGCGTCTGTGTGTGTGTGTGTGTGTGTGTCTAGACAACCAAGGCTACACAGAGAAACCCTGTCATGAAAAACAAAAAACACCAACCAACCAAATAAATATAAATGTAATTTAATGTTTAGAATACAAGCACAAAAAGAAAAGAAAGGAGTATAAAGCTATGTCAATTTAAAATATGATTTAATAAAAAACAAAAAACAAAACAAAAAGGAAAAGTACTGAAGAGATGGATCAGAGGTTAAGAGGACTGGCTACTCTTGCAAAGGACCCAGGTTCGACTCCCAGCACCCACAAGCAGCTCATAACCCTCTCTAACTCCAGTCCCACAGGGTGAGATGCCTTCTTCCGACTTCCACAAGCCCTGCACACATGTGAGTCTCATACACACATCCCCAACAGGCAACCACACACATGCATGCAGGCAGAACTCTCAAACACATAAAACAAAAGTAAAGATAATTAAATGGTTTTGTTGTTGTTGTTGTTGTTTTGTTTTGTTTTTTTAGTTTTATTTTATGTGCATTGGTATGTAGGTATCAGATCCCCTGGAGCTGGAGTTAGAGACAGCTGTGAGCTGCCATGTGTGTGCTAGGGATTGAACTCAGGTCCTTTGGAAGAGCAGACAGTGCTCTTAACCACTGAGCCATCTCTCCAGCCCCCAAAATAATTAAATCTTTAAAAACAGAAAGAAAATAAAACCAGGCATGAAATGTAGCTCCACAGTAGTGTACTGGTCATGTGTAAGGCACCAAGGTCATCTCTAGAACTGGAAAAAAGTCAACTTGAAAAATAAACGACTCTTCTATGTTCCATACATATCATCTTCTGTAATCACTGGATTTTACCACAGTGCATTAACACATACAGTAAATTAACTACAATATACACACGGCTACAGGAGAGGTCAGTGTGCTGTCTAGGAGCCTGAGTTCAGTGAGTACCTGAAAACTCCACTGAACTAACATTACTACCCTTTTCCTAGAGATTTGCCAAAATTCCACGCATTGACTGCTGGGAGATTCAAAGCACATCTCTCTTCTACAACTATAGTCAAGAATTTAGTCAGCACTTCCACATGTAAGCTCATCCGGAGTCCCTCCTTCCTGTAGTGGTGTGTGCAGTACTGTCAAGTGCTTTCCCTTGTGAACTGGACTGGTGTGTACAGTGCACATCGTGTTACACTGCTGTCAAGTGCTTTCCCTTGTGAACTGGACTGGTGTGTGCAGTGCACATCGCGTTACAGTGCTGTCAAGTGCTTTCCCTTGTGAACTGGACTGGTGTGTGCAGTGCACATCGTGTTACACTGCTGTCAAGTGCTTTTCCTTGTGAACTGGACTGGTGTGTGCAGTGCACATCGTGTTACACTGCTGTCAAGTGCTTTCTCTTATCTTTCACACCTTGCACACACTCTCGGGACTCAGTGAACCCCTTGGAATAATGACTACACGCTCGAGTTTAAGTGCTTGCAGGCTGCTTACCTTTGGCTGAAGAAGTAAATTCTCCCACGCATGAACTAAACTCTCCACAATTCCTTCTCCAAATACACCTGCATCGACAGTTTCTGTTACAACTAGGGACACTCTATAGAACGATGTTTTAAAGATACATGTAAGTAAACTGACATGCTGTTGATATAAACTGTCAAAGCTCAGACAAAAGGGCAAATATGTTATAGAAAATCTCTACGTAAAATGTTCTAATACATTTCAGTATCTTTCCCGCCTCTCTTGATCATGAATTCTTTTTCCTTGCTCTGGGTACAGAAGGGTTACTTTCCCAGGCTCTGTTCACTGCCTAAGTCCTTAAGGGTAAGTCGTGCCCACATTAAACACTGAGCATCTAACTCTCACTCTATAAAATGTTTCTCTCCCAGCCTGGAATGGTGGTTTCTATCTCTAGACCCAGAACCTGGGACCTGAAAGCACACTGACCAGGCAGAAGTTAAAAGTCATCTTTGACTACATAGTGGGTTTGAAGCTAGCCTGGGCTACATGAAACCCTGCATTAAAAAGCAAAAACCAGGGACTGGAGAAATGGCTCAGTAGTTAGAGCACTGGCTGCTCTTCCAAAGGACCCGGGCTCATATCCCAGCACCCACATACCAGCTCACAACTGTCTGTAACTCCAGCTCTAGGGGATCTGACACCCTCACATATATGCCTATACGCAAGCAGGCAGAGCACCAATGTACGTAACATTTTTTAATTTTTAAAAGTTTCTTCTTTTAAAAAAAAAGCAGAACCCAACCAGGGAAGGAATACAGCCACAGATTCTCCACCATCAATGATCCTTATTTCTTTTTGTTGTTTTGTTCATTTTTTTCCAGACAGGGCCTCTCTGTTAGTCCTGGATCTAGCCACCACCTGGCATGAATTTCCTTTTCAGGTGTCTTTAAGAACAAATTGTTTGTTTTGTGTATGAATATGTGTGTGCACTATTTGTGTGCGTACAGGCGTGCCACAGTGCACATGTGGGTGTCAGACACTACTCTCCCTCTACCTTGTGGTTGCAGGGACTGAACTCAGGTCATCAGGCTTGGCAAACGTCTTTACCCACTGGCCACGCTGCCAGGCCAGTTTTAAATCTGACCAGGACCTTCCCTCTCAAAAGTTCTCTTAGTACCTTCTGTGACACTGCACGTACCCGCGTCTCTCTTACCACCTGTCAGGTCTTTGCAAACCCCTCCTCCATGGCACTGCTTTCATTCATTCATCCTGCCTAGACAACTCAAAGACACTCCCTTTGCTCCTTCTCTGAATTCCTTTCACTTTCACTGTCAGCACTGTAGTCTAAAGATATACCAAAATTTCATAAATATTCCTTATGCCCCTCTCCAGACTTGTAAGTATCTGAAGGGTAGGATGACTTGCGTGTCCTCCATAGTGCCCTGACCCAATTATATCTATGCACAGAAAACATTCAGCATTTATGGCCACACGCCCTTAGAATATTTCAAATTGTCTAGTCTCACAACTTAGTCCAGAAATCTGCTTATGGCCAAAGTGAATGAATAATAGTCTAAGTTGAAACACTTATTTCAGCTTGCTTCAAGAGCAGTCTATGAGAAAATTACAAGTTAAAGTAACCTCTGAGCCGGGCGTGGTGGTGCACGCCTTTAATCCCAGCACTCGGGAGGCAGAGGCAGACGGATCGCTGTGAGTTCGAGGCCAGCCTGGTCTACAAAGTGAGTCCAGGACGGCCAAGGCTACACAGAAAGACCCTGTCTTGAAAAACCCAAAAAATAAAAAGTAACCTCTGATTCGTGCTACTCCAAATCATATGCTGAAGCCCTAACCCTAACAGCACTGTATTTGGAGACAGAGCTCTTAGGAGGCCATTAGTTCAATAAGGTCACCAACATGAAGTCCTAATCCAACAGAGGCAAGGTCACATGAGGACACAAAGAGCAGGTAGCCAACTGCAGCCAGGAGAATGCCTGCCTGAAAATGATGTGCCTGTAGTTTAAATTCTGTGACCTTTAATATTTTGTTATTATAACATGTAAACTAAGGCAACTTTGTTTTTTTATAAAATGAGTACACACCTGCATAAGGATCTGATAAAACTCCTCACCAACAAAGACCACTGAAGGGTAAATACCATGCACTCATTATTAAAACTGGAAGATCTAAAAATCAGAGTTCAAATAATAACAGAACACCAAAAAAGTTCTTCACGTATGAACTACACTTAAGTGAGACAGAAGACAGACGGCATCGGCAGCTATACAAGTATTACATTAGGAAAGGGAAAGTGGGGTTGGAGAGATGGCTCAGAGGTTAAGAGCACTGTCTGCTCTTCCAAAGGTCCTGAGTTCAATTCCCAGCAACCACATGGCGGCCCACAGCCATCTATAATGAGATCTGGTGCCTACTTCTGGTGTGCAGGCATACATTTGGGCAGAATACTGTATACATAATAAATAAATCTTTAATTTTAAAAAGGGGACAGTGCTTGAAAAGATAGACAGACACTTTCTAAATGCCTTCTAGTTCTGAGAACCCACTGCTCTCCTGCCCACAGTGAGACTGCAGATACAAACATGGCTTCTATAATGGTGCTTTCATTGTTTTCAGGACACAGGACAAAGCACTCTGTCAACTGGCACTTCCAAATGTTCATTTTAATCAAGGACGCCAATGAAAACATGTTGTCTGCTGAGGGTGAACGGCTCACATTGTAAGCACAGTTATTTAACACTGTTGACCTACAGGAAGTCAGTCTACTTTTATGGACAAAGACGTCTGAGTTTAGCCAGGTATGTTGGCGCATACCTTTAGTCCCACCCAGTACTTGGGAGGCAGAGGCAAGAGGATCTCTGAGTTCCTGGCCAGCCTGGTCTACAGAATGAGCTCTGGAACAGCCAGGGCTACACAGAGAACCCTATCTCACAGTGACATGCTAAAGAATGGTTTGTTACTATCAATTTTTCTTGAGTTCTTTATTACTGTTTAAAAAGCACATGTGACTATAAAGACCTGCATTTTCTTAAGCTAGGTGATAGCCACATCTCCACAAAACAAGGATATTGTTAGTGCTGTTGTTAACACAAGAAACTGGAAAGGTATATTAATGGTTTTGGTGAATTATAAACATACCTTTCAGGAATGTGTTTTGGAATTTCTATATCGAGTGACTTCATGTGTAGGAGCTTTATCCCAGTCTCCATCTTGTTTGCAGCCACTACATCACACGCAAGTTCATACATGGTCTTGGATAACTCACAGGCATATACTGAGTGTGCACCAGCTTTTTTAGCAAACATGCTGTAAAAGAAGAAAAATCCATTATATCTTTTTCCAATTTTAATAAAATTATGATGCTTCAAACATTTTTCCATTCTTTAATATAACCATCATTTGTTCTGCATTAAAAAAGCTTGAGGCTAGCGAGTTGGCTCAATGGGTAAGCATTTGCTATGCAAGTCTGACGCTCACAGTCCAATCCCTGCAGCCCACAGTGGGAGGAGAAAACTGATTCCTGAAAACTAGTTAACTTCTGACTTCGCATACTGTGGTGAGCAAGCAGGCTTGCAGGTGATATATGTACACGTACACAGAAAGTAATAATAATAATCTAATTAAGAGGTAAGATAAGGCCAAGTATGGTGGTTATGTGCCTTTAATCCCAACACTTGGGAGGCAGAAGCATATCTTAGGAGGATATCTCTGTGATACCCAGGCCAGCCTAGTCTACACAGCAAGCTCCAAGGACTACACTGAGAAACTCTGTCTCAAAATAATAATAATAACAATAGCAATAAATAAAAAGAATGAACTAATATACTTGTTTAAAAACAAATCATTTGCCAGGCGTAGTGGTGCATGCCTTTAATGCCAGCACTATAGGAGGCAGAGGCAGGCAGATCTCTGTGAGTTCAAGGCCAGCCTGGTCTACATAGTGAGTCCAGGACAGCCAAGGCTACACAGAGAAACCCTGTCTCGAAAAACCAAAACCAAAACAAAACAAATCACTTGCCAAGCACGGTGGAGCACACCTTTAATCCCAGCACTCGGGAGGCAGAGGCAGGTGGATCGCTGTGAGTTCATTCAAAGGCAGCCTGGTCTACAAAGTGAGTCCAGGACAGCCAAGGCTATATGGAGAAACCTTGTCTTGAAAAAAACAAAACAAAATCTAAAATTTATTATGCAGAATTTCAGTAATCCCAAGTTGCTCTTAGTTTTCTTGAACTTTTTTTTTTTGGTTTGAACTTTTGATTAGTAAAATCATAGAAAAAAAGTATAAAATTAACAGTTCTATCAATAACACTAACAATATTATGAGAAACAATTACTATTTTTACAAACCAATGTTAGAGTTTGTTTGTTTGTTTGTTTTTTGAGACAGGGTCTCTCTGTGTAGCCTTGGCTGGCCTCAAACTCACAGCGATCCACCTGCCTCTGCCTCCCGAGTACTGGGATTAAAGGCGTGCGCCACCATGCCCAGCTCAATGTCAGAATTTTGGTATCTAACAAACCTGTTTAATTCATGTAAATATAATAAAAGTAATAATTACAACAAACCTCAGTATTCCAGTTCCTGTGCCAATATCCAAAACACTTGTGGACCCCGAGCCCACCGCCTTCTGGATCGCTGCATTGTAAATCCTATTCCTCCTGGTGTCGTTAAGCATGACGAAGTGCCAACGTTCCACCAACCAGTTTGCAACGCGATAAAAGTTCTCCTTGGCGTCACTGAAATCAGGGTTTAGCTTCACCGCTCTATGAAAATACCCAGCTGCCTCATCTCGAAAGCCCATTCTAGATGAGGAAGAGACAGAGTACGTTCACCTCCGTGTGACCAACGGCGGCGGCGCCCCTGTTGGTGCACTAACCCAGCCTGAGCATCCTCACCGCTGCCCCCAAGCCCACAGCAGTCCACCTCCTCTGCAGGTCATGAGCACGGCACACTCCTGACTTCTTTTCTGAGTTTCTGCCTGTGCATCTCAGATGTCCTAGGGCACCCCTAGGTGGAGTGGAGGCGTCCAAGGCATTGACTTGTACTGAGCTGAATATGAGCAGATTAAAAAAATAAGACAAAGAAGAAATACTACAAGTCATCTGAGCGCTGCTTCTCAGAAGTGATGAAGAACTCCCTGTCACGGTTTAAGAGTTAATCGTAGGCTGACTGCACTGCCCACGACCAGAGTGCATCTCACACACCACCAGACTCAGCAGCTTCCAAACTGGTCTGGACTTTGCTCAGCCTACTTACCCACTCCCTGACCAGAGACATAAATTTCTACAAATATCAAGTTCCATACACAGCTGTTGTCATAAACCAGCAATTTACGGGCCACACAGTCAATACAGCAGAACAAATGGAATTCTTCTCCCTCTCACTTTAGGCACCATCCATTCTAAAGAAACTTAATCAGACGATTCATTCTGAACGTGGTTACGACAAATGAACCATCTAACAAAAGGGCAGTGCGATGTTAAATTGTAAGTGCTCGTGTTTTAGTTTAAAATGAAAACATTAAGGTCAGTATATGTTATTTCTTTGTTACCCTGAAGGCAGAGATATCTTGTTTATATGCTGGAACTGCCCAGGACACATGATAGTAGAAAATACATGGTGTTAATGTAAACAAGCCTCACCATGCTAGACCAAAGTGTGTAAGGAGGACGATGGCTGCTCAGTTCCTTTACCTTGTCACAACTCTACACTGTACACACTCCTTCCCCAGAGCCATGGCTCTGCCCCGTCCTGAGTCAAGTAAGGGCCCTTGGGAGTAGGAGACAAACTACTAGGTTGATTATCAACAGCCAATAGACTCCAGATACATTTAAGAGAAATTCTGTGGTCACTTACACTTTGTGGTTCATTACTAATAACATTAATGATTTGAGAGAAAACAACAACGCATGAGAACAGCTAGAAGGAATATATAAAATGAGATTCATTTATTAAATTCCTTAAAGTTGAAAGTACAACTTGCCAATCTGGCAGAACAATGCTCTTTCCCCATTACTTTAAAACTTTCTAACTCAAAAGCAATGCTGGCCTTTGGCTGTGGTTCCTGTAATTCCTTGGCAATGCTTATGGCTTGTGATGGTGTGCATAAGAGCTCACGTGGCAAGCCTGACTGGGATCCCTTGAGACGCCTGCTGACATGTGGGTACTCACACTGGGAAGGGTTTTGCCTGCCTTAACTGACGATGAGTGCTTCCACGCGCCTCAGTGTTTGTATAAGCAATGTGATTGCGCTGGACAGGACTTTTATTCTAGAGTCTAGAATTTGGGTATGCATCATATGGAGGTGGTACCTGAGTATACCGCCTCCAATAAAAACACCGTGTACTAGGCCTCAGAGGAGCTTTCCAGATTATAAACATATGACTCAGAGTAAAGGTGGAAATGTGCACTGTGACGTCAGAGAGGACCTTGAGGACTGCTCTTGGATTCTCTCCAACGTTGCCAGTGTTCTCTTTCCTTTTGCTGGTTTTGCGTTCCAATCAAACTAAGACAATCTGTTAATGACTTACTACCAACCTCGCCCATTTTGTCTGCTGTGCAAAAAACTTACACGGCCTTCTAACAGTTTCCCACAGTTGCTAAGAAGACACTGCAGGAGGGAAGTTTTGCCTTCTAGTGCCACTATAGGCAGGGTTTCTCCAGAATCACACGCCCTGTGTTCATGGAAGGCAACAGTGTTCCAGCGCATGGCACCAGAGCATGCAGTGATGGGCAGCTACTCTAGAACTCTAGCCTAGTGGAGAGCTCCTTAACAGTATGCTCCAAAGTTTATACTTCCCCATTAAGCTTTCTCTGGCACCCCAAAAGGAAAAATTCTAGCATTTTCCAAAGAAGAGATTCACCAGCTTTCTGGCATCCTGTGAACCACAGCTATGCCTTTTCAAACAAGGACTGGATCTGAGCCCAGTAAGGAAAACTCTCCCTTGAATATGTCCTCAGCGCTAGGGGTGTGACTCATATAATATACTATAAAATTGCCATGGACCAGCAAGACGGCTCAGTAGGCAAGGGTTCTTGTCACTAAGCCTGAAAACCTCAGTTCAATCCCCAAGACCTAGCTCATGGAAGGAGAAAACCAACTCTCTCTGACATCCACAGGCACATCTTGGCACATGAACCCACAACACAGGTATCCGTACACATGTACCCACATGTACCCAAATAAACCTGATTTTTAAATTGCTAGATTACATACCATATTCACATATCATTCCTATATTCTTTTTGAGTCTCACTCACGTTGCTTATATTACATTTCCCTATTCAAAGGACTGTATGCACAGGCAGAGTCGGGCAGAGATGTAATCTCCAGCTGAAATATCACCTAAGCCCACAGGTTAAAGACCAGACTGAGCTCGTGGTAAGCCTCCATCTCAAAACCAAACAAAGTAAGTTACTGCATAACTTACACTCGCCTTGGACTGGTAAAAAAAAAAAAAAAACAAGCCTCATTGTAGTGAGGTCACTACAAACCTGAAGAGATGCTCTCCCATGCTATTGCAAATCACTTCATCATCAGGAAACAGCTCCAAGGCCTGCTCATAGCAGCCAAGTAAGTCTTGTACTCTACTGAGTGCATCAAGCTCTTCAGCCCACTTGAAAAGTGTATACTGAAAAGTTTCCTTCACAAACAAGAAAAAAAAATTACAAATTAGTAAACAAGAAAGAATTCATAACTCTAGCTGAAGATTCCAACAAATGGAACTATAAATGGAACGATGACCTGAAATTGCTAATTTTTAGTATGTGCAGTTTGCCAAATGTGGTGGTTTGAGTAAGGACAGCCCCACGGGCTCATACGTGTGAGTGATGGTGATACAGCTGTCTCTAAGTCACTGCTGTTCCTGTAAGTAACCCCAATAAAACTCACTGGTTCACCAAGTTGGACTTTGGTGGGATCCATATTTTGGTCTGTCATGGGGTCCCTATCTAGAGTGAGTATGTATGTGTTTCGTCCCCCAAGTTTGGTCAAAAAAAAAAAAACATATCCTAACTGCACTATCTTTAAATCAACACCTCCTGACAATCCATACTGTTACGGCTTAACCTGACCGTTACAGTCACTTGGTACAATGCACCAACTTCCTCCTCACTGCCAACCTAGCCCGTCTCATTTCCCTCTAACGGTTTGCCACGACACTGAACTATGGAAAGAAGGCAGGCTCACACATTCCAGCTTCAAGTCAACGAACTTTACACACAAGAGTCAACACCTGGAACTGAATAACAGTTTATTAGAAAGATAAGGATAACGAAGGAGATTCTTTTCTTACATGGTAGATAGTCTAGATACCTAGGTCTTACACGAACAGCTCAACAGTTCTTCCATAGGTTAGTAGAATGGGGAGCTAGGAACACTGGTCAGTAGCTGAGCACTTTCCTGGTATGCCTAAGGCCCTCAGTTTCGACTCCGGTAACAACAAAAATGAGTAAATAATACAAGCGCTAAGGGGCTGAGGAGATGGCTCAGCAGGTAAGAGCAGTGCTTGCTGCCCTTGCAGAGGACCCAGGTTCAGTTCCCAGCACTCAGCTGCTTACAACTGCCTATAATTCTAGTCCCAGGAAATCGAGCCGGGCGGTAGTGGCGCACGCCTTTAATCCCAGCACTTGGGAGGCAGAGGCAGGCGGATCACTGTGAGTTCGAGGCCAGCCTGGTCTACAAAGTGAGTCCAGGACAGCCAAGGCTACACAGAGAAACTCTGTCTCAAAAAACCAAAAAAAAAAAAAAAAAAAAAAAAAAGGAAGAAATCGAATGCCCTCTTTTGGTCTTAGATACACGCACACATGTAGAATGTGTGTACATATACATACACACACATGTACACACATATATACACACACATATACATACACACATACATATACATGCAAATATGCTTACATATTAAATTTATTGATTTATTTTTGGTTTTTCAAAACAAAGTTTCTCTGTGTAGCCTCGCTGTCCTGGAACTCACTCTGTAGACCAGGTTGGCCTCAAACTCAGAGGCCTGCCTCTGCCTCCTGAGTGCTGGGATTAAAGCTGTGTGCCACTACTGCCTGGCTATGTACTAAATTTAAATTTTTTTAAACGCAAGTTTAGTGACTCAGTGTGACTGAAGTGTGGGTGTAGGCAGCAGAGAGAATATCAAGAAAGCAAACAGAAGCTTGAGGCTTTTGCAAAGAAATATGAATTTGGTTTCCTATAAAAGGAAACCAGAAGCCAGGCGTGGTGACGCATACCTTTAATCCCAGCGCTTGGGAGGCAGAGGCAGGTGGATCGCTTCGAGTTCGAGGCCAGCCTGGTCTACAAAGTGAGTCTAGGACAGCCAAGGCTACACAGTGAAACCCTGTCTGGAGAAAAACAAACAAACAAGCCAGTTGCTAAGTCCTACTGAATGCTGGTTATTACGTTTGTTTGTTTGTTTGTTTGTTTGTTTTTTAAAAAATAGGACAAGGGCTCACACAACCCAGGCTAACCTCAAACTCATTGTGTAGCTGAACTTCTGAGCCCCCCTGCCTCTACCTCGCACATGCTGGGATTACAGCTTATCCTTGCCACACTAGGTTTAGCCCTCGTGCCCAATTCTATCAACTGAGCTACATCTCTGGCCATACAGCTAAGTTTTACGTAATTATTTTTTCTGTGTTGGGACTGGAACTCAGAGCCTCACACCCAGGGCCATTCTAAGGCAAGCTGTTGTCCAGGTCTATCCTCCAAGCCAAACAACTGCCACGTTGGGGGTGGGGGGGCGGGAGATAGCTGTGCCACCTGCAAAAGATCACACCAGATGGACCTGTTGACCTTTTCAATCCCTCCCAGAACGGCAGGCTGGGTCACATGACACTCTCCTGCTGTTCCATACCACCTGTTTTTGTTTTTTTAAAGATTTACTTATTTATTTATTTATTTATTACATATACATTGCTCTGCCTGCTTGTACCCCTGCAGGCCAGAAGAGGGGACCAGATCACATTCTAGATGGTTGTGAGCCACCATGTGGTTGCTGGGAATTGAACTCAAGACCTCTGGAAGAGCAGTCAGTGCTCTTAACCACTGAGCCATCCCTCCAGCCCCCTCCATACCACCTGTTCTGAGCAATACTATCCTAACTGCACGGCTTAGGGTACAGTCTAGAGCAGTGGTTCTCAACCTTCCTAATGCTGTGACTCTTTAATACAGTTCTTCATGCTGTGGGGACCCCAACCACAAATTATATTCATCGCTACTTCATAATGATAATTTTACTACTGTTTCAATTGTAATGAAATACCTGATATGCAACCCTGTGACCAGGTCCTGACATTTCTACGAGTTACAAAAGCCTAATGCTACTGACATCTAGTGGGCAGAGGACGGACCAAGGAAGACAGTATACCTTCTGCACACGATAACGCAAAACCTCCAGCGCAGGGCTAATTTAAATTAGATACTGAAGGAGAGAAAGAATTACCCTGCCTCGTTCGCATTTACGGGGCCTTTGAAATCTTAAGTGAGGCAGAAATTTTGAAAGAGGTGTGTGACAACTCTTGACTTTTGTTACTAAAACATCGCTGTATTGAGAGGGGCTGCAGAGAGCCTCAGTCTATCTCTGTCTCTCTCTGTCTCTGTCTCTCTGTTTCTCTCTCTCTCTCTCTCTCTCTCTCTCTCTCTCTCTCTCTCTCTCTCTCTCTCTCTCTCACACACACACACACACACACACACACACACACACACACACACACACACACAACACACACACCCCACCCTGTTGTCGCTGTCAAGATCGCAGGGTTTGGCAGCCACCGGGAAGGAAGGCCTCACCTTCACGTCGTCTTTGAGCTCTGGCGCCAGGCTGAGCACTAGGAGGTAGTGGGCATAAGCAGTGCCGAAGTCCTGGGCGCCCAAACAGTGCTCAGCGCTCTGCAAGGATCGCGCCACCAGCCGGTCCCGGCCGGCCGCACCTGCGCCACCACCCCCTGCTCCCCGGCGGGACCTGGGCCTCGAGTTCGGCATGGCTGAGTCTCCGCTCGGAAGCCCACGAGGAAGACGCCCTTGTCCGGAAAAGAGTCTCCAAGCCCAGGACCCAAGGAAGCAAGAGAACACACAGAGGTTGGAGGAGATCACCTCCACAGAGTGGGGAGCTCCGCCTTCTCAGCAGCGGACGGAGCTGCGCGCGCACCGGGCGGCGGCGCGCTGTGATGACGTCACCCGGCGAGCCGCGCGCGCGCTCTCGGGGAAAGCGCCGGCACTGCTAACGCCGAGGAGTACATGGGATGTAAGCCCCTTCTGCTCCGCTGTCACGTTGCTTTGGCCGGCCAGGTTTCCCACCTTGTACAGTGTGCCGCTGCGAGTCTCAAGACTCTGCTCGCGTCAGGCGTGCGCGATGCTCCAGGCCTCTGGATCTCAGCGCACCACTCGTACTTGTGCAAAACGAAGTAAAAAACTCATTAAATTTGGCCATGGTGTAGTCTCTTAGCGTCAAGTATTCTCACAAGACCCAATGAGGCGGAACTTTGGATCACGCTCCATAAACGCGATCTCTCTGAGAACTACTTCAAGGTTGCACAAGTCACTGGGATGGGTACAGCGGAATCCGAATTTCCTAATCCCTGTTACATTAGTCAAGTGTTTCTCCTGCTCTTTAGTTTTGCTTGTGTGCTTTCCAAGCTATTCATATCCTCCTTATGTGGTGCTTTCTGAACTAAGCAATGTAGAATTTAACTATACAGCATTTCTCTAATAAGATGGAAAAACACAGAGAAAGCCTCTACACCTAATGGGACTGAGTAGAACATAAAGACGAGTAGACTTGGGGTAAGGGTTTTATTGTTCCAGCCCATGCTTTTCCTCTTTATCTAGCAATTCTTCCATAAGACATTGAGACAGACCCAAATGAAAGCATCAGACAAACTCCATTTTTAAAACGAAACTCCATTTTGTGTTAAACCTAGCCAAGGGCTGAATCCAGATTCCAGAAAAACCACAAAGTAGTCTTAGACAGAAAAATGTTCCCTAGCAACACAATCAGCTCACCTTGGGAAAGTCCAAATATACTCTCTGCTGGTCAAACTGACCAGCAAGTGGTCTGGCACATAGCAACAACCAATTAGGAGAAGCCAGGCCAAAGTTCCTAATGCCCCTGTGACTACTTCAACCAATCTTTTCTATAGGCCAACTTGCCCCTACACCTATTACCCAACCATGAAATGCCAAGGCTTGTAACTCCCTGCTTGCAGCTTTTCTGCCCAAGTGCCATCCAATCATATACTGTAAAACCCATTTCTGTGTCTAAAACCTATAAAAACCCCTCTCAACTGAGAGTTGAGGCTGCTTCCCTGCATCTGCTGTGTCAGTGCATTGGTGGGTGGCCCGGGGTTTGAACCTGCATTAAAGACTTCTTTGCCACTACATTTGGGCTCAGCTCTTGGGTGGTCTGTTTGGGGAGTCTCAAATTTTGGGCATAACACCAAATGTTCTCTTCCTGTCATAAGTCATGAGGTTGTTCTAACTATGCAATGAAATAGTTATAAAAACATTTTTACTTATACCTAGTTAATGCAATTCATTGTTACCATTATCTAGAATCATTTTGAAATTATCTGAAATTTTCAAAAAGTTATTACACCTGTAAACATTCAACCAAATATTTATGAAATTATTTGCATGATGGAAAAGCCAGAGGTGACAGACTGAAGCTGAGGAGGAGGGGGGGGCATCTCAGTCCTGCTTCCCAGGGACATCTGGGGCCATGCTGCCAGTGTTAATTTTCAACTTAACAATCCAGAATCACCTGGGAGACTGATTGGCCTTTGGTCATGTCTGCGGGTGGTTATCTCCAGCTGCGGTGGGTAACGCCGTTCTCCAGCTGAGCCCCTGGACTGTGTAACTGGAGAAAGGAAATGAGCCACAGTGTGTGTTCATCAGTCCCTGCCTCCTGACCGGGACAATGGAAGGACCAGCTACTGCATGCTGCTGCCGCCCGGCTTCCCTGCAGTCTTTCTCCCTTACATTGCTTTTGGCAGAGTCTTTGTTTTGTTTTGTTTTTTTAAGATTTATTTATTTTATTTATTGCATATGAGTGCTTTTTATCTGCCAAAGAGGGTATCAGATTACATTATAGATGGTTGTGAGCCACCATGTGGTTGCTGGAAACTGAACCCAGGACCTCTGGAAGAGCAGGCGGCGCTCTTGACCACTGAGCCATCTCTCCAGCCCCTTGGCAGAGTCTTTTATCACGGCAACCGGAAAAGAAACTGAGACAGCGAGCGGTGTTTGTTTGAACATTTGGTCCCTAGCCAGTGGTGCTGTTTGGGAAGATGGCGAAGCTTCCGGAGAGCAACTGGGCCACTGAGGTCCGGCCTTGGGGTTTCACAGGCTAGCCCCACTTGCCCTTCTTCTTGGCAATTCATGGAGATCAACTGCCTCTTGTTCTTGCCACCCTGCCTCCCTGGCTATAAAGGATCATGTTCCCTAAAACCGTATGCAGAAACGAACCCCTGCTCCCATAAGGTGCTTATGGTCAGGTGTTTCCATGACAACAAGACAAGTAAGTGATACAGGGAAGATCCGTCATTCTATTAGCACATGAGTCTCTGCTTACCTGAATTGCTTGACTTTGCAAACTATCTTGTCTTGTGGGCATGCTCTCCCCTTCCATGGGCAAGGTTTCTTACATTCTGTTTTTGTATCTGCTGGCTTCCAATGGCATGATCCAAGTACCTAAAACAACTACAGTACATGAATGATACTCAGAGAGGACACGTTTCCATGACAGAAACAGGGAAAGAACAATTTAATTTTCTGCAGGAAATGTTCCACTGCCACTTTTTCTCAGCCGTAGAATTTATTCAATATGTCCCACAAAGTACACTGGTTACTTTTTTTTTTCTTTTTATCATGAGTGTTGGCTAAGAGTGGGAGGAGCAGGACTGGAAAGAGACAGCTCAGTGGCTTAGAGAGTGTACTCCTCTTTCAGTGGACAAGGTCAGTTTCCAAAATCCATATCGGATGGTTTACAAACTCCTCTGAGTCTGGCTCTAGGGATGTGCTGGTTTAACTAGGAATGGCTCCATTGACTCATGTGTTTGATGCTTGGCACTACTAGGAGGTGTGGCCTTGTTGGAGGAAGTGTGTCACTGTGGGCTTTGAGGTCTCCTATGCTGAAGCTGTGCTCAGCGTGGCAGTGTCCGAGAATCCAGATGCAGAACTCTCAGCCCCTCCTCCAGCACCATGTCTGCCTGCTGCTGCCACGCTTCCCACCATGAGGATAATCAACTAAACTGTATGCCAGCCTCAATTAAATGTTTTCCTTGTAAGAGTTTCCGTGGGCATGGTGTCTCTACACAGCAATAAAACCCTAAAGAAGACAGGAGATCTGGGGCTCTGTCTCCATGAACAGACATCCACATAGCTAAAAGTAACAAAACTAAATCTTTTAAAAGAGAAACATGGAGCTGGGCAGTGGTGGTACACGTCTTTAATCCCAGCACTCAGGAGGCAGAGGCAAGTGGATCTCTGAGTTTCAGGTCAGCCTGGTCTACAAAGCAAGTCTTGGACAGCCAAGGCTACACAGAGAAACCCTATCTCAAAAACAAAACAAACAAAAATCCAAAACAAAAGAGAGAGAGAGAGAGAGAGAGAGAGAGAGAGAGAGAGAGAGACAGAGACAGAGACAGAGACAGAGACAGAGACACAGAGACAGAGACAGAGACAGAGACAGAGACAGAGACGGAGAAGAGAGTAGGCAGACAGTACAGAAGGACAGAAAAAAATTAAAGAAGCCAGGTTTGGTTCTTTTGGGGGGCACTGGTTTTTCGAGACAGGGTTTCTCTGTGTAGCCTTGGCTTTTCTGGACTCACTTTGTAGACCAGGCTGGCCTCAAACTCACAGCAATCTGTCTGCCTCTGCCTCAAACTCACAGAGATCTGCCTGCCTCTGCCTCCTGAGTGCTGGGATTAAAGACAAGCACCACCACCGCTGGCCAGGTTTGGTCCTTTTTTTCATCACCTTTCAAATAAAGCTGTCAACAAAAAGGAAAATGATAGCCTTCCTGTTGCTTCTAAATTACTCAGATAACATGGGCTACCAGTTCTCACTACAGTAAGATATAAGTAAAATAAGTGTACCACAGATCATTTGTGCATCTTTATATAATACAGTTTGCAGGTACTATCTGAGGTCTTTTGCCAAAATAGGACTAACAAGGTAGAATGAATGCCTGGTTATCTAAGAAACCACAATGGAACTGAACATGGTGGTGTGCTCAGGATGTGAAGGAAAACAGGCCTCTGGGATCCAGGCCAGCCTGGTCTGCAGAGAAAGTTCCAGGACAACCAAGGCTACACAGAGAAACCCTGTCTCAAAAGAAAAGAAAAAAGAAAAGAAACCCAAATAAAAAAATAAATTTGACTACTCTATTGTGCGTTTATTCCATTCTGTCTTGTTTTGTTTTGTTTTAGACGTTTTCTCTGGGTAGCCTTGGCTGTCCTAGAACTCACTTTGTAGACCAGGCTGGCCTCAAATTCACTGAGATACACCTGTCTCTGTCTGTGCTGGGATTAAAGGCGTGCGCCACCACACCTGGCTGCAAGGTAACTTTTAATGTAGTTGTACTATTCTGCTGCATATTTGAAGTTCAATTATGAGTGCTTCCTTAGTATACATAAGTCCCCAGGTTCAATCCCCAGTGACACCAATATATACATACCATATGTGTAATGTGTATGTATATGTGCATGTGTATATGTATATTATGTTATAATATATACCATATGTATGTATTATAATATAAAATGTATATATTATATGTATTATTAGTTGTTGTATATAATACAATATTACATATTATATATCATCATATATAACACAACATTGTTTATATAATATATACATATTATGTATATATGCCTTTCACTGCTTCTAAGAACTCTTTGATTGTATGTTCTTTTTCACTCTTTTAGGGTCTAGAACAAAAGCCTCCTCTGCTAACACTAAGGCTGGATTAATGTGGTTGTCTTTCACCATATTCTGGTCAGTTTTTCAATGAACCACACAAGGTAAACAAAGAAATTAAGCCAGCTGAATAGTTCTTTTTTACAAAATATTTATTTATTAATTAATTAATTTATTTATTATGTATACAGTGCTCTGCCTGCATGTAAACCTGCATGCCAGAAGAGGGCATCAGATCACATTGTAGATGGTTGTGTGGGGCAGTGGTGGCACACGCCTTTGATCCCAGCACTCAGGAAGCAGAGGCAGGTGGATTGCTGTGAGTTTGAGGCCAGCCTGGTCTACAAAGTGAGTCCAGGACAGCCAAGGCTACACAGAGAAACCCTGTCTCAAAAAACCAAAATAAAGAAATACATTATAGATGGTTATGAGGCACCACGTGGGTGCTAGGAATTGAACTCAGGTCCTCTTGAAGAGCAGTCAGTCCTTTTAACTGCTGAGCCATTTCTCCTGCTCCCAACTGAAAAGTTCAAAGTCAACGTTGGAATGTGGATAGGGAAGGCGGGACAGACGTACGTATGTACAGACAGACGTTTCAAATGGGAAAGAGAGCTGTCATCAGAACTGGACTAGAAGCTAACCAGCTTTGTTCTGATAAAGAGTTTGTCTATTTTCTTATTTGTCTCCTGGGGTGTAGTAGCTTGGATGAGATGTCCCCTGTAATCCTGGACAGTTAAATGCCGCATCTCCAGTTGGTGGCGCTGTTTGCAGAGGCTTAGGAAGTGTGGCCTTGCTCCAAGAGTACACTACAGGAGGTGAGCGCTGAGAGCTTAAAATTTACGTTAATTCAAGATTGTTCTCTCTGTTTCCTGCTTAGCTTCCTACGCAAGTCACCATGCCTGTTGCCAGCTGCCTCCGTTTCATCACCACAGACTTTTTTTTTTTTAATGTTCATTGGTGTTTGACTGCATGCATGTCTGTGTGAGGATGTCATGTCCCCTGGAACTGGAGTCACATACATGTGTGAGCTGCCATGTGGGTGCTGGCTATTGAACCCAGATCCTCTGGAAGAGCAGCCAGTGCTCTCAACCGCTGAGCCATCTCTCCAGTCCCTCATCATCATGGACTTTACTCCTCTGAAACAGTAAACCCAAATAAACTTTCTTCTCCAAATCCCCTTGCTCATGGTGTTTTATAAAAGCAATAAAAAATGAACTAATACATGAGGCATGGGCAGCAGAGCAAAGTGGCACACACCTGTAATCCCAGCACTCAGGAGGCAAAAGCAGGTGGATCGCTGTGAGTTCAGGGCCAGCCTGGTGAGTCCAAGACACCCAAGGCTACACAGAGAAACCCTGTCTAGAAAAAACAAAAATAAATAAATAACTAAATTCATTGTGTCAGTATGCCTGCTTATTTTGAGACGGGATCTCATGTGTTCCTGGCTGACTTAAAATGTACTGTGATCTTGAGCTTCGGGTCCCTCTGCATCTACCTCCCGAGTGCTGAGTCCCTCCATAGGCTTCTAACCAGCACAGGGGAGTCAAAGGCAGGGTTCTGTGTGTACTCTACCAGTGGAGCTGCATTATCATCATTTTGTTGTTATTGTTGTTGTTTTGGTTTCCTTATGGCAGGGTTTCTCTGTGTAGCCCTGGCTGTCCTAGACTCACTTTCTAGATCAGGCTGGCCTCGAACTCACAGCAATCCCCCTGCCTCTGCCTCCCGAGTGCTGGGATTAAAGGCGTGTGCCACCACAACCGGCTGGCTTCTACATCCTTAATCTCCTTGTAATGAAGAGTGTGCTAGACTAGCATCTCCCTTAAACTCACCCTGGAAGCTTAAAAACATGCCTAGAAGGGCTGGAGAGATGGCTCAGAGGTTAAGAGCACTGGCGGCTCTTCCGAAGGTCCTGAGTTCAATTCCCAGCACCCACCTATCTATAATGAGATCTAGCCAGGTGTGGTGGCATAGGCCTTTAATCCCAGCACTCTGGAAAAAAAAATCTGGTATCTTCTGGTGGGCAGGCACACATGCAGGCAGAACATTGTAAACATAATAAATAAATAAATCTGAACAAACAAACATGCTAAGAAGACACAACCCCAAGTCCATTAAACAGCACCTCTGGGATAGATTCCCAGACACTGGTATTTAAGTGCTCTTCAAATGATCTGAAATGCAAAGTTGAAAATAAGGCTCCAGTAGCCTAGAGTGGTGGTGCACACCTTTAATCCCAACACCCAAGGAGGCAGAGGCCTCTGGGATACTTTCTAGGGACTTGGGGAGATTGGAGGACCACATTTTGAGAACTGCAGACATGGAATGTGAGCTCTCTGAGAATGACGTGTTTGGTTTGTCCCATCACTGCTGTTGCTCCTCTCACAAGCCATCTGTGCTGGGTATACAATGCAATTAGGAAATTCAGCTTTTAGAAGTAAGTGGCTAAATCCTGGGATAGCACTGTATAGTGACAAGGATGGGACAAGAGACAAGGAACGACCCAGCCAAGGAGAATGCTTCTGCTACATTTTGTTTTGCGCTTTGTGTTTTGTTGAGACAGGGTTTTGCTGTGTAGCCTTGGCTGTCCTGGACTTGCTTTGTAGACCAGGCTGGCCTCGAACTCACATGATCCACCTGCCTCTGCCTCCCGAGTGCTGGGATTAAAGGCATGTGCCACCACGTCTGGGGCTTCTGGTACTCTTGTACCATTGGCACTTTGTATAGAAGTGTTCTGCAAACTGTAGGATAATTACCATCCCTGTATTCCACAGGCACCAAATCCTTGACACTATGACTCCTGAAAATAACCCGAACATCTCTCAGTGCCCACCAGAGGGCGCTCATTGCTGTGTCGTACATATTTGCTAAGAGGCACACTTTCTGATATGTGGTAGGACTTACTACAGAGATCAGGGTTTGAGAATCTGTGGTTAAACTCCCTTATCACATATGGGATCAAGAGCATTATTTCTTCTGGGTAAGGGTGGCAAGCCAAGAACAGACAACTGCATTGCTCAGAGAAATGTTACACTTAGAGCTAGCAAAATGGCTCAGTGGACAAAGGCTGATGACCGGATTTCAATACTTGGGACCCACCTGTACTTTGTTTCTGACCCCCACGCTTGTACATTGACATAGTCTACCCCACAAGTAAAGAAATGAATAAATAAGTGTTTAAAAATGTGAATAGCCAGGTGCGGTGGCTCATGTCTGTAATCCCAGCACTCTGGGAGGCAGAAGCAGGCTATCTCTGTGAGTTTGAGGCTAGCCCAGTCTACAAAGTGATTCCAAGACAGCCAAGGCTACACAGAGAAACCCTGTCTCAAAAACCAAAACCTACCAAATAAATATGTTAAGCCTGGCAGTGGTGGGATACACCTTTAATCCCAGCACTTGGGAGACAGAGGCAGGCTGATCTTTGTGAGTTCAAGGCCAGCCTGGTCAACAAAGCAAGTTCCAGGACAGCCAGGGCTACACAGAGAAACCCTGTCTTGAAAATTAACAACAGCCAGGTGTGGTGGCACACACATTTAGTCCCAGCACTCAGGAGGCAGAGGCAGGAGCATCACTGTGAGTTCGAGATCAGCCTGGTCTACAAAGAGAGTCTAGGAGAGCTAGGGCTGCACAGAGAAACCCTGTCTTGAAAACAAAACAAAACAAAACAAAAACAAAAACAAAAACAAAAGAAAGAAAGAAAAAGAAAATTAACAACAACAAAAATTAAACTCAAAGATGCAACTGAAAGCTTTTTTTTTTTTAAATAAGGACCGCATTTGTTTTTATTTTGTTTTGAAAGAGGTAATGGAGAGGGTCTTGTTTTGTGCAGGCTGGCAGTTAGAGCGTTCATGGTTATCAAAAAAGGAAATAAAGGTCCAACCTGCTGCAAAGAGGAAGAAGAGAATCCAAGGTCACATGCTTAGAATTTAGGTGCTCAAGAAAGGGTGGTGCCCCTGCCTACTGTCCAGTCAACTGAAAGGACAGCAGGTTCCACCAGAGACAACTGAGGAAAGTGACTAGGACAATCTCCTGCCCTGCCGGACGTTTCATTCCAAGGTTTCCTGGATCTGACAAAGTGACACCAAAGTAATGGAAAGACAGGCAGCAGATGGGAGGGGCCAAAGACCAGAAGAGACCAGCAGACTGAGGCAGCACTGTTTCCTACAGTGACAATAAACCAGCAGCCGTCCCTCCTTGGTTGAGCCCATGACATTTTCAGGAGGTGCCCAGCGGCTCTCTATAGGCTGTTTGGCATGTACAGAGTTAATTATTTGAGTAGTTTGGAGGTCCATGTGTTGACAAACAAGTGCCCATTGTTTGGGTTTTGTTTGTTTGTTTGTGGGCAGGGTCTCTCTATAGACCTGGCTGTCCTGAAACTTCTTGGAGACCAGGTCGGCCTTGAACTGAAAGACTCCCCCTCCCTCTCCCTCCCGTCCCCTCCTTTCCCCTCCTTCCCCCTGCCCCCTCTATGTGGGTGGGTGTGTGCTCCAATGAGAAGGAGAGCTCTGTAGTGTATGTTAAGAAAGGAGCTCCAGGTCCTGGTGCACACCTTTAATCCCAGCACTTGGGAGGCAGAGGCAGGCAGATCGGATCACTGTGAGTTCGAGGCCAGCCCGGTCTACAAAGCGAGTTCAGGACAACCAAGGCCACACAGAGAAAAAGCCCTGTTTGGAAAAATGGGGGGGGGGGGAGAAGTTCCACCTTAGCCTTGACAGAATATTTAGTAACAAATGATTTTCTTTTTATTTGTACTCTTATTCATATAGGTGTTTGTTTGAATTTAGATGTCATTAACAGTCAGGTTTTTAATATGATAAATATGCACATCTTTGGAGATCAACTAAATTCTGGTAAGAATCTTTTTTTTTTTTAAGAGAGTGATTAGGTTGGGGGAGGAGGCATGGCTATGTGGTCCAGGTGGTCTTACTCTCCTAAATCTTAGATATTCATTTTTTAGGTTGGTTATTTCCACTTTCCTCTTCTGTTCCACCCTCGTCTTGTTCTGAAAGAACACCAAAGCAGTCTGAAAACTCGAGAGCACCAGGACATGGCACACACAGGAGAATCTTGAGCTGTCTGGTGTCTGGTCTTTTTTCAGTTAATTCTGTTGAATTTACAAACAGGCAATGTGGCTGCATTCTAACACACTTCTACCTTCGCAACCGAAGTCCTATAAATGTCAGGCTCCTGTTATCAATGTGTGGGTATTTCACCTCCTTGCCTTATGTCAAATCTAAGTGGATGGATGAAACACAGTCTTGGGCTGCAGATGAGGATGATCTGGTTTGTTGTGTTCCTGAACCCTTCGGCTGTTCACATTGGTCACTAGATTTGGGCAAAAACAAACAAACGCACAAACAAAACAAAAACAAAACACGAGACCGACAGCCCTGTTTGCCAGGTGGTTTGAGCAGCTTTGCAGTTCGTTCCCCTCGTTGGTAGCTTTGTATTCTGCTTGTTTAACTTCTTTAGAAAACATGAGCTGGTAGTTCAGGAAATGTCTGTGCTTTCAGGAACAAAGAAGACAGTAGGGCATTGGCTGCAAACGCCTTTAATCCCAGCGCTTGGGAGGCAGGGGCAGGCAGGGGCAGGCAGATTGCTGTGAGTTCAAGGCCAGGAAAGCCAGGGCTGCACAGAGAAATCCTGTCTCAAAAAACCCAAAAATAAGTAAATAAATAGATAGATAGATAAATACATAAATAAAAACAATAACAACAAAAACCAAAGAAGATTTCCTCCACTCTGATTGCTTTTTAAGAGAGGTTGAGATAGGTGTCTTCCCAAGTTTCTTAGCCTCAAGCAATCCTCTTGCTCCAGCCCCCGAAGTAACTAGGGGGACAAGCATGCGCCCCATTCTAGCTTCTTCTCTCTCCTCCTCCTCCTCCTCCTCCTCCTCCTTCTTCTGGGCTGGTGGGGGTTTTGAGACAGGCTTTCTCTGTGTTAGCCTTGGCTGTCCTCAAACTCACTTTGTAGACAAGGCTAGCCTCGAACTCACAGATCCTCCTCCCTCTGCCTCCCAACTGCTGGGATTAAAGGTGTGCGCCACCACTGCCTGGCTGTGACAAGCCCTTTCTATCTTGCTCTTGCAAGCATGTTAGAACTGATAAGAAGCTCCTGGGAAACTCCAAAATACGGCTCAGCCCAGCCTCCTGACCTGGCAAAGACTAAAGGACCTGAACCCCTGACAGCACATGAGGAATCTTCTTCCTATTTGCAAAGTATGATGTGTAAGAATGAAAGTCAAGCAGGTGTCAAGCAAATGTGGTAGCACACACCTTTAATCCCAGCACTTGGAGGCAGAGGCAGGGGGATCACTGTGAGTTCAAGGCCAGCCTGGTCTACAAAGTGAGCCTAGGACAGCCAGGACTATATAGAGAAACCCTGTCTTGAAAAACCAACCAATCAAACAAACAAACAAATAAAGCAATCTAGCTATAACATAATTTTTTAGTTTCCTACTGTTACACATTTAGACTATTTCCAATTTTTGTTTGTTTTGAATTTTAAGTAATTTATTTTATTGTCATCATCGTCATTATCATTATCATCATCATTGAGACAAGGGCCCTGACTGGCCTGGAACTGCTATGTCAAGAGCAGGTTAGGGCTGCAGAGATGGCTCAGCGGTTAAGAGCATTTGATTGCTCTTCCAGAGGTCCTGAGTTCAATTCCCAGCAAGCACGTGGTGGCTCATAACCATCTGCAATAGGATCTGATCAACTTTTCTGGTGTTCATGAAGACAGACAGAGCACTCATACATAAAATGCATGAATAAATAAATGTTTTTAAAAGAGCAGGTTAATTCCAACTGCTTTGAGACCTTAGCAGTTGGAAAGATAATGTTGACATTAATTTACAGGGAAAGGGTGGATATTGAACAGGCTTAGAAGCAAAGACCAGGGATTAGGTTTGTAGAAGGTAAATCCTGTTAAGTATACAAATAGAGATATGCATTGAGCAATGGATGTGAGTCTAGAAGTCTGGACTGTTGCAAATATGTATTGGGGGTTCTTAGCCTATAACTCATTTTTAAATCCAGGAGAATGAGTTACATCCCAAAGGGAATCAGTATAGCCAAAGGAGGACTGAAGACTTGGGGGAGCACTCCAGCATGGTGAGCAGTGACTATGTACTAGCTCCTGCTCTTCACTCTCTTCTTTTTTGGGGAGGGTAGCCTTGGCTGTCCTGGAACTCACTCTGTAGACCAGGCTGGCCTCAAACTCAGAGATCCATCTGCCTTTGCCTCCTGAGTGCTGGGATTAAAGGTGTGAGCCACCACCACCCAGCTTTCTTTTCTTTTTCGTTTCCATGTTTGTTTTGGTTTAGAATGCTTTTGAAGGTTTGTTTTTAATTTATGTTATGTATGTGTGTGTTGGAGTTTGTGTGTGTGCCCACATGCATTCGTGTATGTGTGTGTGTGTATGTGTGTGTGTGTGTGTGTGTGTGTGTGTGTGAGAGAGAGAGAGAGAGAGAGAGAGAGAGAGAGAGAGAGAGAGAGAGAGAGAGGGCCAGCGTCTCTGGATCTGCTGGAGCTGGTCTTACAAGCCTTTGTTATTGTAGTCCTAGAAAAGCTACACAAACCACTCAGACCCCAGTCTCAGTCAGATACGGATGGTTTATTGAACAACTGATCCAACCTGATTGCCCTCAGGGCCACAGAAAGAACTCGGGAGCTGAACTGTGGCATTGACCTATTCTTAGAGGGCAGTCTTTCTTACAGGAAAACCAAGTGAAAGAAAACAAGGGTGTGTGTGTGTGTAACACATTTTGGCCAACTGGACAAACTGTTATCAGCTAACCTTGAAGCTGATTGGTCCCAAGTGAGGTAAATGAGGTGGTAGTTAGGGTCTTCCAGAGTAGAGCCAAGTGCAGAGATAACAGAGTGTAAGCAGAGTGTAGCCACGTGTGGAGATCACAGAGCATAAACTATGACACCATTAAGTCACAGTAAAATACAAGGTTAGCTGGACCCTCTGGCAGGTCTGTTAGTATCAGTTATGAAAAACTCTTTCCAGGAAGCAGAGTTTAAAAATGTTGAACTTAACTTCACCTTATGAACAAAGATGGGTAGAAAATGGCTTCAGCTGTGTAACAAAGAGCAGGCCTCAACACTGGCAAACCAGCTGGGCATGGTGGCTCACACCTTTAATCCCAGCACTCGGGAGGCAGAGGCAGGCGGATTGCTGTGAGTTCGAGGCCAGCCTGGTCTACACAGAGAAACCCTGTCTCAGGGGAAAAAAAAAACCAAAACAACAACAATAACAACAAAAAACACTGGTGAACCACCTGATGTGGGTGCTGGCAATCAACTTAGGTCCTGTGTGAGAGCAGCAAGGGCTCATAATTGCTGGCCCATCTCTCCAGCCCCTTGTTTTGGAATCTTTGAGACGGGGTTTCCTGTAGCTCAGGCTGGCCTGACCTTGCTATATAGGTGAGGTTGGCATTAAAATCCTGACCCTACATCTACCCCTGGAGTGCTGGGATTGGAGGCATGTGACACTGTGTGTGGCCTTCATGCTGTTCTTGGAAGCGTGCGGTGTTCTCATTGGTTCTTGGAAGCGTGGACATACAGAGATGAGTCACTCATTCTTGGTTATGTTTCCGGTCATCCCTGTCCACGAACTCTGTTCACTGTCCACCTGTCTCAAATGCTACTGGACAAGTTGGAAATTCAGACTAGGGGCCTAGCCAACTCATCCAAGCTTATTTTATTTTTGTTTATATGTATGAGTGTTTGCCTACATATATGTCTGTTACACCAACACATGTATGCAGTGCCCCTTGGGGTTCAGAAGAGGGAGTTGGATGCCCTGGGTCAGGAGTTACAGGAGGCTGTGAGCCACCACGTGGGCCCTGAGGCTCAAACTTTGTTCCTCTGGCAGAGCAGCCAGTGTTTTTTAACTGCTAAGCCATCTCTTCAGCCCCCAAATCTTTTGGTTATGACCATTATGGTGACATTTCGTTTAAAAATGAAAACTCTACAGGGGAATGATAAAAAAATACTAGGAATGTCCCCCTGGATGGGGAGATCTGGTGGCACTCAGAGGAAGGATAGCAGGCTGCCAAGAAGAGACTTGACACCCTATGAGCATATTCAGGGGGAGGAGGTCCCCTCAGTCACAGTCATAGGGGAGGGGAATAAGGGGAAAATGGGAGGGAGGGAGAAATGGGAGGATACAAGGGATGGGATAACCATTGAGATGTAATATGAATGAATTAAAAAAATATATGTTAAAAAACAAAAAAGAATACTAGGAATAAAGCAGCTGAACTCTAGGCAGAAGGGAAGGACGATCTGGCTGCTTAGAGTGAGTGATCATGGTGAGTGACAGCTGGGTCTTGCTTTCTGTGTCATACCCATAGGTCCCGAGGGGCTCCTCTCACAATACAGATAGAATATCGCTCCGTTTTGCTATGTTTATAGCAAGATAACCAATTGAAAATGCCTTAAGTTTTCCCTGAAGTATACTATTTCCCTAAAGTATATCTATTGATATACTTCAGTTGTAAGGTAAAAACCACAGATTTTGAGGCCAGGCATGGGGGTGCACGCCTTTAATCTCAGCACTCAGGAGGCAGTGACAGGTGGATCTCTGTCACAAAACAAAAAACAAACAAAGACATAGATTCTGGTCACTAAAGCAGAAAGACCTTTTTTATTCAGTTTGTGAGGGGCTAAGGAAGCTTATAGAGCGGAGCCTGCCTGGAGGAGGCAGCCCGGGAAGAAGCAGGTCTTTCTTTCTCTTTTCTTTTCTTTCTTTTTTTAAAAATTAATTTATTTTTATTTTATGTGCATTGTATGTCTACAGGTGTCAGATTTTGGAGTTACAGACAGTTGTGAGCTGCCATGTGGGTGCTGGGAATTGAACCAGGGTCCTCTGGAAGAACAGTCAGTGCTCCCAACCGCTAAGCCATCGCTCCAGCCCATCTTTTCTCTCTCTCTCTCTCTCTTTTTTTTTTTTTCGAGACAGGGTGTCTCTGTGTAGCCTTGACTATCCTGGACTCGCTTTGTAGACCAGGCTAGCCTCAAACTCACAGTGATCCGCCTGCCTCTGCCTCCCGAGTGCTGGGATTAAAAGAGTGAGCCACCACCGCCCGGCTAGGGCTTGCTTTTTCAACACGCTTGGCTGGAGTACACGAACTTTGCCTCTCTGCCAGGCTTGTATTAGGTTCAGAAGTCAAAGTCTTGGGAATGCAGGGCTGGTTCGCTCAGGTTAGGTCACACTCCCAGAGCCTGGCTGTGGCACAACTCAGAGCAAGACTCACAGCAAAAGAGTCTCCAGAGAGCTATTTAGATCTCCAGCTGGAGGCGGGCACGGGAATTTTCCTGGGTCCGCATGGGCACGGTGTCTGAGAAAATAGATACCGGGTGGAAACCAGGTTGATGTTGGGAAGTGGAAATGACGTGGAGCGCACAGCAAATGCCAGCATCCCCCGCTGAGAGCAAGGAGTGGGAATTCCATTGGATCCTTGTGAGTGTTGGTGGGTGCAGGTTGGTTTAGGGCTTTTCAAATGTTAGGTGGTGGCAGCCACCTCCTTCTGTCTTTCCTCCCTTTTCTGCCTCCTCTTCCCTCATGTGTTTCTCCTCTTAAGTATACACACTAAAAACACTGTTCCACTGGACAAAGTGCAGATCTGAAGTTAATCCTCCTTCGCGTGACTGAAGGCCGAGAGTACAAGTGCTTATTCTTTTTCTGCTTTCTGTTTCCCGGAAGTGCCAAGTGGCTCTCAGAACATGCCTTCAATTGCTGGAGGTTGACTTCCAGGGTGTGGTAATTTGCCCATTTGAAGGTCACGCTACGGAAACCTCTCTAGGTCATACCAGCGACACTTTGGGTGCTGGGGAACGCATTCTTTGCAGACGCCTTCTTTTTCCTTTCTGACGAGCATATGCATATAACCTTAGTTATATGCCCATTGTTAGAAATCCCTGCTGTTAGTAATATCTGGACAAACAAACTCCAAGGTCACCTCTTAGGCTAGTTCATTCCTGTGTCACAGGAAAGAGGGCAGCATTCGCCTGGGGCAGGGGGGTGTCTGTGGGCATCGGGGGAATGGTTGCTGATTTATTATTCAGACAGTTTTATGACCTGCCTAGCGAGTGCCCTCTCCTACCTTCCTAGTCTTTCTCAAAGCCCGGCATGGGTGGAGGAGCCATACCTATTCTAATGACAGGGGCCTCCGCCTGGGGAGGGAAGGTGCTAGTGTGTGCGCCTTGACCTACATCTCCTTCTGCCAGGTTCTTGTATATTCAAATTTGAATAGGTCGGGAGTACCAGATTTTTTTTTTCAGAGGATATGAATTTAAGTGTGGGTGGGGTGAGAAAGTCTGGCTTCCTTCACCCAGCTCGTTTCTCCACCCCACCCGTCAGCTTCCTTAGGAGCGGTCACTTTTTAAGCCAGGCTGCCAGGCTACCAGGCTGGTAGAGCAAGCAGCAGTGTGCTGTTTACCCATGGAGCAGCTTGTTCCTCCTGGTTCAAGTGTACCAGATGGTACTTCCAACCAGCTAGGGACTTTGCGGTGCTATGGTGCTTTGCCTGCTTCATGTCCTTAGTATGTGCTGGCTTCATTGTTTTCAGGGTCCCAAGCTCTCTGAAGCTGTGATGTCTGGGAGTTGTGGAAAAAGCACTCTAGATTGCTAGAAACAATCAGGGCAGCTTGAAACCCACGCTCCACTTCTGCTGGAAAGCAACAAGCCTGATGCAAAGCACATGGGCTGTGCCGCCCCCTTGTGCCACTTGCTCTTGAGTCCCTCCTCAGCCTACAGTGCTCCAGCCACAAGGCCCTTTCCAAAGCTGACTCCTCCGTGTGAGTGTTTGTCTCCACCTAACATCTGCATTTCTGCCCGCTAACTGCAATCCTACAGGCCTCCTGAGATTGACAGATCTGTCATACTCACTGATGTCTCTGCATAGCACAAAGTCCCCTCCGTAGCACCATATTCACTCTCTCAGCTCTACTCGGAGTTTCACTTAACATTCGCTCTGTTTATTTATTTATTTATTTTTAATTTTTTTTTTTTTTTTTTGGTTTTTCGGAACAGGGTCTCTCTGTGTAGCCTTGGCCGTCCTGGACTCACTTTGTAGACGCCCGGCTATTTTTAAAAATATTTTTAATTCGAGACAGGGTTTCTCTGTGTAGCCCTAATTGTCCCGGAACTTGCTCTGGAGACCAGGCTGGCGTCAAACTCAGGAGATCTGCCTGCCTCTGCCTCCTGAGTCCCGGGATCAAAGTGTATGCCACCACCATCTGGCTTTCACTTACACTTATACTCGAGGTTGCTTGACTGCTCTTTTTTGTATGCTGAAGGTTATTGGCCCATGAAGGTGGGAGCTATGCTTGCTTGGCTCACTGTTGCCATTGAGAACTCACACAGTGTCTCTCAAGTCCTAGGTCGTCAGGCACTTCTGGCAGCAAGAACAGCAGCGCTGCATGTTTCATGGTGCCGCCTCTGCAATCCTGGAGGTCCAGAGACTGGGGAAGAGTGCCTTGAAATAGCACTTAGCCCAGCATTATGCTTTCAGCACAGTCTTTCTCAAGCTGAGGTCACAAACTCTAATTAGTATTTGGTGAAGAAATACAGATGTAATGAGGATTGCTAACAGTAGTTATGTGTAGGGAGGAGAGGTGGGGGGGGGGTCCCTCAATCTCCCCTCACTATACTTTTCTTTATGTTTATAAGATAAATGTAACAAAGTGTACCACCTCTAATGATTTGTAGGTATGCAGTTCAGCGCAGTTAAGTATATTTACATCCTGTGCAAGCATCACCTTTTTATTGAATGCTGATAATAATTCAGTGCTGCACACGTTGGGGGGGGGGTTAACCTGTCCTCTGGCCACATAATGGCTCCTGAGTGTTGGCTGTCAACACTGTCTCAGGGCCTGAGGTTTTCAGTGCTGCGCTCCACTGATTTACCCAGAAGCCACTTTGGCATTTTCTTCATTGCTGTTGTCCGTCTTGTGAGAAGCCGCCTCAGGTAGATTGACCGATACCCAGTGATCACACCTTCATCTCTTCCTGCTCTATCGCTTCTTTTTGGCATGGTTGTCGCTTAAGTACGTCACTCAAAAAAAGTGTCAGCCTGTGTTAGAGACTGTTGTTTTTATTCAATATTTATCTTCCCTTACCTTTCTGTGGCCATCTAACTGATAAAGCCACATTTTTTTCCCCATTGCAGCAAAATATGTTGTCTATATGACTAAGTTCTGGCCAAAGACATAAAAAGGAAAAACCTTTTTTATGATATGCACAGGAATGCTGAGAAGCTGGCCCGGGGTGGCTGGGCTGAGGTCCTTTGGTCTTTTCACCTTTTTCCCTCCGGAGGCTCTTTGGGAGCCATGTTACACTGTAAGGTCGTATAAGGTGGAACAACACTTCCCAAGGCATCATGGCATCCTGTTAAGGCTGTTGTCTTCTGGACTAGAGAGGGAAGGATAGGGGGACCTTTCCCGGCTGCCTTACAGAGAAATTCTTTTGGCTAAAACCATTCTTCATTTGGATTTTCTGCTAGTTTATCTGAGTCTAGTTCCGACTCCCAGCCTGAAACCCTGCGTGCAGACCAGGAGCACTTGCATTTGGCTTTACGGTGGCAGCAGTTCTGGGCCTCAACCTGGGATACGCAGTCTGTACTGGAATCAGCACAGCGGTAAGGGCTCCGTCCCAGTTAACCTCTCTCACCCCGGCTGGAACCTGAGCAGGTTGAGTCTGTAACTAACCAGGCACCCAGCAAAGCCTAGCAACTCTGTTCTAGATCGTGTCATTGTCCTCACATGCTGCAATCTTCTCAGATGCCTCTGAGTCACAGTCATGTTCTGACGCTGGCCCTGTCCTCCCCAGGTACCACCGCTCTCACTGGCACACTGTTTTGTTTTTTTTTTCAGTAAGTAACATTTCCATCCACCTATCCTGACAATTTTGCCGGGAACTTGGGGTTTTTTTTTTTAAAGATTTATTTATTGTATATGAGTGCTTTATCTGCAGAAGAGGGCATCAGATAACATTATAGATGCTTGTGAGCCACCATGTGGTTGCTGGGAACTGAACTCAGGACCGTTGGAAGAGCAGGCAGTGCCCTTAACCACTGAGCCATTTCTCCAGCCCAGAGCTTGGGTTCTTTTTTGACACTTTCCTCACTTCCAATGTCCAGACAATTCTCAAGTCCCAGAAACTCCCTGTAAGACCTAGCTGTGTCTTCAGTGTCACCTTGGAGAGCTCGGTCATGCCATTTCTTTTCTAACGGCTTTCCTACAGGACTCTCCTCCTCCACACAGCTAAGAGAGACATCTCAATCAAGCCAGACCATACTCCTACCACGCCTTTACGGCTTGTACTAGCGTGGAGATGAGACCGCCAATGCTAACACAGCCTAGGAGGCTCTTTATATCAGGGCCCTGTCCACACTTCTCCACAACTGTGAATGCACTCCCTGTCTCTGGGGGGTTTTTCTGTTCTGGGCATGCCATATGAATGGATGATATCACATGTGGCCTTTGTCACTGCCCTCTTGGCATCATGAGTTCAGAGTTCATTGTTCTGCAGGGCATGTTGTCCTGCCTTCTTTCTCATGGTAGCTTAATTTGCACTGTGCTTACTTTCTCAACTACGGGTGGTTATTTGGGTTGACTCACTTTAGGGTGTTATAGAGAATGCTGCTATGAACATTCATGCACAAGCATGCTGTGGGTGCATGTTTTTATTCTTTATTTACCTTCTCTTGGAAGTATCTATGTCCAACATATAATATATATGTATAAATATATAAATATATATGTATAAATATATATATATATATTTATATATTTATGTTGGATTCTTTGTGGAAGCCTCCACAACCTCTCTTTTGGAGGGTATTCTCAGTTTGTTTTTCAAAAAGTATTTCTCATGTCTCTCTCTCTGTGTGTGTGTGTGTGTGTGTGTGTGTGTGTGTGTGTGTGAATGCGTGCGTGTGTATACGAGTGCATATAGGCATGAGTGTGAATGAAGGTCAGAGGACAACTTTCTGGAGTGGTTTTTCTTTCCACTCCCATGGGTCCTGGGCATTGAACTCAGGTCATCTGGCTTGGAGGCAGGCATTATTTCTACTGAGCAATCTACCTGGCTGTCTTGGTCATGGTTCTACTGCTGTGACACCCATTTGATCGGGGGTGGGGGTGGGGGTGTTTACAGTTTCAGAGGGTCAGTCCAGGTCCATGTCAGAGGGTTATCATGGTGGCAGGCAAGCATGGTGCCAGAGCAGTAGATGGACAGCTCACATCTTACTTCACAAGCATGGGGCAGAAAAAGAGAGACTGGGACAGGTTTGGAATTTTGAAACCTCAAAGCCCACCTCCTGCCGTAAGGCCACGCCTCCTAATCCCTCCCAAACAGTTCCACACTGGAAATCAAGCAGTCAACTGTATGAGCCTCTGGGGGGGGTGGGTCACTCTCATTCAAGGCAATTCACTGCCCTTGCTTCGCTTGTGAGGCAGGATCTTGCTATGAAGCCCTGCCTGGCCTCTCACCAGGCTGTCCAGGTTGGCCTTAAACACTCAATCCTCTTGCCTCAGCTTATGGGATTCTGGGATTATGGCGGCTCAGGCACTATGTCTGGCTATGGTGCTACAGTGTTTGGCTTTAATTCAATCTCCAGTTTTTCCTCCCCTTTGCCTTTCTCTCGCTCCAGTGTGGACTCCCTTGCTGAGTAGGGAGTTCAGTAGGAAGTGAACCTTTCAAAGTGCCTAGAAGTTATTTGGAAAGGCTTTTGAACCCAGAGGATGGACACTGAAACAATGTTTACCTCTGGGTTAGGCACGCAAATGGTGCCATTTCTAACAGGAGCACTTACAGATTTAGTTAGCTGTTCCCAGAGGGTTAGCTTACAGCTTTCAGGCCAAACAGTCTCTTAATTACTGCACTCAGTCTGAACGTTTTAAAGAATCACTTTTAAGTTTCCCGGTGGTACTACAACCATCATTAAGCCTTTACATGTAAACATGTGTTGTGAGTTTGTCAAAAATGCATGCCATGTGTGCACATTGTAATTGCTTTATAAACTGTTGGTTGATGAAAGTGTCTCCCAAGTGTATGATCTGCTGTACACATTTGGGGGAGGTACTGAGTTCTGCTTTAGAACGCATGGAATAGGAAAGGATTTCTGTGGGCGCCCGGACACGAATTCACACTTGTCTTTGCCGCCTCCCTCCCATCAGGTGAAAAAAAACCACTTAAAGTCTGGCATTTACTTACGGCGGCGGCCTATTTTTAGAATAAAGGTCGCCTCCTCTACCCGTGTAAATTTAATCTGCGGAACAGGACAGAAACAGGGTCAACGCGCTTTAGCTACACGCTCCCTTGCCCTAAGTCATTCGGCACAGAGAGGATGAACAATGTTCTAGAAGCTGCCAAGACAACACCGAGGTGGAGATGTTGAGCGCTCGGGCGCAGGCGGCGGGTGGGATGAGGAGAGCGAGCGCCCGGCGTGCGAGCCCTTGCACCGCGAGGCGCCCTCCCTGGGTACACAGATAAGTGAGTCAATCATTTCCGCCCGCCCGCCCGCCAGTCCGTCCTGACTTAAGTCGTCTGACCGCGGGGACCGAGGCCTGCTATTAAGACTCCTTCCCGTTCGGTCCAGAGCCCACTTCGAGGATCCGCTTGAGTCACCTGGATCGGGCGAGCCGAGACCAGGGAGGCGCAGGCGCCCGAGGGTGGAGGGCACCGACTACGTTCTCCACGGCGGCCGCCTCGGAAGGAAGAGGAGGGGCAACAGCGCGTGGAGAAGAGAAGGAAGAGGCGTCCGGGGAAGGGCAGGGAGGAGAGCCGAAGGCGCTGGGGAGGGAGAGCAGGGGCGTGGGGGCGGGGGCGGGGCGGGCGCGCCCGGGGCGGGGCGGGGCGGCGGTTCTCTGCAGCTGCTGGGGGCTGCCGGGATTGGGGATCCGCGCCGCGGTGCAGTCGCCTGGCTCGCTGGGCTCGGCGGGACATGAGCGAACTGCTGTCGCCGCGCGCTCAGCCCAGCTAGCCGCCCGCCAGTCCGCCGCCGCCTCCTCGGAGCCCCGCACCTTGCCGCCGCCTCGGAGCCCAAGCTCGGCCTGCGCCCGTGCGCTCCGCCGCAGTCATGGGGCTGCAGCCCCTGGAGTTCAGCGACTGCTACCTCGACAGCCCGTGGTTCCGGGAGAGGATCCGCGCGCACGAAGCGGAGCTCGAGAGGACCAACAAGTTCATCAAAGAGCTCATCAAGGACGGCAAGAACCTTATCGCTGCCACCAAAAGTAAGCGGGGCCCTCTCGCGTTCGGGCTGCGGCGTGGCGGGGGAGGCGGGGAGGAGCGTCTTCCCGGCCCGTGTGGGATGGCTCTGTGCCCCTAGACCGGAGTAATTGGAGATTCCTTAGGGGGAGAAGCTCCAGGACATTCCTCTCCTTAGGCGCTTCGGGCGCGTCCTCCTTCCCGCCCCGGCCCCTCGGTGGCGCGGGAGCCAGGAGCGGTGCGTGGGAGCTGCCCCGGGGCTCCCGCCTGGCCGGGCGGAGCACGCCTAGGCGCCGGCAGGACCCAGAGGAGACTCGGCCAGAGTCAGGCTTTAGTGCGCCCTAACGTTGCCCCCAGCCTCCGGCAAATCCGAGACATCAATCAGCTAAGACAGTTTTGTCTTGTAACCTTTCCAAGGAACTTTCTAGGAGATTCTTGGGAGACCCTGCTTGTAACTGAGTTCTTCAAAAGTTCCTGAAGTTACACTTAACTCTTAGATATCCTTTTTCTACCCCGTGCGACTGTCCCGACCTGAGTCCCTCATGTGCTAAACCAGAAAGTCTACTTGGCTTTGTGCTGCCTTGTGCACATTCCTTCTGTACTGTGCTGAAGCGAGTTCAAAGATTGGGGATTGAAAGGGTCAGTGGGCAGACCGCCCCCTGCTTCTAGCCGGCAGTGCCTGTGAGTAAGTAGGAAATTCCACTCTCTTCAGGCTTGATGCCTTCCACCACAGTCCAGTATTCAAACAGACAAGCAAGCAAGCAAGCAAACAAACAAACAATCCAACAACCCAACAAGCCACCTCTGAAGACAGCAACAGAAAGAGCAGTGTTTTGGAGTCCTAATGAGTCTAGGAGTAGAGGCCGGTGCAGAAACAGTTGTAATGCTCCACAGACGGGGAGAAATTAGTTTTCCAGGGCCAGGCACTGGCATCCAGGCCACGCTGGAACCCCAAGTCCCTTTCTTGAGTCACTGTGAGCACCCTGTTTCCCCTTAAAACACCTGAGCGGGCAGGAGCCAAGCCCCAGGGGTACTACTCCCCAGCCCCTTGGGTAGATGGTGCTTAGGTTTCCTGGTTCAGTAGTCGCCGCCATCCTCGGGAATTTATTCCGTGTGCTTGTAGACACGTACACTCTCACCACACCGTTTTTGCATCTAGGAAGATGAAAACGTACTGAGGCTTCCTTCCATCCACCCGGTCAAGTGCCTGGCCCAGTTAATATGCACTTAATGAATGAGTTGAAATGTTTTTTAATGGGAAGAATTTAGTGGAGCCATCCCTGTAATTTGGGAAGCAAGTCACTCAACTTCCCTGGACCTTCTCCAAGGCACCTTTGGGTCTGTGACCTCTTAGTGTTGCGGAGCTGGCTTGGGAAGCCCTTTGGGATGAATGGGTCATGTGCCGGGTGGCCGTGCAGGCCTTTGCCTTTGAGTTTTTCCGTGCTAGGCGGGACACGGGAGGAAAGTCTGTAAACAGGGAGCAATGACCACAGACAGTGAGAGGGGTGGGGAACACCAATGGCCTGTGACGTCTTCGTGTTCCGGTTTCTGTGGCCCACTGTTAAGTAGCATCACTACATGGGGACATACGTGTACCTTTTCAAAAAGGTGTTTGTGTGCTCCTGTACCATTGTGCACGTGTGAGGTCAGAGGTCAGAGGTTAGGTCTGTGGAGCTGAATCTCCCTTTCTGTGTTTATGTGGGCTCTGGGGTTCAGGGTTTGGTCATCTCTATCCAGCTTGGTTTGTTGGCTAGTAGGGACACGAGGAGAGGGGCAGATGGCAGAGTCAGTTTGGCCATGGGTAGGAAGCTATTTCTGTGACTGTAAGCTGCTCCGCTGGCAGGAAGCATGCCTCATGTTCCTGAGGCAGCCAGTGTGTGTGTGTGTGTGTGTGTGTGTGTGTGTGTGTGTGTGTGTGTGTGTGTATGTGTATTAGCTTGCCTCCTCAGAAGGGAGACCCTCTGGAAATTGTGGCTTGCTGTCTTAATCCTTGTGCTTGGGGTCAAAGGTGAGAAACAAAATGGATGATCATTGTCTTTAAGAGGGCAGCTAGACAGTAGTGTCTTTTTATCCTCATCCATAACCTTAGGTTCTTTCCCACAATAAAAGCTTTAGAGGATGCTCTTTTTGGCAAGTTGGAAGGACCCTGGCCTTTTCCCACTTGGCCCATGAAAGTGGTCCTCTCGTTCTTAGCAGAGATTAAGAGGGCAGAGCATAAGTAAGGACACCTGGTTTGGGCTTCTCTCTATGGGGTCTGGCTGGGTTGGGTGGGTCATGCAGCTCTTGCCCCGCCTCCCGCACTGCACCACTTGGCAGCATCAGTCAAGTTCCCTAGCATTTGGAAACATGCCGATGAGGTCAGGTAACCAGTTGTCTTTCCGTAACTTTGGATTCTAGGGATGCAAGGAAGACTATTAAGGGGAAGGAAGGGTCTGCAGAGCAGTCATTGAGCTGGTCAAGACTGCCAGTTTGCCTCAGTTTCTTTCTGTTCTATATATCGGTTTGCAGAACAAGGCCTTTTGTGCTTTTCTTTGGAATTTGTGTTTAAATGATTTCTGTTCTTCATTGTCTTGCAAGAAGACATCTTGTCTTGACTTTTGAGTATCTCGAACCATTTTTTCAAGATTCATTTGTTTATTTATTAATTATGTATACAGTGTACCTTAGGTCATATTATAGATGGTTGTGAACCATAATGTAGTTGCTGGGAATTGAACTCGGAACCTCTGGAAGAGCAGACAGTGCTCTTAACCACTGAGCCATCTCTCCAGCCCCTCGAACCATTTTTGAATCCTTCTATAAATGTTCCAGGAAGTTGGAGGCCCAAAGGCTTCTTGGTGAGTTCTCTTCCATGGCTGCAACAGGAAGTAATACTGTAGTTTAATGCTGTGTGGGCACCCCAGAGAAGTCCTGGCCTTGCTTGTACTTTCTGCAGCGAATTCACTCCAGTCTGAGGGACATTTTTGCATTATTTGTACTCTGCTGAGTTATTCAAATAAAGGATACGAAATAAGACAAGTGGCAGTGCCCTGCTGCCATCCTAGTGGTCTGGAGGCTGATGCAGGAGGATTGCAAATTTGAGCTCACTTTGGGTTACAAAGTGAGACCCTATCTTAAAAAGCTAAACCGTGGAAGGCCTGGAGAGCTGGGTCAGCAGGTAAGAGCAGCACACACTGCCCTTCCAGAGGACCAGACTTCAGTTCCTAGCACCTCTATCAGATGGCTCGCAAGCACCTGTAACTCCAGCTCCTAGGGGATCTGACACCTCTGGCCTCTGTGGCACCTGGATTTGCCTGCACGTACATTCCCCCTCCCCCCAGACACATACGCATAAGTTAAAAAAAAAAAGAAGCTGAAGGGAGTAAAAAGAATAAGTGGCAGTAAATACCCTGACGTTTGTTCCCAGAACAAGTTTGTGGCAGGGCACAGCAGGGGAAAGACTGCTAGAAGTGTTAGAACTCATCGGTGTTTTATATAAGGAAGAGAACCATGTCGGATTGGAAACAGCTGAGAAGAAACCGAAACATCTGCAGTGGGGGAAGAATGAGGTGGCCAGTTTGACTGACAGGAATGAGAAGGTCAGCGTCTGATTGCAGATCAAGGTGGGGATGGGAGTGCTCCCCCCGGAAAGCCAAGGTGGGGATGGGAGTGCTCCCCTGGAAAGCCACAGATGGGGATGGGAGTGCTCCCCACCCCACCCCCCCGTAAGCCACAGGTGAGGATGGGAGTGCTCCCCTGGAAAGCCACAGGTGGGGATAAGAGTGCTCCCCTGGAAAGCCATAGGTGGGGATGGGAGTGCTCCCCCCGGAAAGCCACAGGTGGGGATGGGAGTGCTCCCCTGGAAAGCCACAGGTGGGGATGGGAGTGCTCCTCCCAGAAAGCCACAGGTGGGGATGGGAGTGCTCCCCCCGGAAAGCCACAGGCCTTTGACAGAAGCGCTGCATAAGGGGAGAGATGGTTAGAGTAGGGGCATGTGGTGTGTGTGTGTGTGTGTGTGTGTGTGTGTGTGTGTGTGTGTGTGTGTGTGGTGGGGGAGAGACTTGGACACAGCATGGGGGGTGGGCTGGAGGAGCTCCAGAGAGTCAGTGACTTATGTGGGAGATCAGGAGATCATCCACTCACTTCAATGGACTCTTTGTTCCAATGGCTTTTTAGTTCTTGCTTTTGTCATTCCTCCCCTCGTGTAGCGTGACCAGTGTCCTCTTTCAGAGCACTGTAAAGGACCGTGAGCTTTCCAGGCAGTGCCTGGTTTTAGGTGCTTGTAACACTTACGTTCCTGTGTGTTTAATGGAGAGTGCCTGGCCTGTAGGGAGAACAGCATCAGCCAGCAGCCCCAAGGCATTGGTGAGGTGCTCCGCAGCAAGCTCGGATGGTCTGGTTCAGTGTGAGCTGCCCACCCCCACTGTGTACAACGGGTCTGCCTGGGCTGGCATCTTTCTTTCTGTGTGCTGGGTTGGGGAAATCTCTTATGTTGCCCGTACATGTTATGCTGAGATTTGAGAGATTGGAAAGACAGTCAGCTCTCTGTGTGCACGTGAGTGTCAGTGGATCGCAGGAGGCTGACTGAAGTGGCGTGGAAGGTGCTGGAGCCCGTGAGGTGCTTGTGCAGAGGCTCCCACTGACCCAGGAGACACTTTCCCCTCCACTGGTCCCGATTTTGTCCAGGTGACTCAGACATAGGAACTTAGGGGATGGTTTTGGTTGATGTCACTTGCTTCTGGCTCAGTCCCGGCCCTAGGACATAGGCAGGAGAGGCCGGGCTTGTGGAAACCGAGAGCAGGCTGAGGAGCGCCATCCATTCTCTTGGTCTGGCAAGTTGTCTTATTGTTGAGCATTCCAAGGGCTGGGGATGTAGTTTAGTCCGTAGAGTGAGGTTTTGTCCCCAACACCAGTGAGTCAAGCTTAGTGGCATAGGCCGTAATCCCAGCACTTAAAAGATATAGGTAGGTGGATCAAAAGTTCCTGGTCATTCCCTGCTACACAGCAGGTTTTAGGCCAATGTGAGACACATAAAAGGGTGGGGATTCCAATTCTGGTGCAGGTGACTGACAGGAAGCCTGCTCGGGTGGGGGTGGCGGGTAGGAGGTTGCCTTTTGTCAAGAGGACCAAAAAGCCACTTTGGACCATGAGTGGAACCCATCTGAGAGTACTGAACTAATTACATCTGCGTTCATGGTGCAGTCAGTGTGGGCCATGGATTGTTTTAGGCCTGAGGCCACATCTGAATATTTGTTAAATCCTAGTAGGACAGTTTGTGTTGGTGTTCTCCTGTTTGTTTTGTCGGGATTGGTTTTGTAGATTTGTGCTAATGCGGCTACTAAGTGGAAATGAGAGCAGTATAGAAGTAAAGTATTTGAAAAGCTCATAAAATTACAAGTTATGCCAGGCGTCGTTATGCACGCCTTTAATCCCAGCCCTCGGGAGGCAGAGGCAAGTGGATCACTGTGAGTTGCAGGCTAGGCTGGTCTACAAAGCCAGTCCAGGATAGCCGAGGCTACACAGAGAAACCCTTGTCTCGAAAAAGAAAAGAAAGAAAGAAAAGAAAAAAAAGTTTAACTTTTCCCTGAATAGAAAAATGTTCATGCATGGTTTTTGTCCTGAAGGAAGAACTCACCAAGGACCCCCCCACCCCACCCCCATTTCGCACTGTGGTCAGGGCCTCGCCTGGGATAAGCCTTCAGCTTGCCCTGCCCTTGGAGTCTATTTCAGCAGCCTGGTCCATTGTAGGAAAGTAGGGTGGCTGGGAAAATAATTAGGATGGGGTTTGAGCTGGGAGAAGGGCAGACTGGCTAGGAAGGCTGTTCTCATCACAGGTGGTCTTTGATTCCTTTTAGAGTGGGTCCACCAGTGGCAGGGCGTTGCTCCCTAGGAGTGTGGGCTGTTCGGTGAGCTGATGTCCTTGTGCTTTTGTGAACCGTCCACTCATCAGTCCCATTCCCTGGGGCTTCTTTACCTTTGCTTGTTTATTTGAGACGCAGTCAAGGTGAGCAGCCTGGCTGGCCTCTAGGCTATGACCTTTCCCCCAGCCTTGTGAGTGCTGGCTCCTCACAGGCTTTCCTCTGATGACCATGGCAGGGAGGGAGGGAGGGAGGGAGGACCTTGCTTTGCTTTTTGGTGTTTATTCTTTTTTTTTCTTTATTTTATTTTTTTAAATTTATGTGTGCTGGTGTGAGGGTATCAGATCTTGGAGTTACAGACAGTTGTGAGCTGCCATGTGGGTGCTGGGAATTGAACCCGGGTCCTTTAGAAGAGCAGGCAATGCTCTTAACAACTGGCCCATCTCTCCAGCCCCCTTGGTGTTTATTCTTTAAAGCAGCTGTTGAGCCAGGTGTTGGTGCTGCTGTGCTTTTCTTCCGAGCGCTCAGGAGGCAAGATTGACTCAGGTGACCCTTGAGTTTGAGGCCAGCCTGGCCTTCTTAGAGAGTTCCAGGACAGCTGGGGTTACCCTGTCTCAAAACAAAACAAAAGTAACCAGAACCGGCTGAAAGAATCAAACACAGACAGTGTGGCCTGTCAGTCCCGGTCCAAATGAAGCCACCTGGTAACAGCGGGCCCGGGTCCAGCTCAGTATAGTTGTGAACGTGTTTCATTAGGTTACTACAGGGGCTGGGTTGACACATGCAGAAGTGTTCAGAATAAACTCGAAGATAAAAACCAGGTTATATCATCTATAGGGCCTTTTTCTTCGGGTAAAGAGGAGCACTTAGCTAACTTTTTGGTACTCACTACTCCTAAACAATGTGTTTGCCCAAATCACTGTTACTGCTTAGCAAGAACATAGAACTGTCAGACTCTGGAAGGAACCACATTCTGACAATGCTGGAACGTTCTAGAAATAAAATAAGTAAAGCTCACTGATGCCTTGTGGGAACCCGATTCACAGTGATGTGAGTGTCAAGTCGGAGATGTCACAAAGGCTGTGGTTAGACCCCGAATGGACCGTGCCCAGCCGAGGTGCCAGCAGCCAGATAGGGCTGTCCCCAGCTGCTGAAGGTTGAGATGGTGACACCAGTGACCAGAACATTAGATACTTCACATCACTGGGCTGTGCTTGGGGACATTAAGTCATTCTCTCTCATGCTGGAAGACCATAGCCCATTAGTGGCAGTATTTGTCTTTGCTAAAGGAATTTCACAGAGGAGAGAGAGCTGGAGACTTCTGGGAGAGAGCTTGTCCTGGGAGCTGTTGGGCAAGCCTGGCCTGCACCAGGTGTGTGCTCTTACTGTAAATCAAGGTTTGAATGAGTGCGGATGTGACCTTGTATAGATTCATCAACTTTACATCTGACCACACTTTAAGGTAACAGTGTCTTTTGTCATGTCCGAAGTCTCTTGTTAGAAATTTAAATGTGAAGACTGTGTCTTCTGGCATTCAGTGTCCTTCAACTTCGCCTTTGATTTTCTAAAAGCTTTTTTTTGTTGTTGTTTTTTAAAGGAAAATTGCTAAGTTGGCTTTTGTTTCAATTTTGGAGGAGGAGTGTTGAACTGCCCGGATTATTCTGAGTAAAAGTGTCTTGAATGTCTTACTTGATTCCTTTACAAATGAAACCTCGGGGACAAGGTTTATTTTTATTTATTTATTTATTTTTAAAGATTTATTTATTATGTATACAGATCTCATTATAGATGGTTGTGAGCCAACATATGGTTGCTGGGATTTGAACTCATGACCTTTGGAAGAGCAGTCAGTGCTCCTAACCTCTGAGCCATCTCTCCAGTCCCGACAAGGTTTATTTAAATGTACACTTAAAAAACTTTTCCTTGGGCTCAGTAGAACACATGTGACTTTTTGCAGAGGACGCAGGCTAGGTTCCCAGCGCCCACATGGTGGCTCACAACCATCTGAAACCTCAGTTCCAAGGGATCTAACATCGTCTTTTGATCTATGTGCACACCAGGCATGCACACGGCACACATATACACACAAAGACACACTCATACATTAAAACAAAAGAAAATCTAAAAAATCCAAACATTTCTTATTTAAATGTGCATGGTAATAGCTAATGGTTACTTATTGACTATCTGCTGTACTTGATGCTAACTCATGACTATTATATATTAACACTTGTGCTGTGTTGTCATGACTTAGAGGCTAGGAAACAGTTTAGAGAGGTTTAGCTGCATATCCAAATGACAGTTGCGTGGAGGTGGGATGTAGCCGTGGCTTTGTCTGATTTCCCCAGCCCAGACCACAATTAACAAGGCATCCCAAAATAAGGGGATGTAACTCGTGTGTAACTGTGGTCTTTAGCAGGGAATGTTACAGTGATAAACCCTGGTTATCTGAAAGTGCACATTTAATAATCTATAGAATATCCTTATTAGCTCAGTACAGTGACGATGTAAATTTCAAATTGTGACCATTGTGGTCATTGTTGTAAATAAAATTGACAGTTTATAAGTGTAGATATTCAGAAATTATTTTGGTTCAAGATCCATTGCAAAGCACAGACTTCCACTCAAAATTCTTTTTTCTTCTCTTTATTTGCATCTTTCCCCTTTTTGTTCCTTCCTCTTTTTTTTATTTTTTATTTTTTATTTTTTTTTTTGAGACAGGAATATCTTCTTTTTAGACAGAATTTCTATTATCTAGCCTTGGCTGTGCTGGAGCTCATTCTGTAGACCAGGCTGACCTCGAATCCACAGAGATCTGCTTGCCTCTGTCTTCCAAGTGCTGGGACTAAAGCCTTGCACAACCATAGCCAGATCCTCCTGTTTCTTATTTTACCTTTTAGTTGAGAAAATTTTAACACTTTTTTTTTTTTAACTTCAAAATTTCAAAATAGACCCAAGGACATGGCTTTTTGGCAAAGTGCTACCTGGTGTGCGTGAGGTCCAGGGTTTAATCCCCAGCACTGGAAATAAAAGTTCAAAATGTTCCCGAAGTATAAAAAGACAAAGAACTTTATAATTGCCACCATATATTTGTCTTCCAGCTTCAAAAATAAATAAATAAACAGACGAATATATAAATAGGGGTTGGGGATTTAGCTCAGTGGTAGAGCATTTGACTAGCAAGCTCAAGGCCCTGGCTTTGGTCCTCGGCTCTGGGAAAAAAAAAAAGATAAAATAAATAAATACCAGCTGGTATTTATCTCCCTGAAAAGCAGAAACTAGCCAGGCGTGGTGGTGCATGCCTTTAATCCCAGCACTTGGGAGGCAGAGGCAGTTGGATCGCTGTGAGTTTGAGGCTAGCCTGGTCTACAAAGCAGTCCAGGATGGCCAAGATAACGTAGAGAAACCCCAGACGGGGACTCTCCATGCAGCTGTGGATGGCCTGAAGCGTTCTTTGTAGAGGAAGTTGTCCTTGAACTCACAGAGGTCCTCCTGCCTCTGCCTCCTGATCAAAGGTCGACACACTATGCTGGCCGCTAGACCTTTAGTAGTTTAATACCGCAATTCCGTCATACTTGCGTGATGGTCTTATACATAGATTCCATTTGGGAGATTTAGCTTACTGATAGTTTTGTTGTATTTTTGAACAATGAACAACATTCATACAGTTTTACTGTTTTTGCATCCTGTATCTGCTTTATATTTATGTATCCCAGCCCCAGGCCTTTACCTGTAGAGAACGTTCATTACAAAAGCCTTAGTGTGAGAAATTGCAAACACTACCTTTGCAAATGATCTGTAACTAATGAATCCATGGAGTTCTTAAGACTTTTGAGGCGGTCAGGCTCAGACCCTGGGCCTGTGTGTGTGCGCAGGGCTAGTGCTGTACTACTTAGGCACAGCTCTAGGACTAAATTGTGTTTTCCATATTTTGAGTTATTAGCCCAGTGCTATAAGCAGAGAAAACCAGTGTACATTTCATGACTTGAGAAATGACTGACTGGTCTGAACCAACAATAAAAAACCTTGAGAACTTTTTTTAAAAATTGAACTTGGACTTTGAGCATTAGAATGTAAAGGCAAAATGATAGTTGTGTTTCTTTTTTTTCTATATTTATTTATTTACTTATTATGTATACAGTGCTCTGCCTCCATGTACACCTGCAGGCCAGAAGAGATCATCAGATCACATTATAGATGCTTGTGAGCCACCATGTGGGTGCTGGGAATTGAACTCAGGACCTCTGGAAGAGCAGTCAGTGCCCTTAACCTCTGAGCCATCTCTCCAGCCCCTGTTAGTTGTGTTTCTAAACACCTTGTACATGAAAAACTTTAGCTTAGGTGGAAGGCGTGTGAGGGTGAGTCGCTCAGGTGGGAGGTGCGTGAGTGGGAGGCGAGTACAAACAGAAGCCAAGTAGAGAGCCAGGAAGATGACGGAGACAGGAGAAGGAAAAGGAGCCCCTCACCTGGAGCCCAGCTCAAGTCTCTTGCCTGCAGCAAAGCAAGAATTGCACGTAGCACAAGATAGAGGGTCTGTCTCCCTTCTTAGCTGTGAACCTGGAGCCCCTGTACGGCCTCAGTGCCTCCTGCGTCACGACATACCTAGTTTATCTCACTTATATATAATTTATCTTAAGGGAAAAAAAAAAAAAAAGAAGGGAGAAAGGGTTCCTCTGCACCTTTTTGAGATGTAACCTGAGAGTCACCAGAGTGGCACACGTAAATGGCTAGTATTGAGAGAGTTAATAAATTGCTTATCCGTGCCTCCTCCCCCTCGTTTTCTGTTCCCCACCTTTCTGCAGTCTCGTTTTCTGCAGTTCTCTTGGAGAAGCCCACACCCTTGCCAACCTTCTGTCCCCGAGTCACGTCTTAAGGCTTGGCGGGCGGCACATTACAGTAGTTCTACTGAGTCCCGCCTCTGCTTCGTAACCTCTCCACGGGCCTGCAATTTTTTTCCATGTTGAAGTCATGAGTCAGGGTCACTGCATGACTAGAGACGACCCTCAGGCTGCTGGAAATGGCTGCCGGGAGCCGCATCCCCTCACGGCTGATAGACCCATGGCCTACTCAGCTTGGTTTTCCAAATATGGGAACATAGTTCCTCGATTGGCCAAAGGACTGCTTCTGCATCAGCGCCCTTGTTCCTGAACAACCAGACAGAAACTTCTGGATGCTCACCTTCTGAGAAACAACCGGACAGAAACTTCGGATGCTCACCTTCCGAGGCAGGAGCCACGCCCATCTCAGCTGCCTCTGACCTAGCTAGGTTGGCCTCCCCGGTCCAACTAGAATTTCTTCCCTGTTTCCTGAGGAAGATAACTAATCCTGAGCCACTCGGTATTTCATCTCGGAGTGTGGTTCCTCCTCACTCACTGATTTGCTCACCCACAGGCACCTCTGCCCTTGGGTGCTGAAGCAATGCTGTCTGGGAGCAAGTGGTGTTGAGGTGGGTAGCTGGAGGAACTTGATTAGCTGGGGCGGTGTCCCCTCAGGCCTGCATGCAGGGTGTGTAATGGTTTCTAGACAATTGAGTGCTTTTTACTCAGGCTGTGAAGTTGGCGTCCTCACATAGCAGCTGGTACTTAACTTAAGCCCTCAGCACCTAAGGTTTCTTTATTAGTCAGAACTCTCATTGGTTGGTCATTCATTCATTCATTCATTGATTCGCTGGCACTCACTGTGTGGGTCAGGCTGGCCTCATCGGTCCCCCTGCCTAAGCCCCCTCACTACCTTGGCTGCAGGGGGCCCTTCTGAGCCTGGTGAGTGGTAGTATTTAGTGCTCACATCAAACATTTAAAAAAAAAAACTTTGGGTAACTGTTTATAATCATTATTAAGAGAACTCGGTCTAGCCAAGTGTGGTGGTGTAAGCCTTTATTTAATTCCAGGACTTGGATGGCAGAGGCGGGAGGATCACTTCGATGAAGAGGCTGGTCTGGTCTACACTGTGAGTTCCAGGCCAGCCAGAGATGCATAGTGAGACCCCAGCTCAACAACAACAAACTGTCCTAAATTACCAACAAAGACGATGACATGGTCATGGGCTTGTTTTTTCTTTTAAGCTGACAACGTTTTGAAGTGTAGAGCTGAATACAGGCCTCTCATTGATTAAATAGGAAAGCCCAGCTGAAGGGATTTCTGCCTAGTCACAGGTGACGGTCACACACTGAACCCCCTGTATAGCGCCAGCGCCTTCTGGTTTTCAGATTATATGGTCGCTGCAGCCTGTCTAGCAGCCACTGTACAATCTCGTTCTATCAAAGGGAGGAGAAGAAAAAAAAACCAAAACCAAAAAAGAACTTGGAGTGGGGCATGGTGGCGCACGCCTTTAATCCCAGCACTCGGGAGGCAGAGGCAGGCGGATTGCTGTAAATTCGAGGCCAGCCTGGTCTACAAAGTGAATCCAGGATAGTCAAGGCTACACAGAGAAACCCTGTCTCGAAAAACCAAAAGAAACAAAAACAAAAACAAAAACAAAAAACCAACCCCCCCCCCCCCAAAAAAAAAAAAAGGAAAAAAAGAACTTGCAAGATTTGAGGATAAAGCCTAAAGTGCCTGGGAATGGAGTACCATGGGCATGTTAATATAATTATTTGAGAATCTGACCGATAGTACTTTTGTCACTGTGACAGATGGCTTTGCTGTGTTTTGTGACATTCAGGTCAAAGGCAGCAGAGGTATTAAGTCACAAGTCACAGTGACAGAAGCCAGCTTTGCTCGCTGTGTGGCCTCAGGCAAGTTGCCTGGTCTTCCTCTTCTGTAGTATACGGACGGTAGGTAAAGTGAACGGATTCGATCCGTGCAGCGTTTTAGTCTTCTTTTTTAACTTTTGGGAAAAGTAGTGAACTTGGTATGTGTTGCCAGTATAAAAAAGTTTAAGGGTCGGGCGTGGTGGCGCACGCCTTAATCCCAGCACTTGGGAGGCAGAGGCAGGCAGATCGCTGTGAGTTCGAGGCCAGCTTGGTCTACAAAGCGAGACCAGGACAGCTAAGGCTACACAGAGAAACCCTGTCTCAAAAACCCAAAAAAGTTTAAAAGCGGGCTAGAGAGATGGCTCAGAGGTTAAGAGCACTGCCTGTTCTTCCAAAGGTCCTGAGTTCAATTCCCAGCAACCACATGGTGAGTCACAGCTATCTATAATGAGATCTGGTGCTCTCTTCTGGTGTGCAGGGGTACGTGCAAGCAAAAAAACTGTAAACTTAATAAATAAATAAATCTTTTTTAAAAAGTTTAAAAGCTCGTTTATCCTATGTATTTGTGTCGATAGGGGAGAGGTGTCACCTGGCGTTGCTGAGGCCTGCTGGTGCCACCTCCTTGCTAGAGGAGACTTTACACACAAGGTAGAGTTCCAGTGATGCTTACTGAAATTATCTAAAAGGTCACTTCATTTATGTTGAAGTATAGAATGCTCTGCCGTAGTTAACAGGACTGATTGGTTCCAGGGCATGAAAGGAGACAGCAGAGACACAGAGCTTCCTAACCAGAATCTGGATCCTGAAATATTTAGAGTGCTGACAAGGTTCCAAGTGGAAAATTCTACATTATGAAACTTTTTTTTCTGCATAAAATTATTTAAAATTGTCTTCTGCACACATGCATAGGTTTTTTGTTTTTGTTTTTTTTAAATATGGAACTAATGAATTTGGTGTATTTTTTTAAAGATTTATTTATTTATTATGTATACAATGCACATCAGATCACATTATAGATGGTTGTGAGCCACCATGTGGTTGCTGGGAATTGAACTCATGACCTGTGGAAGAGCAGTCAGTGCTCTTAACCTCTGAGCCATCTCTCCAGCCCCGAATTTGGTGTTTTGAGTTGGGTCTCAACCCAAATCTAAAAATCCTGAAACATTTTTGGTCCTATTTATTTATTTATTTATTTATTTATTATTTAGAGACACAGTTTCTCTGTCCTGGAACTTTCTTTGTAGACCAAGCGTTTTGAACAGGGCCACCCACTCATTCTGCAGTAACTCAGAAGACCAGAGGAGGGCTAGGGGGTTCTGCTGAGTGGGGAAGAGGAATTCTTCAGGTAAAGGGCGAGTGTGGCTGCCTGTTCCTGAGTGGCTGTGGGAGCGAGGCTGCAGACAGGTCAGGGCGTCTGTGAGGGCATGTGGGGTAGGTGAAGGCAGAGGGAAGTTTTGAGCAGGGCACTGACAACGTATGCATTCAGTCCTCTGTCTGTGAGACCAAGGATGGAGTTTGGCTGGAGGTCAAACCTGGGACAGGATTAGTGGCAGGAGGAGTGCCCCAGTTTAGGGGTTGGTGACTGGGTGTGGGGATCCAGGCGAGGTGAGGTCTTTGGTTCCGGGCTGTGGGCGGCGAGTTCTGGCTGCTGGCAGAGGAACAGTCTTGGCAGGAAAGATGGTGGGTTTTAGTTGTTTTGTGTTGAGATGGTTGTGTGTTTCGGGGAGAGAGAGCAGAGCTAATGAGTCTAGAGATACTAGAGTTGGAGACAGGAAATGATGCTGGGAGCCTACCGCGGAATCTGGGAGAACGACAGTATTGGTTCAGGGCAGACCCTGAGGCCCCTGCCTTGAGTGTTGTAGCTATTTTATCATCGCCGTGAAAAAAAACTCTGACAAAAGCAACTTACAGGAGAAAGGGTTTATTTTGGGTCACAGTTCCAGAGGGACCCAGTCCGTCAGGGTCAGGAAGACATGGCAGCAGGCAGTAGGGAGCAGGAGGCTGGCCGGCCATGTTACATCTATACTTAGGGACAGAGTGAAGAAGAAGTGCGACAGGCTGTAAAGTCTCAAGGGCCATCCCAGTGGCTTTGTTCAGCAAGGCCCTTTTATTTATTTATTTATTTATTTACTTATTTACTTATTTATTTTTATTTTTATTTTTTTAGCAAGGCCCTTTTATTTATTTATTTATTTATATTTTTATTTTTTTAGCAAGGCCCTTTTAAAGGTACCTCAGCCTTGGCAAATGGTGTCAGTAGTTTGGGACCAAGTGTTCAGACATATGACCCTGTGGAGGACATCATGCATTTAAACTACATTATCGTAGGAGGAAGTTTAGGAAGGGCAATAGAGGGGTCACACTTAGAGACAATGGGGTGAGGAGTAAATGAATAGGAATGAGGAAGCAGATGAATTTGGAGAGAGTCACAGACGCCAGGCGAGAACAGCCAAGGCCGGACTTCAGAGTTCAGGTGTCATTTCACTAGTAAGATGGGGACTTTTGGGGAGTCTAGGTGAGCCTAGGTGCCTGAGCAGGAGTGGAGAGCAGGATTCTTGGAGACAAGGACATCAGGTATCCTGACATACTGCTCTTTGCCACACCCCCTCAAGGCAAAGTCTCTCCTTGAGATAACAGTGCTCTTCCTGTCTCTGCTCCCCGTAGTCCCCATGACAGGCATGTGGTGCCACATCTGGCTTTTTACAAGGGTATGGGGGATTTGAACTCAGGCCCCCATGTTCTCACAGACAGCCTTCTACCCACCGAGCAAGTCGTTACGTCATCTCTCCATCCCCCGAAGGCAACTTATAACGAGGAAAGGTTTGTTAAGGCTTATGGTTTCAGTCCATAGCCACTAGCCCTGAGGTAGGAGTGTGAGGGGGAGGAGCCTTCCTCCTTTTCTCCTGAGGTCATGCTGCCGTCTTTTGAGAATCCTTTCATCAGCTTTCGTGTTGAGTGTGCTGCGTGGCATCTGAAGTGAGGACTGGGGAGAACGGAGAGCCCGAATAGCTGTTATGTAAACTCTGGGCTCCTTTAAGGTTGCCACTTGTCGTCATGGCTGTCTAAAGGGCTTGTATGGCTACGCAGCTTAGCCACACGTGAAGAGACCGGATGTACCCTGTAGCCACAGTTAACAGGGCTTTGTTTGTTGTAACACTGTTGAGTGCCTTTTTGGCAAGTGCCTACCTGCTTTATCCCGACCCTTGTAAAACCAAAAAGGATCTAAAGAAATGCTTTGGTGTCTAGAAAACAGAGGCGAGCTTGCGAAAGAATTTTGAATTGTTGTGGTTTGAAATTTAAGTTCCAAACCTTAAGACTGAGTGTCGTTTTGAGTGGAAACACCTAAGTTTAATACACGAAGTGAGGACAGAGTGGGGAGTTGGTACCACAGTGGAAGGCAGCGCAAGCGTCGCTGTGCATGCGACAGTGCAGGAGGGTCGGTGACAGTGAAAGGCACAGTGCATGCGACAATGCAGGAGGGTCGGTGACAGTGAAAGACCGCTGTGCATGCGACAGTGCAGGAGGGTCGGTGACAGTGAAAGGCGCTGTGCATGCGACAGTGCAGGAGGGTCGGTGACAGTGAAAGGCGCTGTGCATGCGACAGTGCAGGAGGGTCGGTGACAGTGAAAGGCGCTGTGCATGCGACAGTGCAGGAGGGTCGGTGACAGTGAAAGGCACAGTGCATGCGACAATGCAGGAGGGTCGGTGACAGTGAAAGGCGCTGTGCATGCGACAGTGCAGGAGGGTCGGTGACAGTGAAAGGCACAGTGCATGCGACAATGCAGGAGGGTTGGTGACAGTGAAAGACCGCTGTGCATGTGACAGTGCAGGAGGGTCGGTGACAGTGAAAGGCGCTGTGCATGCGACAGTGCAGGAGGGTCGGTGACAGTGAAAGGCGCTGTGCATGCGACAGTGCAGGAGGGTCGGTGACAGTGAAAGGCGCGGGTCGGCTTGGCCAGCTTGTGGCCTCTGTTTGATAAGTATGCTCGGACTTTTCAAGTTTATATTAGAAAGAAAAGTTAGAATAACATGGAACCCATGGGTGCTATCGACGGCCTTCACTGGAAGGCTGCTCGTCTAGCGTTCACTGTGTCCAGCACTGCATGAAAAATAGGATGTGTTGGCATTCCAGAGCTGAGGTTGCGGGGGGCGGCGGTCAGAAGTTCAAGGTCAGCCTTGTCTGTGTAGTACATTTGAGACCAGGCTGGGCTGCTTTTAAAGTCAAGACAGGATTCCTCAATGTAGCCTTGGCTGTCCTGAACTTGCTTTGTCGAACAGGCTGGCCTTGAACTCAGAGATCCACCTGCCTCTGCCTCTCTGAATGCTGGGATTACAGGCATGTGTCACTGCACCTGGCTCATAAATCATTGTTTATACAGGTATAGAATAAAAATAAGCAATACTGTGTAGTGTATGTGTACGCAGAATTCTGCCCCAAATAGCTGCTTTCTAGTTCATTCATTCTCGGAATAAGAGTTTTAAAAAGTTAGCCAGTGATGGAAGCAGTGAGGAGTTGGGATGTTTTAGGGTAAGTATTATTCCTAATATTTTTGGCTTTCCTGCTCTTGGCTGGATCCCCTCTCTTTGGCATGCTGAGCTCATCCTCATCCTCTTTCCTGCCCAGTGAGGCTGACTTTGGTCCCCAGCAGCAGGTTCCCTCATCCTCCGGCTTCTGCAGGGCAGGAGTGGGTGGGAAAGGGGGGAGAATTAACTGTCTCCACTCCCCCTGGAGGGCGCGTCCACGTACAGCTCTGTGCTGACGGTCTTGCCCACAGCCTGTCTAACTCCACAGTCTAGAGACTCATTACAGAATTATCCCAAACGGCTTCTGTGCTCCTCATTGACACCTGCTGTAAGTGGTCCCTCTGTTGAACTCTTCCTTGACGCACTTGACTTAATTTATCATGTGTTTTTATCGGAAACCCTGGCTAGATTAGTCAGAAATCATGCTTGATGCTGTGTGGCAACCAGTGTTCACTCAAAAACTGTTGTTTGGCAGTAACAAAAAAGTGTGACTGTTTGTCTTTACCCTGCAGATACCCTGAGAAGCCTGAGAGGACTGTGCCTCTGGTGTCTCTAGACTCTTCTTTAAGGCTATGTGGCCTCAGTTTTATTAATGAGGAATGGAGAGAAAGCAAGCAACTCTGACAGATTGGCTCAAGTTGGCCCTGTATCCTCCAACTGTAGTGTGGAAGGGGAGGGGGGATTGGAGAGGGAGTCGGAGAGAGAGATGCAAGTAAGTCTGGTTTTCTTTCTTTCTTTCTTTCTTTCTTTCTTTCTTTCTTTCTTTCTTTCTTTCTTTCTTTCTTTCTTTCTTTCTTTCTTTCTTCCTCCGAGACAGGGTTTCTCTGTGTAGCCCTAGCTGTCCTAGAACTCTCTTTGCAGACCAGGCTGGCCTTGAACTCACACAGATCCGACTGCCTCTACCTCCTGAGTACTGTCTGTAGTCTGGTTTTCGAGTTTAATATTTTAGCTCACGCCAGGCGGTGGTGGCGCATGCCTTTAATCCCAGCACTCGGGAGGCACAGGCAGGTGGATCGCTGTGAGTTCAAGGCCAGCCTGGTCTACACAGTGGGTTCTGGGACAGCCGGAGCTGTTACACAGAGAAACCCTGTCTCCAAAAACAAAAACAAAACAAAATATTTTAGCTCACAAATTACAAGATGGATTGGACAGACCCATAAAATTTAGGGCCTCTGGCATTCCTATCAAAACAACCTCACCAGGATGCACAGGGCGCAGAGAACAGTTGGTGTCGTGGCCGAGAAGCAAAAGACAAAGAGGAAGGGGGCGCTTGAGAGCACGCCCCAGAGACCCGAGGACCAGCCGCCATTCCCAGTGGAACCATCCTAGAGGCCAAGGCCTTCAACACACAGGCCTTCGGGGTGCGTTCACCACTCAGCTATCCTGGCTTACACACAGGGCCAAGTCCGCCCCAGACTAATGGAGTCCTTTGACTATTTTCCGTGCTGAACTTGGGTCATTTTGTATCATGTCTGTTGCCTTTGTGCCACTGTAACCACTTTTCCTCTTTCAGTAGCAGCTACAACCACAAGAAGTGGCCCCGAAAGCAGTACAGAAGCAGTAACACTTCTTTTACGAATGCTTTTCTCTGGCACCACTTAGGGAAATAAAGCTTAGAGGGGAGTTGGATGCCTCTCTAAGCAACACGTGAAAAATCCACTCCCACGCCCCTCCCTTCTAAGTCTCTTGAGTTCTTTGCTCTAGAGCTCCCAGTAACCACACAGCAGCTCACCACCATTCATAACTGCAGTTCCAGGGACTCCGATACCCATGGGCAGCAGGCACAGGCAGGATGCACAACAGTCATGCAGACAACACACCCCCACACATAAGAAATAAAATCAAATAACTCCTCCCCTCTACGTTACGTGAAGGAAATGTCAGGTCTTGACTTTCCATGCGGAGACACCTGCTCCAGTTAGCGTGGCTTGCTGGAGTCAGGGAAGAGGGTACTGGGAGGGTCAATTGGTTATTGTCACATGGCTGTGACCACGAAGCCTGCTGGAACTGAGGTCAGGAGGAAAGGCTTACTTTGGTTCATGAGGGTTTCTCTCCATCCGGGTACAGAAGGCATGGTAGGATAGTTTAGTTTTTGGCATCAGAAATGTGTGGTGGGAACCCCAAAATGCAGGCAGAAGTCAGCATTGGGTAAAACCTTCAAAGACCCTCCCCTGTGACCTGCTTTTACCGGGGAGACTCTACTTCCTACAGGCTCCACGAGTTCCCAACAAATACCGCCACCAGCCAGGAGCCAAACACCCAAAACTGACATCAGACTCAAAGCAGGACAGAGGCTTACACCTGCAATGGAATACTTTAGCCTGAGGTAACACCTGCCATTTGCACTAGATCCAGCGGCCTGAACCGCACAGCACAGCACAGTCCCTTCGGGAAAGAACCGCATATTCTGGGAAACCGCACCTGGGGTGATTGGATGTACAGGAGCACAAGGAGTGGCGCTACTAGGAGGTGTGGCCTTGTTGGAGTAGGTGTGGCCTTGTTGGAGGAAGTGTGTCACTAGGGGGTGGGTATCAGAAGCTCAAGCCGGTTTTCTCCTCACTGCCTGCCCTCACAGGTAGAACTCTCAGCTCCCTCTCAGGCACCACGTCTGCCTGCACGCTACAATACTTCCTGTTATGACAATTATGGACTAAACCTCTGAAACTGTGAACCAGCCCTCAATTAAATGTTTTCTTTTATAAGAGTTGCCCGTGAGAGCTAGACATGGTGGTACACACCTTTAATCTCAGCACTTGGGAAGGCAGACGCAGGCGGATCGCTGTGAGTTTGGGGCCAGCCTGGTCTACAAAACGAGTCCAGGACAGTCGGGGCTACACAGAGAAATCCTGTCTCAAAAAAAAAAAAAAAAAAAGTTGCCATGGTTATGGTGTTTCCTCGCAGCACCTATGAAAGGTGGAGCTGCGCAGTGACAAAGGGCCACAGTATCACAGATACTCACGGACCCTGTCGGGGAGCACAGAGTTCCTGGGGCATGCCACCTGGAGGATTGGAACAGCCACGGTTTATGCTCTTCGGCTGTTTCTTTTTCTCTCTTCCAGCTTGTATGTAATGTCAGCCTGCAGTGACTGACATTTTAAGTCAGTCTGTATCAGTTCCCAACAAGTCACAAGTTTATTCATTTGCTTGCGCGTTGTTATATGCTACTTTTTGGGTCTGCCAGGGTTGCCCTATAATGAAATGTTGGTGAGTGTGCCCAGTTGTATGGTTTAGTTACCATAAAAGCACTGTTTATAATGGGCAGTTCAGGATGCCTAATCACTTATTGTCCCCAAGTCTGATGTTTCCCTTCTCTCGGGACCCAGCAGCGAAGTTAAGGACAGCTTTTCAAATAAGAATAGTGACAATGTGGCCTTCTTCCAAGCCTGCTCCCAAAGCCAGCAGTGCTTTCTCTGTGGTTTGGCAGTCTACAAGCAGCACTTATGCAGCATGCACACCCACTGAACTTACGTGGGCTGGGTCAGACACTACAGTGTCTCTTTGCGTCAGGGCTCATTGAAAGCAGGCCTGTCATGTGGCTTTATAGCTCAGTGCAAAGCACCCAAGCTGATGAGAACGTGGTCTCTGTTCTGAAGCCCGCCACCTGCTATATCTCTTTATGGTAGATTGTGGGAGGTGCTGCTACTTGCCTTTCTCCATAGAAAGGATTTCCCAGGGTTCCCCAGACTCCTGGACTACTGGAAACATCCGAGAGGTCGGGCCCTGGGCTTTTATAGCATTTATTTCCTATCATCTTTAAGTGTTGTTATTATTGCTATTCTAATTATGGTCATATGTGCACATGAGTTGCCCACAGAGTCCAGAAGAGAGAGTTAGTTCCTCTGTCCCTGCAATTATTAAGCTGGGGACTGAACTCTGGCCTCTGCAAGAGCATGCACTCTTAAGCACTGAGTCAGTCACCTGTCACGTGCCAGGCCCATCAGTCTTTTACTGTTTGAACAGCACATTCTAAGCAGATGCAGGTGTCACCCTCCCTGCTGGCAAGGCTTTACAGCAGCAGCAATTACTACAACACAAACATTTTGGGGCTTTCTGAACTGAACTGCTGGAGGTGTGATCTACACACACTGCTTGGATTAGCAGTATCAGCAGAGCGGAACATTCTGCCGCACAACAAGAATTGTATAGTTGGACCCAGGTACAGTTCCCAGCACCCACACAGCAGCCCACAACTGTCCGTAACTCCAGTTCCAGACTGGGTCTGACACCTCTCACAGACATAAATGTAGACAAAACATCAATTCACATGAAATCAAAATAAATACAAATTAAAAAAAAAAAAAAAAAGAATGGCCTGGTGGGTTTTGTGGCCTTTTGGCTCCCACAGGTGGCTGGGGTCAGGCCCTTGCATCTCATTGTGCTTTTTGGGGTCCAGGCTGCTGGTCCACTAGGTGTCAGGAACTCTTCTTCTGGCTTTCTGGACTCCAGCAATGAGAAGAAGCCCAAAGAGTCTACACCAAGAATCCTCACCAACACATGGAGACTTCCTGATGCTCAAGCTTGCTGTAGGCTGCACCTCTGGAGACTCGCAGGTCATTGCCGCATGGTGCACTTGAATCCCGATGGGATTTGCCTTTATTTGCCTGTCCTTTCCAGTCTCACAGTTCATCTGTCTGGGCAGAGTGAGAGCCCTGCAGAGTACACAGAGTACACAGTTCCTTAATGCTCTTGTCTGTGTAGCTGCCACCAAACACAGAGGAAGAAGCCTTTCTCCACAGGCCCGTATTGGCTAGCTCAATCCATCCATCCGTCGTATGGAAGGATTTTTAAAGGCCCCGGGACATGGCGTTCCTTTCAGAGTACCCGTCCCTCCCTTCATTACTGAAATCTCTTGGGTGACACAAGACACTCTGTTGCTTTTCTTGTGAGGAAACTGGAGAACCTGAGAATCATCAACTGGATGACTCTGGTAACACATCTTTGCGAATAAGAGTAAGGGCGATTGAAATATTCATGTAAATGTTGATCTCAGTGGTTTAAATGAGGATCTTATAAAGTGAACCCATTGATCCCTCCCTCCTCCCCCCACCTGATCCCTCCTGCTCTCATCCCCACCCCCATCCATTCTATTTCCCCTTCACAGTGATTCTCATGTGGCCTTCCTTGTTACTTAGCTTCTTCGGGTCTATGGATTATAGCATGGTTGTCCTGTACTTCATGGCTAATAGCCACTTAGAAGTGAGCATATATCAAGCGTGTCTTTCTGGGTCTGGGATATTTCATTCAGGATGATCTTTTCTAGTTCCACCTATTTGCTGACCAATTTCATAATGTCCTTGTTTTTAACAGCTGGGTTCTATTCCATTGTGTAAATGTACCACAGCTTCTTTATCCATTCTTGGGTTGAGGGACGTGTAGGAACCTACCTTTGACACTGCCTGGAGGGCCAAGAACCAGAGGCTAGATAGCCCAGAGACCTAGGATAGCACCAAATACAACTGGGGGAGGGGGAAGGGAAGGAAAAGACAAGATAAGAAAGACATTTCTTTGCTGAGGATATTGAGGGGGAAATGAGAATTTCTCCATTAGGAACTTGCTAAGCAGAGGCAAAGATGTAGCTACCCAGGAGAGAGTTAGAAGAGTTCACGGAAAGCAGAAGAGAACAAAGGCAAGGCCAGGACCTCCAGCCTCTGTGGACCTAGTGACACAAGTGAGGTCTTCATCTTCATCCTTTGGCTTTCCAGACCCTTGTTCTCTCTCTGGATTCACTGCAGAGCCCTTTAAACTCAGTGGATCTTGCTTTTAAACCATCAACTGTGGGGTACACAGCTTTAATGCTAGCACTGGGGAGGCAGAGACAGGTGGATGCCTGTGAGTTCCAATCGGATCTTGACAGGGAGACTCTGTCAAGAAAGAAAAGGAAGCAAGGAAGAAAGGAAGAAAGGAATTGAAGGAGGGAAGGAAGGAAGGGAAGGGAATGAAGGAGGGAAAGGGAGGAAGGGAAGGAGGGAAGATAGGACAGAAGGAAGGAAGGAAAGAAGGAAGGCAGGGAGGAAAGGAGGGAAGAAAGGAAGTGAAGGAATGAAGGAAAGGAAGAAAGGAAAGAATGAAGGAGGGAAAGAAGGAAGGGAAGAAGGGAAGGAAGAAAGGAGAGAAGTAGGACATCTTCAAAATAAAGCAGCATCTTTATGAGTGAACAAGTTTAAATGAAAAACTCACTGTTTCTAATTTCTCTGTGTAGAAGTTTCATCAAAAATGAATTCCAGCTCACAAACATGTGCAGTCATGTCTGCATTTGACTTGTCTTTTCATTGCCTTCATAATACTATTTTTTGTTGTTTCTTTTGGTTTTATTTTTTTTTAAGACAGGGGTCTCTCTGTGTAGCCTTGGCTGTTCTGGACTTGCTTTCTAGACCAGGTTGACCTTGAACTCACAGAGATCCACCTGCCTCTGCCTCCTGAGTGCTGAGAATACAGGCACGCACCACCACTGCCCAGCTAATAGTGGTTCTTAATGGTTCAAGGATTTTAGTTTTTTCTGGGGGAACTCACAGTATAAGAAACACAAACAAACATTCAGGTTAATGGCAATAGCGAAACATAAAGGATGGTGCTACTAGAGTACCAAAATAGATTTCAGAAATTAAGTCAAGACTGGTTTCCTATGAGAAAGAATAGGGAAGACAGCTGTAGGCAACAATAAGAGCGTGGCTGGACACGCAGAAACAAGCCATGCTAGACAGCCTGTTTAAAAAGACTGTCGTTGGCCAAGAAATAGTGATATAGTGATATCTAGTTGTAAAGCAGGAGTTTTCTCTTGTTCTCGGAACTTTAACAGTATGCCAGGATACGCATATGCCAGGATAGTGATCAGGAATTTCCCTAAGACCAATTATCTTAATTTAAAGTTGGCGTAGACTAAACAAAAGTCCTACAACCTCTTTAAGGAAAGTTGCAAAACGGAGATCAGGACAGCATGGGGCAAAGACTGCAGACATCAGAGTCCACGCTCGGGGTTACAGAGGAAAACGATATATGATTCGTCTGATCTCGGTGAGACTCTGGCCCATGCCTTGGCCCACCTGCCTTATAGGCAGAATTCCCCTGGTTGAAGGTGATGGCAAATATTTCAACAACCAAGCAGAGTCCATGGTCAGAGAAAACAATTGTGTTGCTTAGTAGGCCAATATTTGAGTGAATTAATCACTTGAAGTTTTTCTCATCTGTGAAATTTTTCTCATCTGTTGAGTTTTCAGTACTTTTAAGTGTTACTTCAGAAAATCACAAGATAGCCCCTGTTCGTGTGTTTAATCGGGACACAGATGTTTGCTTGCTCCCTTGATTTAGAAACACTTTAAGGTTCCATTTGCCACTTGTTTGATCTGTAAACCTTTACAGCTAAAAGCATTCCGAGTCAGAAAGCTGGCCTTTTGAAACTTAAATCATTAAGGCTTTTTCCCCCAAATGTGAACATTTCATATTGTCACTTTCAAATAAGCTATTTTTAGAATGATTCTTCTGCCGGGTCCAGAAATTATGCAAAGAAATCCCTCCGTAAGGCCCTAAACTCTAGCAACTGACTGACATCTAATCGGAGGTTTCCTGTTCTATCTTTTTCCAGCCGGCTTCCAATTCCAGCCATAAAGACAAGTGAGGAGCATTCTAAGAAAAAGGCTGTTTTGAGTTCCGCTCCACATCGATTGCCCCTCACTAAGACTTTAGGTAGAATGTAGCAGGTGTTTTTGAAACGTGCCCAGTTCCTCCAACTTCCAGAACCCTTCTCCGAGACGCTAAGACTAGGTAAGTTAGCGCGGCCAGCAATCCTGAATTCTCCATTTCCCTCGCCACGCCCCCTGAGTAACCTAGGTTACAGACACACCCATCCTCCGTAGCTGACCAATCACAAAGGTGAGCATTGCCGGACAAGGTTTGCCCAGCATGAACCTCGCTGCAAATCATTCGCTTCCTGGACCTGAACGGAAACGGAAGTGAGCTCCTATATTTTGAAGATGAGTTCCTCTAGCGAGGAAGATTTGAATGAGTGAGTGAGGAAGTGCGGGCCCGGGTCTTCCGGGGGGCGGAGACTCGCCTGCCAGAGCAGGAGGGAGGGAACCGGCCGGCTACCCGCCGCAGGTCAGAATCCCCGGGTCACCCCGCTGTCCTCGGAAGCATGGTGCAGCCGAGACGGCGGCGACTCCGCCACGGCAGCACCGAGTGCACGCGGGTTGGCCGGCGAGGATGCAGCCCGCACCTGCGAGCATCCCGAGCGGCCACCGCTGCGGCAGCCGGCAGCACAGTGCGACCCAAGGACGGGGCGCCAGCGGCTGGTAAATTTTTCTTTATAGTGAGTCAGCACAAGAAACAACCGAAGAACCGAACCAGCAAAGATCTTGGTTTAGTTCGTTTACTCAGCTGTTGAAAGCTGGTTTGTTTATGAAAAAGCCTTGCGCATGCAACCGGAACAGCTGGAGGAGATGGATCCGACCCCTGTTCGTACTTATTTACGGAGTTTCCATCTTGATAGCCATTCCTGTATGTGTTTGGGAACGAAAGAAATTCAAGGTAAGAGGGTCCAGCACCTCTCCTCTTTCTTAACGCTGCTTGACAGAGTCCCTTTGTCCGCCTTCTTGGTGGTCTGCGAAACATTTCGTCTTTGGTCTGATTTTATTCTGCCGCTACAAGTGGAGTTACCTCCTGGTGGAGAAAATAGTTAAGGCAGCTGCTCAGGATGGACTGAAAGAACTTTATTCTTGAAATAGTAGCTGCTGTGCAGACATTGGGGCTTGACCAGATCAAATAAACTACCTTGGAAGTTACGTTCTGGGTTTTATAAGCTTTTAGCCCGCCTCCTGTAACTAAAGGATTCCTGTTCATTTGACTTTGTTAATTGTTTTTACGTTTGAGGTTACATCTTTTTCTTTGTTTCTTTCTTTAATGAGATAAAGTCTCTAATGTAGATGCTTTGTAACCTAGAATGGTCCTCCTCCGTCTACATTCCGAGCGCTGGGATTATAGATGTAGCCATCATTCTGTTTGTTTAGTGCTGGAGTTGAACCCGGGGCTTTGTGCATTTGAGGCAGGCAAGCATTCTACCAACTGAGCTACATTTCCAGACCTGAAGTTACTCCCTAATCGAAGCACACGTTTTTACAAAGTCCCTCCGGTCTGTCGCTTGTCTTTCTCTCAGTCTCTCTCCCTCTCTCTCCTCCCTTCCCCTCTCACCCCCCCATCTCTCCCTGTCTCTGTCTCTCTCTCTCTCTCCTTCCTTTTCTCCCTCCCTCCTTCATTTCTTTCTTTCTTTCTTTCTTGTAACTCACTCTGTAGACCAGGCTGACCTCCACTCACAGCAATCTGCCTGCCTCTGCTTCCCTGAGTGCTGCCTTAATGCACAGCCAGTTGTATTTCTTTCCTTACTTAAAAAAAAAAAAAAAAGTATTCGTTGCTGTGTTCATGGGATGGCCCAGTTGTGGAGGGACAATTTAGGGGAGTTGCTTCTGTGTTCCCAGGATGAGGAGTGCGGAGGATGGAGCTCAAGTCGCCAGTGTTGGAGGCGAGCACCTTACCTGCTGAACCCTCTCTGGCCCACTTTCTACTGTTTGTTGACGTCATGTGACAGTAGTGAAGTATTACAAACTGAATAACTACCATAAATCTACAATCTATGCATAAAGTGAATTTGGATTTATCAATTAATAATAACCAGAAATACTTTTATTGAGAAACACTTTATCTCAGAAGAGTTATGACCATGCCGATGGCCCCCTTTTTGATTGTGGAAAATATTTTAAACAATGTGTCAGACATTTGTAGGATCCTTTTAATCACTAAATTTTTTGTTGGCTTTTTTAATAATTATAGGTTTTTAGGTTATTTGAAATTTGTCCACCCAAACTTGGGTATAGCAATCTTAACATAAATATAATGTCCTCACTTAGTGTTCCTTAGGATATAGTATAGAAAGGTAAATGAAATGTGTATCATTTCTGCTTAAGAATTCCCTTAATTGTGAGCTTCAACTGTAGTTTTAAAAAACCATTTCTAATCTTCAGTGTGAACTGCTAACATCCTAAGCCCCTCACTTTCTGATAAGGATATTTAATGGGGCGTGCAAATAAACCAAAGTAATGCATTTGCCAAGTCTAGACCTCAGAACAACTTAAACTGCAGAGACAGGTATGAGAGTATTGCTTAATGTACTTTCTCTGCCATAAGAAAATGCCACGCTTTAGCTGAAGAAAGGGTTCAGTGGTAAAGCAGTACGCACGCAAGCCTGACCACCTGAGTTCCATCTCTGACCCTCGTGAGTGGTGTCTAGGCAAGATGGAAGGCAGGAACAGAACTGTCTGCACGCTAGCCGGCCAGCTGGCCTGCTGTGTGACATGTAACAGCGGAAGCTGCAGAGACCGTGCCTCACAAGATGGAAGGAGAACAGACTCCACGCATGCGCACCTGGGCTCACACGCATAGAAGAACACATTTAAGTATACATAAAATAAACTGAGGGCCTTCAACAAGACTTTTTTTTTTTTCACAGTGTTGAAAACTATTTTGGAGTCAAATATCATGGGGGGGGGGGACCAGCGGGGTGGCAGTCTAGGGAAGGTCCTCTCACGTTGCAGGAGGCCATGCTCTTGAGCCCTCAGATGGCTGACAGACAATTCTGAGATCACCAGGGCTGTGAGATTATGACCTCATTTCACCTACGTCATTTCCCATCAGCCTTTTCTCCAAATATGGCCATTTGCATTAGGGGTTAAGTTTCAGCAAATGAGGAGAGAACAACCTAGTAACTAGTGGTCAAACTTCAGACAGGCTCCACAGTTAAAAGAATGCTTGAAGCCAGGTGTGTTGTCGCACACCTGTAATTTCAGCTCTTGGGTAGCAGAGGCCGGCAGATCTCTGAATTCAAGGCTATCCTGTCTAGGACGGCCAAGGCTACACAGAGAAACCCTGTCTCAAAAAAGCTTTAAAAAAAAAAAAACCAAACAAACAAACAAAAACAAAAAGAACTTGAGACTAAGGATACAATAGCAAAAGACCCAGCACCTGTATTTCACAGGGATTTACAAAGAGGGCAGATAATGACCTCCCTGGAAAGAGGGTTTCAGGGGAAACATTTTGAAGAGTGTTCACTGTTGCCACCTGGTCAGTCACTTTTCACAAGTAGGAAGGTCATTGGGGAGCTTAGTGAGCGCACTGGAGGGGGACAGAATTGTTTAAGTAGGAGTGTGTGGGGGAAACATAGGCTCAGGAGAATAGATGAGGGTTTTTTGGTTTTGGTTTGGTTTGGTTTTTCGAGACAGGGTCTCTCTGTGTAGTTTTGACTGTCCTGGACTCACTCTGTAGACCAGGCTGGCCTCGAACTCACAGAGATCTGCCTGACTCCACCTACCAAGTGCTGGGATTAAAGGCGTGCGCCACCACTACCCGGCTGAATAGATGAGTTTTGAAGATTTTGACTCTGAAGGAGGCTGGGAAGTGATAGCACATAGGTAGAGAGGACTGGGAGACAAGGAAAGATTTTGATCTTATGTCATTTCCTATTAAGGTTAGAGGCATTAACTAGAGCACATTCCTAAAATGGCTTTATTTTTTTTAATGTAACTATAATTTTACTTAATTCTTTAGAAAGGCATAATAGAGCAAAGTCCCTCTTCATACAGATGAGGGGACATTGAAGCAGAGAGACAAGTGGCCATGGGGATATGACTACAGGAGTGAGTCATTTTTCTGGTCACTTTATGAACGACTGAAATGAAACTCCCCCACAGCACCATGTGAGGATACATGGCCTTCATGAGTTGTCAGCACTAGGCCCCCACTTCACAAGAATCAGAGAGAGAAAGAAGTAACAGGCTAGGAATGGGTGAAGGCACTACGGAAATGTCTCGGGTTTTGTTTCGTTTTTGGTTTGTTTGTTTGTTTGGTTTTGGTTTTTCGAGACAGGGTTTCTCTGTGTAGCCTTGGCTGTCCTGGACTTTGTAGACCAGGCTGGCCTTGAACTCAACGATCCGCCTGCCTCTGCCTACCAAGTGCTGGGATTAAAGGCGTGCGCCACCACCGCCCGGCTCTTGTTTCATTTTTGAAGAGGGTTCATTCTTTTGTGAGGCAGGGTCTCATATATGTAGCCCGGGCTGTCCTGGAACTCATCGTAATCCACCTGCCTCTGCCTCCAAGAAATCTAGTACCCACTTCTAACCTCACACCCACACATGCACATATCCACACACAGACACATACAAAAAAAAATTTTTTTTTGAGACTTGGCTGTCCTGGACTCACTTTGTAGGCCAAGCTGGCCTCGAACTCACAATGATCCACCTGCCTCTCTCTTCAGAGTCCTAGGATTACAGGTGTGTGCCACCATGCTCGACGACATAATTTTTAAGTAAATATTTTTTTAAATTGTTACTAATTATTTGGAAAATACCAAGCAGTGCTAATAATCAAATGAAAATAAAACAAATGTTGATTTTTATAGTCATAACATGAGAGTCTAAGCTCACACGTTCTTTTCTCTTCTAAGGTTGGGATCCACACCAAAGCTTGGTTTATTGCTGGAATATTCCTGCTGATGACCATACCTGTGTCCGTGTGGGGGATTCTCCAACATCTAGTGCATTATACACAGTCTAAACTTCAAAAGCCCATCATAAGGTCACATCCTCACACATCTCTATTACTAGTATTGACTGACTTAACTCATAAACATCACATTAAATGGTTTTTATGTTTTACTCTCCATAGGATTCTTTGGATGGTTCCGATATACAGTTTGGATAGTGTAAGTATATTTTGTTGTATTCTGTTAAGGATTCTTTTATGACACTTAACTATGTTTACTAGAGAATGCTTAATAAGGTAAAGAGCACACAGTATTGACAAGGAGAGATTAATAGGAAAAATGTTTCACCTTTTTTTTTTTTTTAAACAGGGTTTCTCTGTTGTAGCCCTGGCTGTCCTGCTGTAACTCACTCTGTAGACCAGGCTGGCCTTGAACTCAGACATCCACCTGCTTCTGCCTCCCAGTGCTGGGATTAAAGATGTACACTTCCATGCCCCCTACTGAAGACTTCTTTTTTCCTTTTTGGGTTTTGTTTTGTTTTGTTTTGTTAAAATAGAGTCTATGTAACCCTGGCTGTTCTTGAATTTACCATGTGGACCAGATTAGTATCCAGCTCACAGAGTTCCATCTGAGGGCAGGGATTAAAGGCATGCACCACCACCACACCTGGTTTTTTTGGTTTTTCGAGACATGGTTTCTCTGTGTAGCCTTGGCTGTCCTGGACTTACTTTGTGGACCAGGCTGGCCTCGAACTCACAGAGATCCGCCTGCCTCTGCCACCCAGTGCAGGGATTAAAGGCGTGCACCACCACGCCCGGCTAGACATTTTCTTTGTCTAATTATCACAGTAGTTGTATTCTCTGTGGAAAGTGTCCGTCTGTGCATCCACCCTACTTTCCTGCATTTCTTCTTTTTCTTTCTTTCTTTCTTTCTTTTTTTTTTTTTTTTGTACTTGATAACTAAAATGTGTGATAGTGAGCAATCTGCATCCTTATCAAAATCTGCGCCCATGGGTTCAGCCAAGCCTGGAGCAGATCTATTTTAAACAAGCCCAGACCCCAGGTTTGCACTCTGGATATCCCATCAGGTGTCATAAGCCGTCTGGAGATGACTAAGTCTAGGAGAGCTGCACTTGGGTCGTGTGTTGCACCTGGTCTGTGCTGATGCTGCCCCTTCTGTATAAGGGACCTGGTGGCAGCAGTCTGTGCCTGGGGTGGCCCATCCCTTAGGGATGAGGGTAACTTACAGTATTACAGTCTTTAACGGGTGAAAAGCCACTAATCTGAGAATGTAAGCAGCCAAGCAAGGAGAGTAACTACACACTAAAAATGTTCCAAATATCTGCATTTGTCATTACAGTCATATTTTGTCTTAACAACATTAAAAAACAAGTATAGTGGTACACATGCCTTTAATCCTAGCACCTAGGAGACAGAGGCAGGAGGCTCTCTATGAGTTCTGGGTCAACCTGTTCTACATAGTGAATTCCAGGATAGCCAGAACTACATAATGAGACCCTGTCTCAAAAAATACAAAATATCCAGGCTTTAGTGGCCTTTAATTCCAGCAGAGACCAGCCTGGTCTACAAAGCAAGTTCTGGACAGCCAAGGCTACACAGAGAAACTGTGTTAGGAAATAAAACGTCTTCAGTAACATTTTTTTCTGATCATATTTTTTTCTTAATTTCAAATTATATTTGAGAACTCACTAACTTTCTTTTTTATGTTCATCACTTCCCCAAACACTTGCCCTTCTGTTTACCTGTATCAGAGAAGTTCGTTGCATTTTAAAGCATGCTTTGCAGAGCCTAGGATGTAGCTCAGTGGTGGACTTGCACTGTTTAATCCTCAGCAGTCCCTGCCTCCCTCCCCGTAAATCCACTCAGAGTACTTCAGAGAGTTTGCTGCAAGTCTGTGACGGGTTCCCCAGGTTCTGTGTTATTGTCCTGTGAATCTGAGCAGTAATTCATGTTCCTCAGGCTACAACTCTTCTTTAATGTCTGTGCTTTTCCATAGTGGATAGCTTTGAACTATCCCCAAATTGCCATCTACGTGGACACCTGCAGGGAGTGCTACGAAGCGTATGTCATCTATAACTTTATGATCTTCCTTACCAACTATCTCACCATCCGATTCCCAAACTTGATGCTGTACCTAGAAGCTAAAGACCAGCAGAACCACCTCACTACACTCTGCTGCTGCCCGCCATGGGCAATGGGGGAGTAAGTAAATCGGGTTTTCATGTGTCTGTTTGGGTTTTACAGAAGCAGAATTATTCAGTTTGGGCCAGCTCTCTGCAAGACAGTTCTGTAAACAGAAACAGTAAGTAGACTTTAGCATGGAGTACAGTTTGAAAGACAACAAAATACATTTTTGTTTGTTTTTGTTTTTGAAGACAAGGTTCTCTGTGTAGCCCTGGCTGTCCTGGAATCGCTCTGTAGACCTGGCTGTCCTTGAACTCACAGAGAGAGATTCACCTGCCTCTGCCTCCCCAAGTCTGGGATTGCATTCATGTGTTACCATGCTCAGCTAACAAAATACATATTTTGTTTTGTTCTTTGTTTTCGAGACAGGGTGTCTCTAGCCTTGGTTGTCCTGCATTCTGTACACCAGGCTGGCCTCACCTTGATAAACTTTTTATTGGGTGAGCAATGTAAAAGTGAAACAAAAACAAAAAAAAACCCACAACATCTATATCTTAAAAATGTATTGCCTTTAATCCTAGCACTCTGGAGGCAGAGGCAGGGGGATCCCTGTGAGTTCCAGGCCAGCCTGGTCTATAAAGTGAGTCTAGAACAGCAAGGGATACACAGAGAAACCCTGTCTCGAAAAACAAAAACAAAAAGCAAAGACCCAGGTTGATTTCCTAGCCATTCCAGCCATCCAAAACCCCAGTTCCAGGGGATCCAACAGGCACATGTGTGGTGCACACACATATATGCAGGCAAAACATTCATACACATAAAGGAAAATAAATGAGCCCTTTTTAAGTGGGATTTTTTATTGGGTGAGGTGGTAACACGCCTGTGGTCCCATCACTCAGGCAGGGGCAAGTGGATCTCTGAGTTCGAGGCCACCCTGGTCTACAAAGCAAGTCCAGGACAGCCAAGGCTGCAAAGAGAAACCCTGTCTCAAAAAAAATAAATAAGTAAAAATAAAAAGTAGGATTTGTTTGTTTGTTTTGCTTTTTCTCCCCCTTTTCATTTTGGTTTTTCAAGACAGTGTAGCTTTGGCTGTCCTGGAACTCACTCTGTAGACCAGGCTGGCTTCAGACTCACAGAGATCCACGTGGCCTCTGTTTTCTGAGTCTTTTTTATATATATATACATTTATTTTATTACACATATATAAAACAAACTACATACAGCACAGAGAACCATGTGACAATCATGAGAATAATGAGTTCTATACATGTTACATTCATAGTGAATTGGCCATCTGCATTCATCTAGTTTGAAGTAAATGTAAAAAAAAAAAAAAAGTCTTTAAAGAGTTAAGATTGCATATTTTACCCAAAGAACTTTAGTTACTTTTCTCACTACTGTGATAAAATAACTGACAAAAGCAACTTAAGAAACAAAGGGTTTATTTGGCTCACAGACTCATTTCACTTGGTCCTGTCGATTTGAGGTGAGCATGGCAGGAAGCCCCAGTTCCCAATACTGTTCTGTGCTGTGCTTCAGTGGAGCTGGGCAGGGGTGTCTTTCAGAGATAAAGTTACTAAATAACTTCAGGGGCTGGAGAGAGGGCTCAGAGCACTGTCTGTTCCGAAAAGGTCCTGAGGTCAATTCCTAGCAACCACATGGTGGCTCACAACCATCTATACTGAGATCGGGTGCCCTCTTCTGGCCTGCAGGTGTATATGCAGGCAGAGCACTGTCTAAGTAATACATAAATAAGTCTTTAAATAATTTCAAAGTGGGCTTTAGATTTCCTTGCTGCCATCCACACTCTTATCCGCCTGTCATTTAGGACAAAATTGGCTGAATGAATATAGTTGTCATCTATATTCATTTCCATTTGGAGGCTTTGAGATGTTTTGATGCCACTGAATAGCTAAGATGGTCTCTTTCTTTTGCAGAATGCTGCTCTTTAGATGCAAACTAGGAGTGTTACAGTATACTGTGGTCAGACCAGTCACCACTGTTACTGCTTTGTAAGTATGACTCTCCTTTATTTTTTTTATTGTTTCAAATCTTCATGCTACATGCCTGGGAATGTAGCTCAGTTTGGTAACTGCTTTGTATGAACAAAGCCCCGTGTTTAATCCCCAGCCCCTCAGAAGGCAAGTGTAGTCGTTCATGAGAAATAATCCAAGCACTTGCAAGGTAGAGGCAGGAGAATTGAGAATTTAAGGCCACCTGGGGCCCTGTCTTTAAAGATCTGTGTTCTTACATGGGAAAGCAAGTAGGAAAAGGGTATTGATTAATAGCGTAAGTCTAGCCTGCTACAAAACCACATATATAAAAGCTGGGTTCCGTAACAACAAACAGTGCAAGGCATTGCCACAAGATTCACATCCTTTTGAGAGCAGACATGAGAAAAATCATCAGAGGAAAACACTTTAGTTGGGTTAATCACACAGAGTGTGTGTGTGTGTGTGTGTGTGTGTGTGTGTGTGTGTGTGTGTTGTTAATTTAAGAGTTTATTAATACTGTTTTAAACTGGTGCAGGTCTTTAATCCCAGCACTGAGGAGGCAGAGCCAAGTAGATCTCGTTCAAGGCCTGCCTGGTTTACATAGAGAGACTACATCTCTCTCACACACACACAAACTGTGATGCCAAAATATTAAAGTTTCAATAAAAATTCCAAAATGTGAGTTTCTGCAGACCACAGCGTAGAATCAAGCCATGTAACAATACTTCTTATCCTGCCTGTGCCAGAAATACTTATAGAAGTATGTTTTATTGCTTTGCTGCTTAGAAACTAGGTGAGCATATAACTTAATACTTGTATTAGAATTTACTCGGGGGATCTGAATCTTCAAATATTTACCGCTAAGTTAATTTAGAGGGAAAGTGAGCTGTAGTCATGTTTATCAACCAAGCTTTCTAAAATGAGGAAAGTCATGATTGTTCTGTGGTTTAATGGTTGTTTATAATTTAAGTTAAAAGTAATGATCATACCATGTATTTCTAGAAAGATGTGACTCGTGTCAGCTTTTCCACCATCTGTGACCAAAGGCAAGTGGTCGTCCTTAGGCTTTCTGAGATAAACTGGTTATAGATTTTAAGTTTTACTACCGCTGTGCCCTAAGTGTGTATTCAGGGCTGGAAGGTGTTTGGTGATTGAGAGCGCTTGGTGCTTTTGCAGAGATGTGGTTCCTAGAACCACCATTGCTGCTCACAACAATCTGTTAATTCCAGTTCCAATTCCAGAGTATCCAGTGTCCCCCTCTGGCCTCCAGGGACACTGAATGCACATCACGCCAGGCGTACATGCAAGCAAAACACTCATACGTAAAAAAAATAAATCTCTAAAGGATATATATTAAGATACAGGTCTCCTTGGTTCGTCATAAAGTTGCCTGACTTTTGTCACTTTTCAGGGTATGTGAGCTCGTTGGAGTATATGATGAGGGAAACTTTAGCTTCTCCAATGCTTGGACCTACCTGGTTATAATAAATAATTTGTCACAACTGGTGAGTAAATACTCTTTTGTTTGTTTGTTTTGTTTTTTGAGACAGGGTTTCTCTGTGTAGCCCTGGCTGTCCTGGACTCACTTTATAGACCACGCTCAGAGAGATCTGCCAGCCTCTGCCTCCCGAGTGCTGGAAGTGAAGTGTGTGTATGTGCCACCACACCCTGCAATAATGATCTTAATTGTACTGAATTAGTTTCTGTTACTAAATATTATCAGGCACTATTTCTTAAGAACAAATATTACCTTTTAATTTGTACATGGAATCTGAGGCAGCTTTAATGTATAGTTTTATACAATATAAACATATAGTAGTATGTTTATGAATGATTTAGTGACTTACACACAGACCTGTTGTTTGCTGTCGTTTCTGCATGGCTGTGAGTATATGCATTGTGTACCTCCTAAATAAACAAAAGGTACAGAGACTTACTCCGTAAGAAGAAAAGGTCTAATTGGCATATTGATAGGATAGAGTTTCTAAGTAAAGGAAGAATTTTCTGGTTGTGGCACACACTTTTAATCCCAGCACTTGGGAGGCAAAGGCATGAAGATCTGCGTTTGAGGCCAGTCTTGTCTACAGAGCAAGTTCCAAGACAGCCAAGGTTACATAGTGAGACTCTGTCTTGCAAAAAACAATTAATTGTTTGTTTTTCAAGACAGGGTTTCTCTGTGTAGCCTTGGCTGTCCTGAGCTCACTTTGCAGACCAGGCTGGCCTCGAACTCGCAGCGATCCACCTGCCTCTGCCTCTTGAGTGCTGGGATTAAAGGCTTGCACCACCTGGCATTAGTTAAATAAATTAAATAAACTGTGTGGTATAAATGTTACGCAAGAGACTAGCTTATAAAAGTAGTAGTGATTTGTCTTTAAAAGCATAATAGATGTGTTTGCTTTTATTTGACTGAAGGAAACCTTTTGTCCCATTCATATTATTTGTATATTGCTTTAGTTCCAGTAAGTGAACATGTAGAAACATATTTAGGGGAAACATTACATATCTCCCTTGCGAAATTCCACTTCTGTGCATCTGCAGCAAAACACTAAAAGCCTGTTGTTAATCTAAACCACTGGCCGAGTAGCACTCAGCTGTGCCTGGAGCGCCACTGTAGAGCAGGCTCTGGTTTCGGCTTCAAGAGTTCTGCTACTGTCTTCTACTGCAGAATGTTAACTGTTGCTTTTGTTTCCAGTTTGCCATGTACTGCCTTCTGCTGTTTTATCAAGTGCTAAAAGAAGAGCTCAGCCCTATAGAACCTGTGGGCAAATTTCTCTGTGTGAAACTTGTTGTTTTCGTTTCCTTTTGGTAAGTATTGCTTTCTCTTACGAGAATATTTCAATATTAAATGCTAATTAAACTGTTGGTTAAGAGAGTTTGAGAGGCACGACTACCAGTTCAAGGCCAGCCTGAGCTATGAAGCTACAAACTACAAGTGTTAATATAGGAGGAGAACTAAAATGCTATTACTCACACTTTTAAAAGCTAGCCCTATGTCAGGGTAGTGGTGGCACACACCTTTAATCCCAGCACACAGGAGGCAGAGGCAGGTGGATCTCTGAGTTCAAGGCCAGCCTGGTCTGCATAGGTTCCAGAACAACAGAAGCTACACAGAAACCCTGTCTTAAAAAACAAAATCAACAAAAGCTAGTCCTTAGGGCTAGAGAAATAGCGTTTCAGAGACTTTGCTACATATCCAGAGGTCCACAGCACCCGGATCACATCCAAGGAATCTGGAACTTTCTCCTAGCCTCTGGGGCACATGCACATATTCAGATTATCAGACACACATACACATAAATAAGAAAATCTTTTTGTCTTCTTTTGTTTTGTTTGTTTGTTTGTTTGTTTCTGAGACAAGGTTTCTCTGTGTAGCCCTGACTATCCTGGACTCACTTTGTAGACCAGGCTAGCCTCAAACTCACAGAGATCTGTCTGCCTCCCCTTCCCTAGTGCTGGGATTACAGGTGTGCGCCATGTCTCTCAGCTAAGGAAAAACTTTTTTTTTTTTTAATTTGTCTTTTGTAAGATTTATAATAACAGGACTGGGAAAGTGATTCGGCAGATAAGAGCTCCTTTTGCAGAGGACCTGGATTTAGTTTCCAGCACCCACAAGGTTGGTGGCTCAGGACCTTGTGTAACTCCAATTCCAGGTGGTTCTAATGCCCCTCTGACATCTGCAAATACTGCACAGGTGTCATAGATGCAGGCAAAGCTCACACACATAAAAATAAATGTTACCATTTAAAAAGATTTACAAAAACAAATATTCTTAGCCATGTGTTGGTGGTACGTACCTGTAGTTGTGGCACTCGGCAAGAGTATCTCAAATTATGAGTGTGAGGACATCCTGGGCTATATAACAAGTTCTAATCTGTGTGATCTTGTATCTGATCAATCAAAGAGAGAGTCAGATGATGGCTGACATTTAAAAGATGAAGATCATTTGAGATAGCCTAAATATCTTGATAGTATCATTAAAATGAAGGTTCTGCTAGTTGTGGTGTTTTTAATTCCAGCACTCCCACGGAGACAGAAGCAGGCAGATCTTTGTGAGTTGAAGGCTAGCATGGTCTATAATAGCAAGTTTGAGGCCAGCCAGAGACCCTACCTCAAAATGAAAACGTTACTTAATATTATGATTCTGCCGTAAATAAAATAGTATCAATTTGGGAGAACATTTAATGATGTGAGGAAATGTTTATCAGTGAGTAAGCACAAGGAGATACAGCCTTGAGGTAGAGTGTGTGTTTGCAGTGTTACAGGCCCTACTGTCTGTCCTCAGTGTCACAAAGCAGAACTAGACATGGCCTTAGGTTAGTGACAGGGTAGGTAACAAGTTAAGTATATTTAGCTTAGCAAAGCAGTCAGGAGAAAAAAGAATTCATGAAACTGCACTGCCAGAAGTTATGTTAGCATCTGGGGGCACACATCATACACAGTCCTCTATAGAAGTAGCTCATATTATAACAATTTCTGGGACTCAGCAGTATTATAGTTCAGATAATCTGTGCCTGGCAGGATAGCTCAGCAGGGAAAGGCACTTGCCCTGCAACCTAATGAACTGAGTTTGATGCCCAGAGCCCATGTAAAGAAGTAAGGTTTTAAAAGGGGCAGAGGAAAACAATGGCGCCTATGAGGTGGCTCAGTAGGGAAAGATGCCTGCTGTCACCAAGTGTCAACAATTGGAGTTCCATCTCAGAGCCCACATGGTCAATGAAAACTACTGACTCCCACAGGCTGTCCTCTGACCTACACACACACACACACACACACACACACACACACACACACACACACACAAAGACATGTTACATGTGTGTACGTAAACAGCCGAAAATTAATTTCTTTGAACCTAATTATCTAGACATGGTGGCACACACCCTTAATCTCAGCAGTTGGGAAGTGGAGGCAGTCATATCTCTGAGTTTGAGGCCAGCCTGCTCAGCATAGCAAGTTCTATGAGCAACCAGAGTTATATAGAAAAGCCTTGTCTCAAAATAAGTAAATGAATAAATAAATAATAAAATAAAAATCCTAGTAGTTGATACACGTGTAAACATACTGGAGTATCAGGCCTTTACTGACAAGCTGTTAGAACTTGGAATCTGATTCTTTGTACATGGTTCCAAAGTGGGAGGAAGGGTAAATAAACTAAATAATGAAGTTCCAAGAACATATCATGAAATTCATCTTAAGAAGTTAATAAATTTGTAAGGCAAGGTGAGTATACTTAACATAAGCACAACTGGGAGTATGCCCTGAAGGCAGGATAATGGGGAGCCCTAGGGTGCAGTGAGGCATTAGCTGTTTTAAATCTTTTTTGTATGATATGTGTTTATTGTGTGAACGGCGGCATGTACATGCTGTCTGTGCTTGTGGAGGTCCGAGGACAACTCTGGGGGTCAGTCCTTGCCTTTCATTTGAGACAGGGTTGTAGTGAGAATCCTGGAATTTTGGGTTCCTTTGAAACAGAGAAATATTATAAGAATATGTTCTCGTTTAGCCCCAGGTGTCGGGTATGGGGCTGCTTCTCAGCAGCGGACTCATGTGTCTGGTGCGCTGGCGACAGACTTCACTTTGCCAACTGCAGATAGTGTCTGTGATTGTGTGACCTTTGGAATTCTAGGGGCTTTTCGGAGGATATATAAATGCTGGGGGTGGGGATGGGGGTGCTAGTCGCTGTTGGTGTGAAAAGAAACAAGAAGAAATTAGATATCCTGATGGCAAAGACCAAATTGCCCCAAGGAGCTCAAAGCCCCTAATCAGCAGGCAGTCGTCTAATGATAATGCCGCCCCCTTTCCAGCCCTTGGCTTTATTCACGGGTCTCTTCCTTTCCTCTCCCTCCTCCCTTCTTCCTAGTGTTAGGGGTTGAAAGGGAAGAAGGAAAGGGGTGGAGAAGGGTGGCAGAAAGAAGCAGCCACAAAGTAGCCAAGGCCAGCTACACAGGTCTCCTAAGTGTTCACTCCGCAGACATACATCAGGCTTGCTGGCCTGCGGCCGGCCTGGGAGCCTCTCTGCTACTTCCCAGCTCAACATGAGGAGCACTGGGATTGCAGATGTGTGCTACCACAGCCTTACCTGGGCTCTGACACCTCCCGGCCCCTAGTTGCATATTTTTAGAACAGTTGGTCGTTTCATTATTTAGATTTGACACTGACCTTTTCTTGACATACAGGCAAGAAGTAGTTATTGCTCTGTTGGTTAAAGTTGGCGTTATTTCAGAAAAGCGTACCTGGGACTGGCAAAGCCCAGAAGCTGTGGCCACAGGCCTGCAGGTAAGTAGTGTTGTTTCTGAAACTCAAGGAATTTTACTGTGAAGGCATTTGATGCAGTATTGCCCCTGAGCGGGCCAACGTGCAAACAATGGGGGCAGGAAACTGAGAGAAATGAGCTATAGGTACTGACTGGTAATTATTCTGTTCCTGGTTCACTTATAACTGCATGTTACCTTGCAGCTGTTGGGTAACAGATTGAAAAATACTTGAGCGGGGCTGGAGAGGTGGCTCAGAGGTTAAGAGCACTGCATGCTCTTCCAGAGGTCCTGAATTCATTTCCCAGCAACTACATGGTGGCTCACAGCCATCTGTAATGAGATATGATGCCCTCTTCTGGTGCGCAGGTGTACATGCAGGCAGAGCACTGTATACTTAAATAAATCTTTTTTAAAAACAGAAGAAAAAATACTTGACTGAGAAAATGCAAGAGATATAAATCTTGGCTTGTCATACTTTGAAGAAATGAAAAAATGTTTGAAAAATGAATATAATCTGAAACTTTTAAAAGAAATTTATACCCTAAATAACATTGAAGAAGTTTGTAGTTTGGAAAACTAGATTTAATCCCAAAGATGCCTGGTGTGCTGGTTACTGTTTGCAGGACTTTATAATCTGCGTAGAAATGTTCTTAGCAGCCATCGCCCATCACTACTCGTTTTCTTATAAACCGTACGTGCACGAAGCAGAGGAGGGCTCCTGCTTCGACTCCTTACTCCCTATGTGGGATGAGTCGGATATCAGAGATGACATCTCTGAACAAGTGAGACGTGTGGGTAAGTAACAGCGATTCAACTTCTGTTAGTGTGAGGCGGGGGCGCGGCAGGCATGAGCCTCAAGCAGGGCTCCTCAGGAGCTGTTCAGCTTGGATTTTAGAACAGGGTCTGGCTGGCCAGGGAGCCTCAGGGACCCTCCTGTCTGACCACACCACAAAGCCAGGCCAAGCTTCTTACTTGTGCTGAGGAGGAAACTCAGGTGCTTCGTGTTTGTGTGGCAAGCTCTTTACAGACTGCAGTGTTACCCCTGCCCAAATATGCAGGTTTTGTACGTCTCCTGCTGTGGCCGTTCAGTAGTTAAAGTAGTAGTATCATTGTGCAGGCTCTTCAAACTTGGGGAAGACAAAGGGGAAAGGGGGAGCTTTTTAAAGAACCATATGTTTAGAATAGAAAAAATAACTTTTGGCTAATAAAATTATATTGTCTTAAAGGGAGGACAATGCGAGGTTATCCGAAAAAAAAGTTTTTTCCTGGCGACCCGGATGATACAGAGCATTCAAGTCTTCTTTCTTCTTCTCCGCAAGATAGAGTTTCTAGTAGTTCAAGAGCATCCTCGCCAGTGGGCCAGTACCAAGGCTTCGGACATACAATTACATCACCACGTCCACTTTCTATAGACCGCCTATATGAAGATTTCATGAATGATATCCAAGAAAAGAACAGAAAGGCTCTTGCAGCAGGCATCAGGATTAACATGCCTGAAGAGGACCAGATGACTTCCGGCTCAGACTCTGACACACAGATCATACTTGTTCCAACCAAGCCAAGTCACCACATTATCCTAGGCATGTTAGAAGATCTGTCGGTACCTTCTGAATCATCCACAGACCCTTAAACCTGCCACAATACATTTTTCAAAATACAGGCAAAACCAGTATAACTACTATATATAATATACAACTATAACACTAATACATACAGGTTTTACTAATACATATATGTTTTCTATATCACAACATTTAAATTTCTTAGCTTTAGCTTTCTTAAACTTTTAAGAATATCATATATTCAAATAGTAGGTAACAACTTTAGCAAAATTCTCTTGAATTTCTCAAAAGTACAGACTTAAAAAAACAAACAAACAAAAAAAGAAAAAAAAAAAAAAAAAAAAAGAAAATCAGTGCTTCTTGCCACTGCATGAATGCAATGCTCTGGACTGAAAATGTAAATATAAAATTCAGATGAATTGAATTTAATGTAATCCTAACCATGTGCCATTTAAGTTTATGTAATTATACTTTCAAAAATCTAAAACTCTTAACGTGTCTTGCTCTTTTGTTTTCTCCCATCACCACCCCCCACCCCCTGCCAAGACAGGGTTTGTAGCTCTGGTTGTCCTGGACCCACTTTGTACACCAGGTTGGCCCCAAACTCAGAGATCCACCTGCCTCTGCCTCCGCCATGCTGGGACTAAAGGTGTGCACCACCATCATCTAGCTGTGTCTTACTCTGGTGTGTGTGTGTGTCTTATTCCTTAAACAAACTAAATCTTAATACTTTAACAAAAATAGCTTGATTAGAAATCCAACAAAAATTTTAAAAAGATTTGAACTAGACTTAGTGGTGTATACTACCTTTATACCCAGCACTCAGGATGTAGAGGCAGGCAGATCTCAATGTGTTTCAGGAAACCTGGTCTAGGCAAAAAACAGAATCAGGAAACACTGATCAAAAAAACAGAAAATGAAAATAAATGAAAGGATGTCCTGTGAATCAGAATAAATCATTTTATTAGAATGTTCAGACTACTCATATGAATATATAGACATCAGAATCCTAGTGGCATTATTTAGATAAAGGACAATCCTAAATTCATATAGAAATATAAAAGAATGGCCAAATCACTTCTGAGGAAATGCTGGACCACTGCCTCATTTGAAATACAAGCTAGGTACAATCCCAGCTTATGAGGCACAGGCACAAGAGTCATTTGAGCCCAAAAGTTTGAGATCAGCCTAAGCAACAGAGAACCCTCTGCCTTAAGAAAAAACTGATTACAATATGGCAGGCTGGAAAGTCAGCTCAGCATTTAAGAACACTAGCTGCTCTTCAAGAGGACCCAGAATTGATTCCCAGCACATGATAGTTCACAACCCTCTGTAACTCCAGGTCTGGGAAATGTCCTCTTTCGACCTTAGGCACCAGGAATGCACACTGGTGCACAGACATACACATAGGCAAATCACCCAACCAAATAATAAAAACTGAATATTTTAAGGGAAAAAAGTGTGGTGCTAACAAAAATAAAGGTACAGAATGGGAAGTTCAGAATCGTTGACCAGAGCACCAAGTGGGCATACTAATGCAACTAATAAACTTCCATTGCAAATAGGGCTCAAACAAATTTGAAGTCCCCAAGACTTTCCTGGATGAGTGACATTCTGGTTGGCAAGTTGAGACATGAATGCTGGGCAAGGCATCCCAGGAGAGTCGAGCAAACCAATGAGAACAGGATAAGTGCACCACAAAGACATGTCCCCAGCAAAGTCCCCTATCCCTGAACCCAGTTGGTGGAAAATGTAACTAACCTGGCACAGATGACTGTGGCTTTTGTGCCGTCTGTGCTTAAAGGCTCTACAGCAGTCTGGCTTGGGGTCACAGCTTGGCTACTGAGTCTGTTCTGCATGTGATCCACTAGTGGCTTGATTACAATAAACTTTTATTTTCTGCATTGATTTGGTGTTTGAGTTGTGTTGGATCCAAGCGGACCCCAGAACACTAAGAAAAAGCAGCTTGCAACAAGAGAATTATCCCAGGAAATCTGAATTCCACATACCAAAACATGGAACTTGACCCCTATTTTACACCAGACACCAAAATCAACTCACTGCGCAAGAGACACAAATGGGAAATCGAGAAGAGAAGCCCTTGGACCACTGGCCTTGGCAGTGACTTTCAGACTATCACACAACCAGAAGGCACCATGCAAGCTTCCAAAGTCCTACACAGTTAGGACAGAACTACATCACTAGCTAGCATGCCAGGATAGCCCAAAGGGTGCAATGGTGGCATGCACACCTTGGCGGTAACCAACAGCTCTCTAATTAGACTTAAGACCTGCTCAACAAGAGGAAAACCTGCCTTGGACTGGAAACCTAACTAACTGCTTAGTGCTCGGGATTCTTGGAGGAGAATCTACACTAATTTACTAAGCCATCATATTCCCTAAAAAATATATATATATATATATATATTATATATATATATATAAAAACTTTCTCTTTACACCCATAGATCAGGGTCCTTTTTACCTCTCAAGGAAACTTCTCTCCAATTGACAGAGACAATTACAGAAAACCATAACCAATCAAAATGCAGAGCTGTAGAGCCCAGTCCCAAAGGATATATCTACAAAACACCTAAGGCTCAGGGAACATAGTAGAATTGTGAAGCAGAGACTGTAGGAAGCAGAGGACCTGGGAGTTCGCTGTGCGATTGTGTCTCCTAATAAGTAATGTCAAGTCTCATCAGCTTGACTGCCCGAACATGAATTGAGCAACAACAGACAAAACTGGACAAGGAAAAGCCCATAAGGCCTCAACCCTACACAAAGAACTAACTACAAGCAGCGGAGGCAAGCTGGGACTGGGGCTGGTCTAACCGCAATAAGCATGCTGCACACTGGATAGACAAGAACAGGGTCAATATTGGCAACCAGGTTCCCGAAGGCTTGACCAGAGCATCTGTAACCCAGCCTGCAAAAGGGACGCCCAGAAGCAAGAGCAGCACTCCAAACAAGATCCCCGCGGGTGGGGGTGGGGGTGGAGGGCAACACGCAGGCCTGTGGCCAACAGCTAGGACTTAGCAGTGAAAGGACGCAGGAGCGCAGCAGGCTTCTGCAAACAGGACAGAAATGCCTAGACGAGACTGGATCCAGCCAACGGGACAGATGGCGTTCATCCATCCTCTGCCCCCATCGCGCACCGCACCATTTATCACTTCCTGCCGACTCTGCTGTTGTTCTGCATCTACTCCTTCCCCCTTCCTATGTATTTTCCCTTCTCACAGCACGGCCTGAGCAGGTTTGTGGGGCCTCTGTGTCGGCCTCCTAAGAGCTGGGGTTGTCCTGTTACCTCATACAAACCTTGTCATCTCCCCCTTCTTGTTCTCATCACCCTCTCCCCTACCTCTACTGACCCAAATCTCAACACTACTCTTGCTCTTTTCCGCCCGCTTCATACTGATGGTAGCAAATATCCGTGCCGCTCTACTTCATAAAATGGCGTTTAAGGGATGGTTGGTTCTTATTTGGCTGTTACAGTATTTTCACAGTTGGCCTACCCCTTGATAGCCATTACTGTAGACACTATTGTCAGAGGACTACTCTGGGGAGCAGGCCAGCAACAGCAATCTAGCAGAAAAAGATAGCACCTAGCTTTTGTTCGTTTGTTTGTTTTTGAGACAGGCTTTCTCTGTGTAGCCTTGGCTATCCTGAAACTCACTCTATACACCAGGCTGGCCTCAAACTGCCTGCCTGTGCCTCCTGAGTGCTGGGAGTAAATGTGTGAATCACCACACCCAGATAAAGACATAATTTTTAAAAACTTAAGCTTATTTTTATGACGGTACATATGACTGTGCACCACCTGTGTGCCTGGTGCTTGATCTGATGAGGGGGTCAGATCCCCTGGAACCTAGAGTTACAGATGGTTGTGAGGCACGTGTGGGTGCTGGGAACCAAACTCAGGTCTTCTACAAGAACAGCACATGTTACTGCAAAGCTGTCTCTCCAGTCGTACTTTTTATTTTATGTATATGGACATTTCACCTGCATGTAAATCTAAGCACATGCACGTGCCTGGTGCCCACAGAAGCCAGAAGATGACATCAGATCCTCGGGAACTGGAATTTCAGACTGTTGTGAGCTGCATGTAGGTTCTAGGCTTGGAACCAAAGTCCTCTGCAAGAACCCCAGTGCTGTTAACTGCTGGACCATGTCTCCAGCGCAAAGGCAATACCAAAAAAGGAAAAGATCAGCCAACCACCTAACAACAGTGGTTTAGGTTCAGGCAAAAGCACAGGAAACTGGAATACAAGGCAATAAAGCTATGTAAAAACTACCAAACCTACAGTAACTGCACCTAGTGAGAGCACATTAACTGAAACCTCAAAGAACTCAAATGAATAATTACAAATACATTATCAAAAAACAAAACAAAACGGAAGACACAAATTCCTGAATTCCGAGAAAACAGTGAGTGAAAGAAGGTCAGTATAAGCTATGAAAATGGAACCTAGTAAACAGAAACAGTGAAAAAACCCAAACAACAGAAATGAAAATGTCAGTAACTGAAATAAAGAGACTTGTGGAAAGAGCAATACAAAGGGCCATGCAGTGGTAACAATATCAGGTCCTGAGGACAATGAGGAACTGGACATTCATTTAGTAACAAAGATACATTAATTTTTAAAATGTACGTGGGGGACTGGAGAGATGGCTCAGCGGTTAAGAGCACTATCTGATCTTCCAGAGGTCCTAAGTTCAATTCCTGGCAACTACATGGTAGCTCACAACCACCTGTAATGTGATCTAATGCCCTCTTCTGGCATGAAAGTGTATATGCAAAAGCAGCACATATACATATATATATATATATATATATAAAAATAAATAAAATCTTTTTTTTTAACGTGCCTAGACTGGGCAGTGTTGGCACATGTCTTCAATCCCTGCCCTCTAATCCTAGCATATGGGAGGCAGAAGCAGGCAGATCTCTTTGAGTTCAAGGTCAGCCTGCCCTCCAATGATAGTTCCAGAACAGCCAAGGCTACCTAGGAGAAACTGTCTCGAAAAAATATATATAAACTTCTCACATATATATGTGTGTATATGTGTGTATGTATGTATGTATGTGTATATGTAATGTATGTAATGTGTATGTATGTAAGTGTATATATATGTAATGTATGTATGTGTATATATATGTATATGTGTGTGTGTATATGAATGCATGTATGTATGCCTGAGACACTCAGGATGGTGAACTATGAAAAGACCAAATCTATAAATCGTGGACATTGAGTAGTTTTCATGGCCAGGCAAGGTGGCATGCACGCCTTTAATCTCAGCTCTCAGGAGGCAGAGGCAGGAGGATCTCTGTGAGTTAAAGGCAAGCCTGGTCTATAAACCGAGTCCAAGATAGCCAGGTCTGTCTCAAAAAACAGTTTCATGTCAAAGGCACAGGAAAATATTTTTCATAAAATTACAGCAAGAAACTACACCACATCTAAGGAAAGATGTTCATACAAGTACTAAAGGCATTAGAATACCAAACTTCCTATGTTATGGTCAAAACACTAAATATAAGCCGGGCGTGGTGGCACACGCCTTTAATTCCAGCATTCAGGAAGCAGAGGCAAGTGAATCACTGTGAGTTCAAGGCCAGCCTGGTCTACAAAGTGAGTCCAGGACAGCCAAGGCTACACAGAGAAACCCTGTCTTGAAAAAAAAAAAAAAAACACTAAATATACCCAAGGGAAATATATCTACAGCTGAAAAAAAAGAAGAAGAAGAAGAAGAAAAGAAAAGAAAAAATTCACATTATAAGGCTGGCTCATTAAATTAGCATATTTCTTAACAAAAGATTAAAAGAGAAAAGTTAGGAATAAAGTTTTCAGTGTCTGAAAGACAATACTCTCCATCTCAGACTACTATTCCCAGTGTGCTAATATGAAGGAAGATGTCCCCACAGGCTCGTGGGAACGGCATGATTTGAAAGGATGAGGATGTATGTGGCCTTGTGGAGGCAGGTGCCATCTGACAGGACGAAGTGTGTCGCTGGGGGTGGGCTCTGAGGTCTCAGAAGCCCAAGTCAGGCCCAGTGGCTCACTCTCTTCCTGCTGCCTTTGGATAAAAATATAGGACTCTCAACTCCTTCTCCAGCACCATGCCTGCCTGTGTGCCACTGTGCTTCCTGCCATGTCAATAATAGACTAAGCCTCTGAACTATAAGCCAGCCCCAATTAAACGGTTTTCTTTATAAGAGTTGCCATGGTCATGGCATCTCCAGCAATAGAAACCCTAAGTAAGACACCCAGCAAACTGCTGCTGCTGAAGAGGGGCAGGGGAGAGACCCAACTTCCCCAAGACTGCTAAGCCATGTTAACGGAAGACACTGGGGAGAATTTTTTTGTATTGAGGAAAACAAAGACCCCCCAAGAGGCTATGGGAAAACTGTATGCTGCAGCTGTAGTCAAACAAATAAGATTAGGAAAACACCAGCCAGTTCAAAGTGACAGGACCAGTGTGTCTTCTCAATAATTCTGAATAGTAAGGCTCCCAATTCCCCCATCAACACACAGGTGAGCAGTCTGTCTCCAAGAAATGTGCCTCCACTATAAACAGATGGTACCATGGGGTGAAAGGAAAGAAAAGGCATTCCAAACAAGCGGGACTGGAAGCAAGCCAAGTGCCATTGTTCTGATGCCTGATAGAACCAGACAGTCAAAAGGCGTAAGGCATAAGGCATTAAACTGTAGACTTCTATGCACCCAGCTGACATGTGCACCCACTCCACAAACAAACATTGCAAAGGGTAAAGTCAAGAATTAGGTGATACAAAGAAGGCAGAGCGGATAAAACACTTGCCATGCAGGGAGCAGGACTGAAGCACGGAAGCCGAGTACTGACATCAAGCCAGTCAGATGTGCTGCTTGCCTGTAATCCCAGCACTCTGGAGGCAGAGTCAGGATCCCCAACACACATTGGCTAGACAGATTAGACGTAACTGGTGCTCTCTGGATTCAACAAAAGAACAAACCTCAGTAAGTGAAGAGTGAGGGATTGAAAAAGACCAGTATCAATTTCAGGGTCCAGCATGCATGTGTATGTATGTGAGCGCACGCTAGCACATACATACCCCTGACACACAAACCACATGGAAATAAACATTTTAAGTCAAATAAATAAAAAGTCACAAATTAACCCCAACACATAGTGGGTGACTTCACTATCCATTCTCACCAACAGACAGGCCATCTTGGCAAATATAAACACTTGCGCTAAATGACATCAAACATCAATAGACCTCCCAGAAACCTACAAGAACAGTCCATCAAAACACTTCAGAATAGACATTCTCAGAAACCTGTAGAACTGACTCTAAAACAGGCCATAATAGGTCATATAATAGCACAGAAAACCTTGACAAACATAGGGAAATTTAAATAACTTATTTTATTTTGATCACAATGCTAAAAGCTGAAAATCAACAGCAAGGGCAGACTACAGAGCATCCATACTTGTGGGAATTCAGCAACATACCACTAATAACACACAGTCAGTGAAGAAATCAAGAAGACAACAAAAGATTGGTAAAATCAAAGCAAACGAAGACAGAACATACTAATACCAATGAGACATAACAAAAGCCATTTCTTTTTGGGGGGCGGTTGGTTTTTCAAGACAGGGTTTCTCTGTGTAGCCCTGGTGGGCCTGGAATTCACTCTGTAGACTAAGACGGCTTCGGGCTCATAGAGATCTGCCTGCCTCTGTCTCCCGAGTGTTGGGATTAAAGGTATGTGCCACCACTGCCCAGCTAACAAAAGCATTTGTAAGAGTAAAGTTGTTGCTAAACATGCCCGTATTAAAAACAACAGAGGATCTCAAATAAATAACAGTACACCCTAAGTCTTGAAGGAATAAGAACAAACCAAACCCAAAAGTAGTGGTTGGAAAGAAGTAACTTAATGAAATAGGACGACTCAGTGACGCTGAGATGGCTCTCTGCGAGGATGAACAAGAGATGGGGCGCAGCATGCCCACAGCACTGAGCTTGGTCCCTAGCAGCGCATAAAGCAGGTATGGTGGAACACACCTGTACCCTCAGCATTTAGGAAATAGATAGGAGATGCAGAAAGGAAAGGTCACCTTCAGATACACAGCTAATTTGAGACTAGCCTGGGGTATATAGGTCCCTGTCCAAAGAAAAGAAAAAATGAAGGAAGGAGGGAACAAAGAAAGAGAGAAAGGAAAGGAGAGAGAGGAGAAAAGAGAGGAAAGAGGAGAGGAGAGAAGGGAGAGGAAAGCAGGACAGAAAGAGAGCGGAGACAGAGAGGAACAGGATCAAAACACTCAGCAAAAATCAAAAGCAGGGGAAGCAGTTCGAGATGCAGACACAGACGAGGAGTCCCTGAGGAGCCCTCGGGCTGCTCAGAAAGTAACACCAGCAATTAAAGATGGGATCCCATGGAGTCACAGAGCTTTGCAACAGAGCACTCAAATCAAAACTTAGAGAAATTCTGCGTTAGCATTTTTAAGTGTTTGTTTGCCACCAGCGTTTAATCTTCTTGCCCAAGTAGAGAAGGGAAAAATGCCTATGGCGGACATTTCTTCCGAAGCCCTTTGCTCTTTAATATCTAACAGAAGCAAGGCCTGGCTCACAGCCACTGCTGTCAGTCTGCACTGGAAGCCTAGATGTTGCCCCACTGTAAGATAAGATCTCTAAGCCTTAACTGACACGGCAAGAAGGCAGACATCTTTTAAATCCCTATGAAGTCCAACAAAATGGCTTCTTAATCTGAAGAAACCAAAGACGTATCCTTTTCCAGAGGGCAAAGCCTACACTTTAGAATAACGATCCACTTTAAGCCCTTTACCGAGTGCTTTATTAAGGCCACCCTTAGACATGCTGGACCATTCGAGGAGCTTGTACATCCATTTCATGACTGGAGTCTCACTGCTTCACTGTGATACTGACGTTGCTTTTGTGATGCTCAACACTGAGAACAAGTTCCTCCCCCGCTTGCACTTGGATGGGATTATCCAGAACCACCGCAGCTTGCTTCCAGTGGGAGGCTTCGCCTGAGGTGTCCAGCCTGACATCATCATCAAGGCACAAATGAAACCAAAACGGAACAGCAGTTACTCGTCCAGACCTACAAGCACGGACCTGCAGAAAGTGAATTTTGAACATTTCATCGAGGAAAGTAAGTCTTCTCTTTTGAATCAATTTGAACACAGGAACTAGAAATACATTTAACCATGCATTCAAATTTAGTAACTAGTTGTAGACTCTAATGTTTATCTAACCTATTTTTGTATGTTGTCTAGAAATTCAGATTTAAATCCTCAAAGGAAATGACAGACCGTGTAAGTATAGTGCCCGTCATTTCAGCTCCATGTTTTGCATGGGAAGAGTGACCCCCCTGTAGCTGTCCTTACTTTTACTTCTCTCCTGGAAGTGTTCAAATATGGAGTCATCAGGTCTAATCTAAGGAGCTCCACTGGCTGGCTTAAAGGGGTACATGGCAACGAAGATAAATCCAAACACACACGAATAGGCACCTGAAAAAAGAGGGAACATTCGCTTTTATTGTTTTCACAGTGAGGGTTCCCTCTGTACTCGACTTATAATTAGCTCCTTATGACAAAACTTTTTATCGTTTACTTTATGCATCAACCTAAGGCATGAAGCTTCATGGCCAGGTTTTCAGGAGGAATGAACTAGCTCGTGCACTGGGTTCTTACCTACAGGCCTTTCTCTTGGATGAAAACACATCAACTTTTAAGTGGCCGAACAATTCCAAAACCATTTGTACCTAGAATGTGTGAGCTAGCAAGCAGACAGTCTAACAGTAAGTACTACTGTGCTTCATCAGAGGCACCAAACTCAGCCGGACACGGTGGCACACACTCTCATTTAAAATAAAACGACAGGGCTGCTTAGAAGATGCTCTCCTTCTGGGTTCTATCTTCATGGTGAGACTGGACACAGACAGGGCCAGCTTTCCTAGGTATTCACTCCCTCTTCCTCACTGTGCCATCTGCTCCTGTTTACGCTGGTAACTGAGAACCCTCCATTGCCACTTCTCAATGCCTGGGACAGGAATCCTCTTACAGACAGATCTACAGATCTACTCACACCTTACAGACTGTTCCCACTTTTGTTTCTCAGCCAAACCTCCTGGCCTGGCCTGTCACCATCAATCTAGAGCTCATAGCCTTTCAAGTTCTCTGAACTCAGGTCTCAAGCCATTTTCTGCACACCCCTACCGTTCCGTCTGCCTGTGGTTTTAAATGCTGTCTACATGATACTGACTGCCCAATTCACATGCTCAGCCTAGAGCTTCGAGCCTTATCCAGCTGCTCAACAACCCCTCCTGACACCTACACAGCACAGCTGAGCACACCAACAAATGATAAGTGTCCTTCCTGGTCCTCTCTTACATTCTACATCCAATCTATAAAACTCCGCCTTATAAACCTGACTGTAGAGCGGGGATGCTGGAGTTGAAGGTCTTGCCCCTTTCTGCCACGGCACAGCTGGTTGACTAAGAAGTCTATAGTCCCTGTGGAGGCCCTGAGCCTGAAGACGAGCAAGGAGAGGTGCTGGACAGGGACTCTTTGGACTCAGAAGATGAGAAGATGGCTGGTGAAGGGCCTTCTCCCGTTTAATCTTGCACTCGAAAGCAGAGACGATGGACATTCGGCTTTTTCTTTCTTTCTTTTTTTTTTCCAGAGCTGAGGACCGAACCCAGGGCCTTGCGCACCACTGAGCTAAATCCCCAACCCCATACGGCTTTTTCAAGGAGCTGACAATAACTGATGTGCCCATGGGCTCCCACCATTTTTGTTGTTGTTGCTGTTCCTTGGTGACCTGAATCAGTCTACCAACCCCCCTCGTAGTCAGAGACTACAGGTTCCTACTCATAGCAGGCCAATCGGTGCTGCCCACTGCCATCTCTGTTAAGAGCATTAATTTCCGCAAACTTCGCTGTTGGGCTCACACAGTTTTAAGTGGTCTTCTCATTGGCTATAAAAGTGTTTTGCATGGATGTGTATTCTCTCTTGGGACCTCCCTGCCTGGCTGTCTATGTCAATGGCCAGAGTTAACCTAATGTCCGGGTTGGCTGCCAACCTGCTGAAGGCTGACCACGCTGGCCATGCTCCTACTCCCTGTCCATAGAGAGACCCTGCTCCCATCATGCACCCTTGGTTTATACTGGGATACCTGTTTCACACAGAGATGGCAACAACGTACATGGAGACAGCAATTCTGGTTCAAGCCTCCTGTGAGGGAGATATTCCTGACCCAATCAAAGGTGGCATGCTGCATACATGGGGCAGTAGGCCTGTCGTTTAAGGAAGCATGACTCACTCTCCCTGGAGGGAGTGTAGCATAGGGAAGGATTTCAGGCTGCCTGTTTACTTGACTTGCAGCACCCATGGGGGCTCAGGCTTCCTTCTAGCCATGCCTGCACTGGGGTTAACTGGTACTGGGAAAGGCACCGTAGTCTGACTGCCTGGACCTGCAGCCATAGCTCCATGAAGTTCTGCATGTGCATACTCTGGCACACATGTACACACAAGTTACACAAGTATAAACATGGAGATCAGAGGTAGATAGTGGGTGTCTTCTTCAATTGCTCTTAGAGGTAGAAATTTTCTGCCATGGTGGACTGTGTTCCTCAAACTTTAAGATTCCTTTTTCAGGTATTTTGTTGTAGCAACTAGTAACTAATACATACACCTAACTTGGGAATGTCTCTAATTCTAGACCTGGGAAGATGGAAACAGGGGGATCAGGAGGTCAAGGTTCTCCCTGGCTACATACTGAAGCCCTCTGGGCTACATCAGACCCTATCTCCAAACAAACAGTTTGTGTAGTAGGTGTTCAATAAACACTTGTTAAATGATTTTTAATGAACTATATTCTTTTAACAACTTCTGCTTTTGTTTCATTGGTTCACACACTTATCAAGTAGTTTACCATTGTAAGAGAGGAGACAATACCTAAGGCAAAGAATAAAAAGACTATAAAATATAAAACTGCCAAGAAAGGTTACGGGGTCTCTTTAGATAAGCAGCCATCAACTAAAGTGAGAGCACGGCATTAAGGGTCATCTGTAGGGTGTTACATAGAAACACAGAGGGTGGGGCTTAGCCAGGACAGGATCACCCAAGAACAACGGGGGACGGAGGGTAATCCTTCAATTATATGAAAACAGACAGACTATAAGGCTCTACGCTGTTAAGGACAGAGTGGCCATGAAACAGGCAGTACAGTGAAAGGGCAGCATGGCCCGGGGAGACTCTGCTCACACTGAAGAACTGCCGGAGCCAGGACCAAGTGGGAATGAAAGAGCAAGACAGGCAGGGGATGGAGAGACACCCAGCAGCCAAGAGTGCTCGCTGCTCTGCCAGAGGCCTGGGCTCAGTTCCCAGCACCCATGCAGGGTCACAACCACCTGCCACTCTAGCTCCACACCTGATATCCTCTTCTAGACTCTGTGAGCAACGCACACACAAAACACACATGCATAAACCAAACTAAGTCATTCTCTTAAAAGTTACACTAGAAGCCGGGCAGTGGTGGCGCACGCCTTTAATCCCAGCACTCAGGAGGCAGAGGCAGGCGGATCGCTGTGAGTTCGAGGCCAGCCTGGTCTACAAAGCGAGTCTAGGACAGCCAAGGATACACAGAGACACCCTGTCTCGAAAAACAAAACAAAACAAAAAAAATTACACTGGAAAGATAGCTGGTGGCCTTTTGGAAACATGAACAGACACAGCTTAAGCATCTCAATCTTGTGATAAATATGCTCTCTTTATTAAGTCTTCACAAGAGAGATATTCAGCTAACTAAAACCCTGGTTAGCCAACCGCCTCCAAAAGCAGTTAATCAATTTATTCCTCAGTTGGCTCTGTCACAGAACTCCTACCAGCATCCTAAGAGCTTACTAATTATACCTTCAGGCATCATTTCAACTGCTACTCAGTATCCCGCTTTTCAGAATTCTGCTTTGGCTTGTATGGTCGTATCCGCTCCACCCCATCTTCAGCCACACGTGGCTTCCCTGGCACTCTGTCTAAACACACGTTAAACTCACGCACGGGTGTGCTCGTCGTTCCTAGCACCTGGGACATTTCCACTCTCTCTCTAAATCCTAACTCCTTGTTTCTTAACCTGAAACCCGCCTCCCTGTCTTGAGCTCCACATGTCCCTGCTGCCTACAGACAGACGGCCTAGACCTGGGCTTCAGCTGCCCAGGCCAATCCTTAGTCACCTGAGGTCTCACTACAGAACCGCAAGCTTAGGACACAGGCTTCTGGGGGCTTCTTTGTTACACAAGTACAGCCCTTTCTCAAAGTCTAAGAGCTCCGGTTTTATTTTCAATCTGGAACAGGGATTCAGAGGAAAGTCTATAAACTTTAGTCTGCATTCGTGACAAAGTCCTTGGTTATTCTAACCCTCAGGTTGATTTTCATCTGTGATGTGGTCCTTTACTCCAGGAGACCGGCTGCCTTTCTAACCCAGCTAAAACCAATCACTAAGTAAAACCTCAAGGACGGAGGGAGACAGTGACATCTTGGCTGACCAGCTCTCTGACACTTACCTGAAACTGGTTAATAAAAGGTGCTATGTTTAACCCAAGAGTGTGTTCTGTTCCTTGGACAGCACTCTCTTCTACCAGTGTCTGGGACTCCAGCAGCATCCCAAACATCAGCACGTACTAGGGGAAGATCTTGCCTCCAGATTGCAGTAAACACCTGAAGAAGGGCAAATGTCTTTAAAAGCCTTTTAATTCCCTGTTTTATAGCTATAAATAAGCAAGCATCATGAATTAGTGAAGTGTAAATGATATGTAGTCATTATTGGCTAATAGCTCAAATTTTAAATCACAAGAAATAGTTGCCTAAGAAGTCAAATTTGGACTGTTAACTCAGGAGCCAGACTAAGGTAAATTTTTAGTTATAGGCTGCAATCATTAACAGTGAACCCTCCCTACATAAAGATCCAAATATTCCAAAATCCAGTACTTTTTGAACAGTTATACAATACATGGAAAATTCTATATATGACTTCATGAATAGGTTTCCATAAAAATATGAATGCACTAAAAATCCTGTACAGCTACTTTAAGACTGTGTAAGATGCATATGAAATAGTAATAAACCTCATGTGTAGACAAGCTTCCTCCACCAGTGATCATCATGTGTAAGGAGCTGCAACACTGATGGTCCTAAGCAGTTCAGGCAAGGTGAAAGTTGGACGGCTAACAGGATAGACTTACACCATCACCACTATGAATGGTTTAGTATATGAGGGTGCAAAGCATTTGGTCAGTTCTCTGAACTATTCTGTAACTTCTCTGGAAGTCTGAAATGATTCACTATGAAGGATTAAACCTTCCAAATGCAAATATATACGCAAACTGAAATATTCTAGGAAGCAAAGCAAGACAAAGGTTAACAAAACCCTTTCTCGTGCAACTGCACATTCATCTTCATTCTCCCCTGAGTCCCACAAAATGGTATTAACAACTCTGTATATGGTTATTAGAAAGTATCTTAAGTAGGCTGTACCTAGAAAGAGAATTATGAGCAGAAATTAAGTGCCTGGTGGGACGCTGGCATTCCATGCATGTGGGTACCAGGTGTTCCTGTACCAAGAATTCGGAGGCTTAAGTTAAGGGCACTAAAACTACCATGGGTATTGTTTTTCATACCTGAGCCATAAAAGGAAGCAGAAATTGTTATATAACGTTTATTCTCCTAGTTATAATTGTTGTCTCAGGCTTACTGCCTCTGTCTGCTAACCACGGCCTAGAGCTGGAAGCGTCTCACCTCCACACAATCCTATCTAGGTCTAGAATGTTTTCATCCTCTGAGACTTAGTGCTGAATAAGCTCACCCTTTCTAGTTCTTTCTGAACTCTGGCTGGCTGGCTCAACTCAGCTGTTCCGGCTCAAACTCCTCTCACAGCTGACTGATTCAACCTAGCTTCTCTGTTTCTCACTGAATTGCTCTGCTTGGCCTCAAACTAACTCTAGCAATCTTTTTCTAATCTTCTGGCTTCTTCTCATTCTCTGGCTCATTCTGTCTTCACCTGTGTCTTCAACCTCTCTCTGTAAAACTCTCCCGGTAAAAACCACCACTGAATTCCACAAACTGAACTGCCACAAACTCCACTGCACTGCTTCTCAATTGACTGACGCAACCGAACAACCTGAACAGCACTGACTAGAACTCAGATCTGCATGCCTCTCTCTCTTGAGTTCTGGGATTAAAGGTGCGTTCCACCATGCCTGGACCTAAGTTTTTCTCTAGCCAAAACTTGCTCTATACCAGGCTGGCCTTGAACTCAGAGATCTGCTTGCCTCTGTCTCCAGGGATTAAAGGCGTGTCTTTATTCCAGCCAGATCACACAGACCTACAAAGTCTTTGGATGTGATCTCTTGCCAGAGCAGTCATGTTTACAATTTAAATCGCTCTACAAGAAACAGAAGAGTAAGGTTTCTAAGACCAAGTGAAACCATTCCTTATCTGTCACATTTTCAAACATCAAACCTTGTTCTTACTGAGTTTTTTGGAATATCTTTTAATTAAACTTCCAGAGCAGGGACTACAGAAAGGTGGGCAATGTACCATCTCGAGCATCTCTCACAGTAAATTTTATACCCAAGTTAAAGACATAAGGATCTACTTTTTAAAAACTGCAGACTAGCCATCTGACCAGTCTGTACATATCTGAAAGATTATATGCGTGTTTAAATTTTTCCTATGTAACTTCCCTAAACAGATTGTTAAGACTTAGGGGCCGTGAAGACAAGTGAGTGGATAAAGTCCTTGCAGTCCAAATGGAGGTGCAGAGCTTAGTGTGCAGCACACAGGTACAGCAGCAGCCTGCCTGCAGAGCTGGCACTCACGGAGGGGCAGGGGCGCAGCGCTCAAGCCAAGCTCAAGAGCTAGATTAACCAGATGAGCACACTTTGTGTTTATCTACAGAGCCTTCACAGCAGAGGAAGGTGCAAATGAGGAAGACACTCAGCACGTGCTATTAGAAACAGAATAGCAAGGACGAGTGATGGAAGCACCCATTCCCAGGTGGAACCACGTACACAGGGCTGACTCCAGGCTTAATCGTTGAGTAGAGAGGACGTAGCCTGGTTCAGGGTCATGACTTACCCTTACACTGTGTACACTGACACCCTTACAGAGTGTAGTCTGGCACTCTACATCTAGGAGGCATCTGGGACCTGCTGGCCCTATGCTCATCCTACACTCTTCTGGACAACTTGTTTGAGTTCGAGGGAGAGTCTGTAGTCACCCTCAGTTACTCACCTCTTAAAGAGGCATGGCTCTCAACAAAGCCCTTCCTATTAGCTTGTGAGCTATTATGAAATTGCCCTTGTTAATTTACTTGTTAAATTTCTGCCAATTTGCCTTTTTTTTTTTTTTAATTTTCCAAATTTGGAAGGTCAAAAAAAGTTCTAAGAATGGTAACAATGCACTCTGGGCTGGAGAGATGGCTCAGAGGTTAAGAGCACTGGCTCTTCTTCCAAAGATCCTGAGTTCAATTCCCAGCAACCACATGGTGGCTCACAACCATCTATAATGAGATCTGGTGCCCTCTTCTGGCCTGCAGGCACACAAGCAGGCAGAATACTGTATAATACATAAATTAATTAATTAAAAAAAAAAACAAACAGTGCACTCTAACTTGGGTTTTGACTGTTATGAAACGGGCCATTTAGCAGGCACTGACATCATACTAGGTTTCTCTTTGTAGTGTGTGGATAGCAGAGCAGCTTACCACCGCCGAACTTGACTTTTACCTTAAGAAGCGCTTTCCCTTATTTATTAAAACTTCTCACACCAAACTGGAAAGAGGATTTCTCCCAAACACAGCCAACTAATTAGTTCTCCAAATCAGCAGAGTACCTTATGATTCCAGTCACTTCTAACACGATGTACCCATGTCACACAGTTAAAGACTTCAGTGCCGTGTGAGTGGCCCACTTCAGATGCCGCCACTAAAGCCCAGGTGTCTGGAACAGTGCAACCGTCACTAATACACATGCGGTATTCGCACAACTCCCTCTCTGAGGGAAGTTTCTGATAATCTGCTAAGGTGGCTCACAGAACTAAGGAAAACACATTACCTCTATGTACTGGCTCACTACAAAGGCCAGCACGCAGAAATGGGATGCTGGAGACAGAGCTCAGCTGTTAGGAGCATTTGCTGCTCTTGCAGAGGACCCGAATTCAATTCCCAGCACCCACATGGTGGTTCACAACCATCTGTAACTCCAGCTCCAGGGGACCCCATGTCCTCTTCTGATCTCTCCAAGCATTAGGCATGCATGTGGTCCACATACAAACCCAAGACATTTAAAATACATAAATCGGGGGCTAGAGAGATGGCTCAGCGGTTAAGAGCACTGACTGCTCTTCCAAAGGACATGAGTTCAATTCCCAGCAACCACATGGTGGCTCACAACCATCTATAATGTGATCTGGTGCGAATTGTATACATAATAAATAAATAAACCTTTAAAATAAATAAATAAATAAATAAATTAAATAAAATACATAAATCTAAAAAAAATTTTTAAAGACAAACTCACTCACTCAGAAACGGCCAAACAGAAGACACATAGGGCGATCATGACTTATACTAACATTGTGTTTGATCTGTATCTTGGCTTTCTGCTGTTTTGTTGGTTTTAGCACAAAACTCTTAAAAGAGGAGGCTTCTCAGAGTCAAGGAAATGCTAAGAATATCTTCTGTATATCAAGGCCATTCCAGGGGCTAGGGACTACCAGAGGCTCAGGTTTGTTCTCCAGAAAGAACAAGTGACTAGGGGGTTGGGCCTTTGTCCTCTTCCCCTGCCTGGTCTCAACGCCAGGTTAAATTATCACTAACACCCAGTGCTGCCCATACAGAATGAAGCCATGCCACTCCAAAGGGACAGAGTTGAGGGCTCCTGTGCAGCTCAGCGTGTCCGGGCAGACACCGACACTCTGCACACTCCCACGCAGCACTCCTTCGGCTCCTCGTCGGCACCCTCTATAGGTTCATCTACGCCAGGCACTTTCCTAGGTCCTGTGAGCTGCTATACAAACCCAACCAAATCTGAAGGGGTTTTACAAACTGAAGGGAACCTTCAACTTGTACTGGTGGTTTAGAAGTAGAGACGACACCCTATACTGTGCACCTGACTTTTGACGTCCGTGACGCCCTCTAGGTTTGGCCTGTACCTTGCAGAACCACACTGAATTTAAGAACTGGCTGCTGTGTGGGGTAAATCCCTGTAGAGCTGTCACCAGGAATACTGTGGCAAACGGTGGATCAGAGGAAGAAACAACTCTTTCTGAGAGGACACTCAGAGCTCCTTGCAGTCTTGAGGCACGTTACTCTCCCACGGTTTGACGTGCTCGCCCGCTCTGGAAAGCTTGTGAACTTCTCATTCACAGCTTTTGTGAAGATTCATTTACTTATTGGTGATTAACTGAGTTTTAGTAGAGGAAAGGTCTAAGTTGTCAACCAGGCTATCCTGGCAACCTCCAGCCTCTACCCCAAACCTGCCTAGATGCCATCATCAGAATAAACTCTGCTGTCAGGTACGGTTAGATAGTAAGATATCAGCTCACCCCTATTGTGCACAAAAATTAAAAACAAAACAGCAACAACAACAAACCCTGGTGAAGTTTATGTTTTTTGTTTTACCTGGATATTGCCGCTTTTTCCATTATTTCCTGCTGAATGAGTCCAGACGGCTCAATGACATCTAATATAATTATGCTCCACAATTTGTCTGATTTGGGCCTTTGCAACACAGCAGCTTCATCCTCTATGTGTCTCAGCCAAAACTCAAGTGTGTCCTTAGGGAAGTGATTGGCTTCAGATATGAGGTCCAAAGCGAGACAATGCTGGTCTTTCTCCACAGAACTGTAGGGCTTAACCTGACCGAGTGTTCCAGCAAGGATGGGCAAAAGAGAGAAGCCTTCAGACACGTCCAACACGTAGAAGGGGTCAGAGGTGCTCGGCACACTGTCACTCTGTCCACTCCCAGAGTTCATCTCAATATCCTGACAGTGAGTATCCATGGGCTGGCACGGCTGTTCTGGAGCCAGTGAAGACAACACCTTCCTCATCGCCGTCTTGAAGCCCTCGTGATATGGGATGTTGTTAAGCAAAGCAATCTCTGTGGGCTCTAACACACAGGCCTGCTCCAGAGCGTCTGGTCTACTGGTCTGAAGGTTAGCCACAGGGCGCTGCAGAGCTCCGCCTCATTTCCTAGAGAGAACAGGTCTTTACTCTTGGTAAAACTCTTCATAACTTCCATTTCATGCTCCAGACGCAAGATGCTGATACTCTGGATTCTTAGGTAACAATCTTGACAAGATGCTTCCATTGTCACACTGTCCCCAGGCTTTATCCAGTAGTCTTTATTAGTAGAAAAGGACTGAGAGAAAAAGAAAAAAATATATATGTATATATAACTGATTGTCTTAGTCAAAAGCAAGCTGGGGAGGAAAGGGTTTATTTGGTTTACACTTTCACATCATAGTCCATCATTAAAGGAAGTGAGGGCAGGAACCTGAAGCAGGAGCTATGGACGGGTGCTGCTTACTGGCTGGCTCCTCCTGGCTTCCTCAAGCAACCTTGGAGACTGGGTTTCCTTGTGTAGGCCTGGCTATCCTGAACTAGCTCTGTAGACCCGCCTGTCTCTGCCTCCCAACCGTGCACCACCACCAGCCAGCTTAACTACTTTCTTGCAGAACCCAGAACCACCAGCCCAAGGGATGGCACCACCCACAGTAGGCTGGGCCCTCCCCCATCAATTACTAATTATGAAAATGCTCTACGGGCTGGCCCACAGCCCCATCTTATGGAGGCAGTTTCTAATTAAGAAGTTTCCTTTCAGATGACTTTAGCTTCTGTCAAGCTGACACAAAACTAGCCGGCACAACTGATCCCTAGTCAATTTAAGCTGAGTCCCGGTCCACTCCACAGCTGCTGCTGGTCTTGGCAGTTATTCCCACGGTACTGGCATCTCCAGAACGCTGAGGTCTCTTGCTGCAACTGGGCTGCACTGCTGATTCTCCTTCCTCTACCCCGCAAGTGTTGGAATTACAGACATACCACAAAACTTCATGTTGACTTTGTTTTTATTACAATCAGTAGATATGCTGCCAAACTAAGGAAGATGTGGGGATAAAAAGAGCCTTTGTCTAGATGCAAAGGCAGATGAAATTCAGGGAGCAAGCCTCATTGTAGCTTAAACAGACACTCTTTTCTCTGAAGGTAATTTCCAAAAGAACAAAAGCACAACACAATAGTATCTAATATTCCTTAAGCATATGGAAACCTGCTTGTTTAGGGACATCACAGGTTCAGGGAAGCGTATGCCCTGCAGCAAGGACTATACTGTGCTCCTCTCCAGAGTCCCTGTGTGTAATTGTCATATTCCTATTGGTTCTAGGACCAGATAAAAATACAATCTATACCTAAGTGTGGTGGTACATGGCTGTACTACCAAACAGTGGGAAGCTGAGGCAGGCAGATCGCTTGAGGCCACAAAGTTTGCTTCATAACCCTAACTGAGCTCAGTCCCTAGAAACCAAGTAAAGAAAATAAGGGATAGTTGTCCCCCGACCACACGCATGCCACGGGATGTACGTTCCTCCAAGAAACATCTCACACATCACACAAGACAGGCACACACAAAGGAAATAGATGTCTGTGTAGTCCCTGATCTGATCTGCCGAGGCCTGTACGCTGACCTGAAGCTCTGGCCCTGTTGTGACTGACTCTGCTGGCCTTGCTGTAAGGTCTCAGAGCTCTTACTGGGCCATGCCTGAGAACAGGCTGATGCAGTGTACCCTTACAGTCTTGTAGGAATGAGAAGATACACAGGGAAAAAAGCTTCGCTCTCAGCAAGCCACGTTTGAAAATCTTTGTTCATCATTTTTGTTTTCTTATACTGATTTAATGTCTCTGAAGCGTTCTCAGGGAGACCATTTTAAATGCACACAGTGGCAGCAAGCAAGCGCATCTACCCACTGCGCCATCTCTCCAGCCCTGCTACACACGTTCTTATGACCTGGGCTCTACAGCGTCATCAGGGTCCCTATGGCTAAGTACTCATGCATTTAATACTTTTCTAACCCCTTTTTAAAAAAAGCAGCAGTGCTCACTTCAGAAGGAGTTGTACTAAAATTAGAACAATAGGGCTGGAGAGATGGCTCAGCGGTTATGAGCACTGACTGTTCTTCCAGAGGTCCTGAGTTCAATTCCCAGCAACCACATGGTGGCTCACAACCATCTGTAATGTGATCTGATGTGCACAGTATACATAATAAATAAACAAAAAATACTTTAAAAAAATAAAATAAAATAAAATTAGAACAATAGTGAGAGGATTAGCATTGCTTCTGAGCAAGTGAAGTGTTTCATTTTTACATTGTTTAAAAAGATTTATTTATTTATTTAATGTATATGAGTGTCTATGTGTATGCATGTTTACTCGATGCCAGAAGAGGGCATCAGATGCCAGTATAGAGGGTTGAGCCACCATGTGGTTGCTGAGAATTGAATTCAAGATCTTTGGAAGAGCAGCCAGTGCTCTTAACCACTGAGGTATCTCTCTAGCCCATCATTTTTACTTTTTTTTAAAAGCAGCATTTCTTTTGTCTACTGATAACTAATAATTGAAACTATCAAATGAGTAATGAGAGTTGTAACTGAGAAGCATGGAGTAATTTAATTCACTATGTAACCTTGGTTGGCCCCCAAACTGCTTTCAGAGTGCTGGGATTAAAGGTATGTGACACTGTAGGCAGTTTTTGTTTCTAATAAATACTTTAATGTACACTTGTGACAATTCATACACACAAACACCACATCTTTATCATATGTGTACTCTCAATCTCACCCCCAGGAACTTTTAAGTCCTCTCTCTCACTTTCCAGAGGAATGATTTTATCTCTCTTATTATTTTTTGAGACTGGGTCTCAATATGTAGGGCTGGTCTGTCTAGCTTTTGCTATATAAACCAGGCTGTCTTTGAATTCCCAGAGATTAGCCTACCTCCTGATGCCTTGACAGTGCTGTGCTTAGCTGCACGCAACACCACAGCTGGCTTTAATCTCTCTTCCAAACTATACGTTCGCTATTTAAATTTACTTTTGAACAAAGAAAATTGTAATTCTGAAATATTTAAGTAATACCTCTTTTGCTAAAAACTTCATCTCCAAAGTAATTGCTTTTTCTTTTTGGCCACTAACATTTACTTGATAAAAGCAACTAACTTTGATTTGGTGTTGAAGTTTGATTTAAATGTTTTAGAGATTTATTTATTTATGCATTTTTAAATGTACCGATGTTTTGTCGGCATACGTTTGCACTTTAGGAGATGCCATTGGACCCCTGGGGCTATGGGTATAGCGGTGCTGAGCTGCAGTGTGTGCAGAGAATTGAGCCTGGTCCTCTGGAAGAGCAGATGTTTCCTGAGGAGACAACGCTCACCTGCAAGGGCCTGCACTGGGTAAACAGCCTGCTCCCAGCACGTCTCCTCAGCGGGGCCTGTGCACAGACTGTGCTCGTCATCAAGCTGGAGAACAAACCAAACCACAATGGCATCACGCACGCCTTCCTTAACAGCGGGGACAGCAAGAGGCTGCGGCTTTCTAGTTGCAAGACTTTTCAACTCCTGAAAAGAAATGTAAAAAGGATGAGAAAACCGAGGTTAGGAAACTAGTAAGGAGCCAAAACAATTTAAATAATAAAAAAGAATGAGAAGGCTTTATACACTGACTGTGCAGCCCGCTCGGTGTCACACAGCTCCTCTCTGCAGCTCACAGTCCTTTCCTGCACAGCTGGGGAATCACAGAATACCATGTGTACTAAACAGACAGGAGACACATCCACACGCTACTGATAAGAAAAAACCACCAGTGACACAGTGGTAGATGACAAATGCATGCAGCAAAGCAACATCGTTGTTTTATTCTGGAAACTACACATGTGTACATGCATGCTTACAGAAAGAAAAGCAAGCCCGGAATGACACACTTAAAACAAGAGATGCAGGGGAAGGAGGCAACGTTTTAAAAGGTGACACTGGGGCGTCTTCTGTCTGTTCTGTAACTCCTTAAAAGTGTTAAACAGGTAGACATTATTTTTTTAAACTAAAAGCTTTTATACGGTGTATGTGGATTAAGGAAAATTTCAAATGAAAACTATTAAAATAAAAACCAGCTGTGATAAAGTACTTAACAGCCGCACTCCCATTACTCCTGGAACACTTTGTCTACCCGGCATCCACAAAAAAGTGAACTTAAAACAGCTACAGACCACGCCAAGAGAAGGCCAGTGAAAGGCGAAGCATCTGACGCTAAGAGCGCACGCATCACCTTCCTTCTGCCATCACAGGGAGTGCTCACAACAGCACACAGGACAGCATTCACTCCCAACAAACCCAGGGAGCTTTCCCCTGATATGGAAAAAGAATACTTTCAAAGAAATTCTAACTTGCTGCTTATCATTCTTCATAAGTAGAGCCTCATGTACATTAAAAAAGAAAGCCAGGCATGGTGGTGCACACCTTTAACCCCAGCACTCGGGAGGCAGAGGCAGGTGGATTTTGGAGTTGGAGGCCAGCCTGGTCTACAGAGCGAGTTCAAAGATACACAGAGAAACTCTTACCGGTGAGTATTGGGGGGTGGGGGGAGAGACGGGATGGGGTGGTTAAAATTAAACTTCTTGTTTTTACCTGAAGACTGTTGAAATCAACTTTTATAATCTGGAAGCAGTCTGTCAAAGGCAGATATCCTCCAGGAATCCGACTCATCTTTTCAGTGGTGTATGGTTCAACTGTTTCTTCAGTATCTACCAAAGAATAGGCTGGGCTCTGAAATTTCACATTTGTTGGCAAATGGATACCAGCAATGTCCTTAGCACCCACCCTAGTAAGAGTTCAAAGAAAAGGTAAGGTATAACACAGATTTTGTAAATTATCAAATATCATCTAATACTCAAGAAAATATAAACATAAAGATGAAATAAAATCCCATGGCCATAGATTTCTTAATTATATCCATAATCACATGAAGAAAAAAATTAAAATAAGTCTATATTCAAATTAACAAGTTTGAGCCAGGTGCAGTGGCACATGACTGTTATCCCAGCACTCAGGGAGGCAGAGGCAGGCAGATCTCTGAGTTCAGGGCCAGCCTGGTCTCTAAAGCAAATACAGTACAGCCAAGGCTACCCAAAGAAACCCTGTCTCAAAAAAAAAAAAAAAAAAATTAACAACTCTGTGGTTAAGCATGCTTGCTGTTGTTGCAGAGGCCTTGAGTTCAGTTGTTCCAACACATGTCAGCCATCTCACAACCACATACAACTCCAGCTACAGGGGATGCAACACCCTCCTAGGGACTCCACAGATACCACATACACATGGCACACATTTACACAAACACACATGCAGAAATAAACATTTGAAAAGTACACAAAGAGGGCTGGAGAGATGGCTCAGAGGTTAAGAGCACTCACTGCCTGCTCTTCCAAAGGTCCTGAGTTCAATTCCCAGCAACCACATGGTGGCTCCCAGCCATCTATAGTAAGATCTGGTGCCCTCTTCTGGCATGCAGGCAGAACATGGTATACTTAATAAATAAATAAATCTTTTTAAAAAAAAGATATACAAGGAAAATATTTAGAACATGTAGTCAACAAATGATTCATATTCAAAATGTACTTTTGGATTCCAGCAAGTTAACAGAAGACAAACAAGACAGAGAAGACACCTAGCTGCTTCGCCACAGGGATAGCCAAGTAAAATATGAATGTGAGCGATCATAAAGCAGTGAGGTGAAAACAGGACAGTCAACAGCAAGGGTTGGAGAGAATCCTGTCCCACACGACTGTATTTATTGGTATTCTTTAACCAATTAAAATACCACAGAGACATTTATATACGTAGAGCTGAGAGCCAACCAGTGCGGTCTCATTCACCAACTAGGCACCTGAGGCCCATGTGTCTGGCGGGTAGCCTGAGCCTACCCTGCGCCTACCAGCATCTAAACACTTTTACTATCACCCGGTCACATGAAACAAAAAGATAAATGAACAATTCACAGCAAAGACAAGAAGTAGGTATTTACCGGTGGTTAGTTCATTTTATTTTTTTCTTTTATTCATCAATACTTGCAACACTATTTTTATGTTGTCTCTATACAGGAAGGAGAGTTCTCTGAATGATTTAAAATTGCATCTGCCCAATCACTGCATTAATGAAGTTAACAAGAAAAACAATACTAAGTTGGGCGTGGTGGCGCACGCCTTTAATCCCAGCACTCCAGAGGTAGAGACAGGCAGATCGCTGTAAGTTTGAGGCCAGCCTGGTCTACAAAGCAAGTCCAGGAGAGCCAAGGTTAACACAGAGAAACCCTGTCTCAAAAAACAAAAAGAAAAACAAACAACAACAACAACAAAAAACAATACTAAAATTTATCTTCACATTGGAAATCCTTTTTTTTTTTTTTTAATTTATTTATTATGTACAGAGTGTTCTGGACACCAGAAGAGGGGCATCACATCTCATTACAGGTGGTCATGAGCCACCATGTGGTTACTGGGAATTGCACTCAGGACCTTTGGAAGAGCAGCCAGTGCTCTTAATCTCCGAGCCCTCTCTCCAGCCCCACATTGGAAATCCTTACTTGAACTTCAATTAAAATCAATCTGAACTTAAATTTTTTCTGCACAACTTCTCACACAAGTTGTATGAAAATAAAGCTGGCTTTGGGGCCGGGCGTGGTGGCGCACGCCTTTAATCCCAGCACTCGGGAGGCAGAGGCAGGCGGATCGCTGTGAGTTCGAGGCCAGCCTGGTCTACAAAGTGAGTCCAGGACAGCCAAGGCTACACAGAGAGACTCTGTCTCGAAAAACCAAAAAAAAGAAAATAAAGCTGGCTTTGATCCTAGAGTTCTACTTAAAATAAATAAGACTAAGCATTACAAGCATGCACTAAGCTGTGAAATAGTGTTCTTATTTTGGGGGTCTCGGGGTGGGAGGGATTTTCTAGACAGAGTTTTTCTGTGTAGCCCTGGCTGTCCTGGAACCTGCTCTGTAAACCATGCCTCAAACGCAAGAGATCTGGCTGCCTCTGCCCCGCCTCCCCACCCAGTGTGTCACCACCGCCTGGCTTAGTGTCTCTCTAACCACTTACTTACCTGTGATGTCTTCGTATCTCTGCACACTCTACTGCCATCCCAAATATAACAGCACTTGCTGGTATAACTTTCCCATACTTTCCACAATTTCCATTTTCTCCTTTGGTCTGAAAATATAATAAAGTCACATCACTACATGTACAAATAAGTATGTGCATAAGTGTGTTTATATACAGGCTAAAAAGTTTTTCCTTTAAAAAGTATTTTCACTGGTATGTGTGCGTCTGTGTGTGTGTGTGTGTGTGTGTGTGTCTAGGACAACCAAGGCTACACAGAGAAACCCTGTCATGAAAAACAAAAAACACGAACCAACCAAATAAATATAAATGTAATTTAATGTTTAGAATACAAGCACAAAAAGAAAAGAAAGGAGTATAAAGCTAGTTCAATTTAAAATATGATTTAATAAAAAACAAAAAGCAAAACAAAAAGGAAAGTACTGAAGAGATGGATCAGAGGTTAAGAGGACTGGCTACTCTTGCAAAGGACCCAGGTTCGACTCCCAGCACCCACAAGCAGCTCATAACCCTCTCTAACTCCAGTCCCACAGGGTGAGATGCCTTCTTCCGACTTCCACAAGCCCTGCACACATGTGAGTCTCACACACACATCCCCAACAGGCAACCACACACATGCATGCAGGCAAAACTCTCAAATACATAAAACAAAAGTAAAGATAATTAAATGTTTTTTGTTGTTGTTGTTATTTTGTTTTGTTTTGTTTTTTTAGTTTTATTTTATGTGCATTGGTATGTAGGTATCAGATCCCCTGGAGCTGGAGTTAGAGACAGCTGTGAGCTGCCATGTGTGTGCTAGGGATTGAACTCAGGTCCTTTGGAAGAGCAGACAGTGCTCTTAACCACTGAGCCATCTCTCCAGCCCCCAAAATAATTAAATCTTTAAAAACAGAAAGAAAATAAAACCAGGCATGAAATGTAGCTCCGCAGTAGTGCACTGGCCATGTGTAAGGCACCAAGGTCATCTCTAGAACTGGAAAAAAGTCAACTTGAAAAATAAACGACTCTTCTATGTCCCATACATATCATCTTCTGTAATCACTGGATTTTACCACAGTGCATTAACACATACAGTAAATTAACTACAATATACACACGGCTACAGGAGAGCTCAGTGTGCTGTCTAGGAGCCTGAGTTCAGTGAGTACCTGAAAACTCCACTGAACTAACATTACTACCCTTTTCCTAGAGATTTGCCAAAATTCCACGCATTGACTGCTGGGAGATTCAAAGCACATCCCTCTTCCACAACTATAGTCAAGAATTTAGTCAGCACTTCCACACATAAGCTCATCCAGAGTCCCTCCTTCCTGTAGTGGTGCATGCAGTGCTGCCAAGTGCTTTCCCTTGTGAACTGGACTGGTGTGTGCAGTGCACATCGTGTTACACTGCTGTCAAGTGCTTTCTCTTATCTTTTGCACCTTGCACACACTCTCGGGACTCAGTGAGCCCCTTGGAATAATGACTACATGCTCGAGTTTAAGTGCTTGCAGGCTGCTTACCTTTGGCTGAAGAAGTAAATTCTCCCACGCATGAATTAAACTCTCCACAATTCCTTCTCCAAATACACCTGCATCGACAGTTTCTGTTACAACTAGGGACACTCTATAGAATGATGTTTTAAGGATACATGTAAGTAAACTGACATACTGTTTATACAAACTGTCAAAGCTCAGACAAAAGGGCAAATATGTTATAGAAAACCTCTACCTAAAATGTTCTAATACATTTCAGTATCTTTCCCGCCTCTCTTGATCATGAACTCTTTTTCCTTGCTCTGGGCAGAGAAGGGTTACTTTCCCAGGCTCTGTTCACTGCCTAAGTCCTTAAGGGTAAGTCGTGCCCACATTAAACACTGAGCATCTAACTCTCACTCTATAAAATGTTTCTCTCCCAGCCTGGAATGGTGGTTTCTATCTCTAGACCCAGAACCTGGGACCTGAAAGCACACTGACCAGGCAGAAGTTAAAAGTCATCTTTGACTACATAGTGGGTTTGAAGCATGAACCCCTGCATTAAAAAGCAAAAACCAGGGACTGGAGAGATGGCTCAGTAGTTAGAGCACTGGCTGCTCTTCCAAAGGACCCGGGCTCATATCCCAGCACCCACATACCAGCTCACAACTGTCTGTAACTCCAGCTCTAGGGGATCTGACACCCTTACATATATGCACATATGCAAGCAGGCAGAGCACCAATGTACATAACATTTTTTAATTTTTAAAAGTTTCTTCTTTAAAAAAAAAAAAAAAAAAAAAAAGCAGAACCCAACCAGGGAAGGAATACAGCCACAGATTCTCCACCATCAATGATCCTTATTTCTTTTTGTTGTTTTGGTCATTGTTTTCCAGACAGGGCCTCTCTGGTAGTCCTGGATCTAGCCACCACCCGGCATGAACTTCCTTTTCAGGTGTCTTTAAGAACAAATTGTTTGTTTTGTGTATGAATATGTGTGTGCACTATTTGTGTGCGTACAGGCGTGCCACAGTGCACATGTCAGTGTCAGACACTACTCTCCCTCTACCTTGTGGTTGCAGGGACTGAACTCAGGTCATCAGGCTTGGCAAATGTCTTTACCCACTGGCCACGCTGCCAGGCCAGTTTTAAATCTGACCAGAACCTTCCCTCTCAAAAGTTCTCTTAGTACCTTCTGTGACACTGCACGTACCCGCGTCTCTCTTACCACTTGTCAGGTCTTTGCAAACACCTCCTCCAGAGCACTGCTTTCATTCATTCATCCTGCCTAGACAACTCAAAGACACTCCCTTTGCTCCTTCTCTGAATTCTTTTCACTTTCACTGTCAGCACCGTTCACTTTGTAGTCTAAAGATAGACCAAAATTTCATAAATATTCCTTATGCCCCTCTCCAGACTTGTAAGTATCTGAAGGGTAGGATGACTTGCGTGTCCTCCATAGTGCCCTGACCCAATTATATCTATGCACAGAAAACATTCAGCATTTATGGCCACACGCCCTTAGAATATTTCAAATTGTCTAGTCTCACAACTTAGTCCAGAAATCTGCTTATGGTCAAAGTGAATGAATAATAGTCTAAGTAGAAACACTTATTTCAGCTTGCTTCAAGAGCAGTCTATTACAAATTTACAAATTTGTAGTACAAATTTGTACTAGTACTAGTACTAGTACAAACTAGTACAAAATTACAAATTAAAGTAACCTCTGAGCCGGGCGTGGTGGTGCACGCCTTTAATCCCAGCACTCGGGAGGCAGAGGCAGATGGACTGCTGTGAGTTCGAGGCCAGCCTGGTCTACAAAGCGAGTCCAGGACAGCCAAGGCTACACAGAAAGACCCTGTCTTGAAAAACCAAAAAAATAAAAAGTAACCTCTAATTCGTGCTACTCCAAATCATATGCTGAAGCCCTAACCCTAACAGCACTGTATTTGGAGACAGAGCTCTTAGGAGGCCGTTAGTTCAATAAGGTCACCAACATGAAGTCCTAATCCAACAGAGGCAAAGTCACATGAGGACAAAAAGAGCAGGTAGCCAACTGCAGCCAGGAGAATGCCTGCCTGAAAATGATGTGCCTGTAGTTTAAATTCTGTGACCTTTAATATTTTGTTATTATAACATGTAAACTAAGGCAACTTTGTTTTTTTATAAAATGAGTACACACCTGCATAAGGATCTGATAAACCTCCTCACCAACAAAGACCACTGAAGGGTAAATACCATGCACTCATTATTAAAACTGGAAGATCTAAAAATCAGAGTTCAAATAATAACAGAACACCAAAAAAGTTCTTCACGTATGAACTACACTTAAGTGAGACAGAAGACAGACGGCATCGGCAGCTATACAAGTATTACATTAGGAAAGGGAAAGTGGGGTTGGAGAGATGGCTCAGAGGTTAAGAGCATTGTCTGCTCTTCCAAAGGTCCTGAGTTCAATTCCCAGCAACCACATGGTGGCCCACAGCCATCTATAATGAGATCTGGTGCCTACTTCTGGTGTGCAGGCATACATTTGGGCAGAATACTGTATACATAATAAATAAATCTTTAATTTTAAAAAGGGGAAAGTGCTTGAAAAGATAGGCAGACACTTTCTAAATGCCTTCTTGTTCTGAGAACCCACTGCTCTCCTGCCCACAGTGAGACTGCAGATACAAACATGGCTTCTATAAAGGTGCTTTCATTGTTTTCAGGACACAGGACAAAGCACTCTGTCAACTGGCACTTCCAAATGTTCATTTTAATCAAGGACACCAATGAAAACATGATGTCTGCTGAGGGTGAATGGCTCACATTGTAAGCACAGTTATTTAACACTGTTGACCTACAGGAAGTCAGTCTACTTTTATGGACAAGACGTCTGAGTTTAGCCAGGTGTGTTGGCGCATACCTTTAGTCCCACCCAGTACTTGGGAGGCAGAGGCAAGAGGATCTCTGAGTTCCTGGCCAGCCTGGTCTACAGAATGAGCTCTGGAACAGCCAGGGCTACACAGAGAACCCTATCTCACAGTGACATGCTAAAGAACGGTTTGTTACTATCAATTTTTCTTGAGTTCTTTATTACTGTTTAAAAAGCACATGTGACTATAAAGACCTGCATTTTTCTTAAGCTAGGTGATAGCCACATCTCCACAAAACAAGGATATTGTTAGTGCTGTTGTTAACACAAGAAGCTGGAAAGGTATATTAATGGTTTTGGTGAATTATAAACATACCTTTCAGGAATGTGTTTTGGAATTTCTATATCGAGTGACTTCATGTGTAGGAGCTTTATCCCAGTCTCCATCTTGTTTGCAGCCACTACATCACACGCAAGTTCATACATGGTCTTGGATAATTCACAGGCATATACTGAGTGTGCACCAGCTTTTTTAGCAAACATGCTGTAAAAGAAGAAAAATCCATTATATCTTTTTCCAATTTTAATAAAATTATGATGCTTCAAACATTTTTCCATTCTTTAATATAACCATCATTTGTTCTGCATTAAAAAAGCTTGAGGCTAGCGAGTTGGCTCAATGGGTAAGCATTTGCTATGCAAGTCTGACGCTCACAGTCCAATCCCTGCAGCCCACAGTGGGAGGAGAAAACTGATTCCTGAAAACTAGTTAACTTCTGACTTCGCATACTGTGGTGAGCAAGCAGGCTTGCAGGTGATATATGTACACGCACACACAGAGTAATAATAATAATCTAATTAAAAGGTAAGATAAGGCCAAGTATGGTGGTTATGTGCCTTTAATCCTACCACTTGGGAGGCAGAAGCATATCTTAGGAGGATATCTCTGTGATACCCAGGCCAGCCTAGTCTACACAGCAAGCTCCAAGGACTACACTGAGAAACTCTGTCTCAAAATAATAATAATAACAATAGCAATAAATAAAAAGAATGAACTAATATACTTGTTTAAAAACAAATCATTTGCCAGGCGTGGTGGTGCACGCCTTTAATGTCAGCACTATAGGAGGCAGAGGCAGGCAGATCTCTGTGAGTTCAAGGCCAGCCTGGTCTACATAGTGAGTCCAGGACAGCCAAGGCTACACAGAGAAACCCTGTCTCGAAAAACCAAAACCAAAACAAAACAAATCACTTGCCAAGCATGGTGGAGCACACCTTTAATCCCAGCACTGGGGAGGCAGAGGCAGGTGGATCGCTGTGAGTTCGTTCAAAGGCAGCCTGATCTACAAAGTGAGTCCAGGACAGCCAAGGTTATATGGAGAAACCTTGTCTTGAAAAAAACAAAACAAAATCTAAAATTTATTATGCAGAATTTCAGTAATCCCAAGTTGCTCTTAGTTTTCTTGAATTTTTTTTTTTTTGGTTTGAACTTTTGATTAGTAAAATCATAGAAAAAAAGTATAAAATTAACAGTTCTATCAATAACACTAACAATATCATGAGAAACAACTACTATTTTTACAAACCAATGTTAGAATTTGTTTGTTTGTTTGTTTTTCCAGACAGGGTCTCTCTGTGTAGCCTTGGCTGGCCTCAAACTCACAGCGATCCACCTGCCTCTGCCTCCCGAGTGCTGGGATTAAAGGCGTGCGCCACCATGCCCAGCTCAATGTCAGAATTTTGGTATCTAACAAACCTGTTTAATTCATGTAAATATAATAAAAGTAATAATTACAACAAACCTCAGTATTCCAGTTCCTGTGCCAATATCCAAAACACTTGTGGACCCCGAGCCCACCGCCTTCTGGATCGCTGCATTGTAAATCCTATTCCTCCTGGTGTCGTTAAGCATGACGAAGTGCCAACGTTCCACCAACCAGTTTGCAACGCGATAAAAGTTCTCCTTGGCGTCACTGAAATCAGGGTTTAGCTTCACCGCTCTATGAAAATACCCAGCTGCCTCATCTCGAAAGCCCATTCTAGATGAGGAAGAGACAGAGTACGTTCACCTCCGTGTGACCAACGGCGGCGGCGCCCCTGTTGGTGCACTAACCCAGCCTGAGCATCCTCACCGCTGCCCCCAAGCCCACAGCAGTCCACCTCCTCTGCAGGTCATGAGCACGGCACGCTCCTGACTTCTTTTCTGAGTTTCTGCCTGTGCATCTCAGATGTCCTAGGGCACCCCTAGGTGGAGTGGAGGCGTCCAAGGCATTGACTTGTACTGAGCTGAATATGAGCAGATTAAAAAAATAAGACAAAGAAGAAATACTACAAGTCATCTGAGCGCTGCTTCTCAGAAGTGATGAAGAACTCCCTGTCACGGTTTAAGAGTTAATCGTAGGCTGACTGCACTGCCCACGACCAGAGTGCATCTCACACACCACCAGACTCAGCAGCTTCCAAACTGGTCTGGACTTTGCTCAGCCTACTTACCCACTCCCTGACCAGAGACATAAATTTCTACAAATATCAAGTTCCATACACAGCTGTTGTCATAAACCAGCAATTTACGGGCCACACAGTCAATACAGCAGAACAAATGGAATTCTTCTCCCTCTCACTTTAGGCACCATCCATTCTAAAGAAACTTAATCAGACGATTCATTCTGAACGTGGTTACGACAAATGAACCATCTAACAAAAGGGCAGTGCGATGTTAAATTGTAAGTGCTCGTGTTTTAGTTTAAAATGAAAACATTAAGGTCAGTATATGTTATTTCTTTGTTACCCTGAAGGCAGAGATATCTTGTTTATATGCTGGAACTGCCCAGGACACATGATAGTAGAAAATACATGGTGTTAATGTAAACAAGCCTCACCATGCTAGACCAAAGTGTGTAAGGAGGACGATGGCTGCTCAGTTCCTTTACCTTGTCACAACTCTACACTGTACACACTCCTTCCCCAGAGCCATGGCTCTGCCCCGTCCTGAGTCAAGTAAGGGCCCTTGGGAGTAGGAGACAAACTACTAGGTTGATTATCAACAGCCAATAGACTCCAGATACATTTAAGAGAAATTCTGTGGTCACTTACACTTTGTGGTTCATTACTAATAACATTAATGATTTGAGAGAAAACAACAACGCATGAGAACAGCTAGAAGGAATATATAAAATGAGATTCATTTATTAAATTCCTTAAAGTTGAAAGTACAACTTGCCAATCTGGCAGAACAATGCTCTTTCCCCATTACTTTAAAACTTTCTAACTCAAAAGCAATGCTGGCCTTTGGCTGTGGTTCCTGTAATTCCTTGGCAATGCTTATGGCTTGTGATGGTGTGCATAAGAGCTCACGTGGCAAGCCTGACTGGGATCCCTTGAGACGCCTGCTGACATGTGGGTACTCACACTGGGAAGGGTTTTGCCTGCCTTAACTGACGATGAGTGCTTCCACGCGCCTCAGTGTTTGTATAAGCAATGTGATTGCGCTGGACAGGACTTTTATTCTAGAGTCTAGAATTTGGGTATGCATCATATGGAGGTGGTACCTGAGTATACCGCCTCCAATAAAAACACCGTGTACTAGGCCTCAGAGGAGCTTTCCAGATTATAAACATATGACTCAGAGTAAAGGTGGAAATGTGCACTGTGACGTCAGAGAGGACCTTGAGGACTGCTCTTGGATTCTCTCCAACGTTGCCAGTGTTCTCTTTCCTTTTGCTGGTTTTGCGTTCCAATCAAACTAAGACAATCTGTTAATGACTTACTACCAACCTCGCCCATTTTGTCTGCTGTGCAAAAAACTTACACGGCCTTCTAACAGTTTCCCACAGTTGCTAAGAAGACACTGCAGGAGGGAAGTTTTGCCTTCTAGTGCCACTATAGGCAGGGTTTCTCCAGAATCACACGCCCTGTGTTCATGGAAGGCAACAGTGTTCCAGCGCATGGCACCAGAGCATGCAGTGATGGGCAGCTACTCTAGAACTCTAGCCTAGTGGAGAGCTCCTTAACAGTATGCTCCAAAGTTTATACTTCCCCATTAAGCTTTCTCTGGCACCCCAAAAGGAAAAATTCTAGCATTTTCCAAAGAAGAGATTCACCAGCTTTCTGGCATCCTGTGAACCACAGCTATGCCTTTTCAAACAAGGACTGGATCTGAGCCCAGTAAGGAAAACTCTCCCTTGAATATGTCCTCAGCGCTAGGGGTGTGACTCATATAATATACTATAAAATTGCCATGGACCAGCAAGACGGCTCAGTAGGCAAGGGTTCTTGTCACTAAGCCTGAAAACCTCAGTTCAATCCCCAAGACCTAGCTCATGGAAGGAGAAAACCAACTCTCTCTGACATCCACAGGCACATCTTGGCACATGAACCCACAACACAGGTATCCGTACACATGTACCCACATGTACCCAAATAAACCTGATTTTTAAATTGCTAGATTACATACCATATTCACATATCATTCCTATATTCTTTTTGAGTCTCACTCACGTTGCTTATATTACATTTCCCTATTCAAAGGACTGTATGCACAGGCAGAGTCGGGCAGAGATGTAATCTCCAGCTGAAATATCACCTAAGCCCACAGGTTAAAGACCAGACTGAGCTCGTGGTAAGCCTCCATCTCAAAACCAAACAAAGTAAGTTACTGCATAACTTACACTCGCCTTGGACTGGTAAAAAAAAAAAAAAACAAGCCTCATTGTAGTGAGGTCACTACAAACCTGAAGAGATGCTCTCCCATGCTATTGCAAATCACTTCATCATCAGGAAACAGCTCCAAGGCCTGCTCATAGCAGCCAAGTAAGTCTTGTACTCTACTGAGTGCATCAAGCTCTTCAGCCCACTTGAAAAGTGTATACTGAAAAGTTTCCTTCACAAACAAGAAAAAAAAATTACAAATTAGTAAACAAGAAAGAATTCATAACTCTAGCTGAAGATTCCAACAAATGGAACTATAAATGGAACGATGACCTGAAATTGCTAATTTTTAGTATGTGCAGTTTGCCAAATGTGGTGGTTTGAGTAAGGACAGCCCCACGGGCTCATACGTGTGAGTGATGGTGATACAGCTGTCTCTAAGTCACTGCTGTTCCTGTAAGTAACCCCAATAAAACTCACTGGTTCACCAAGTTGGACTTTGGTGGGATCCATATTTTGGTCTGTCATGGGGTCCCTATCTAGAGTGAGTATGTATGTGTTTCGTCCCCCAAGTTTGGTCAAAAAAAAAAAAACATATCCTAACTGCACTATCTTTAAATCAACACCTCCTGACAATCCATACTGTTACGGCTTAACCTGACCGTTACAGTCACTTGGTACAATGCACCAACTTCCTCCTCACTGCCAACCTAGCCCGTCTCATTTCCCTCTAACGGTTTGCCACGACACTGAACTATGGAAAGAAGGCAGGCTCACACATTCCAGCTTCAAGTCAACGAACTTTACACACAAGATTCAACACCTGGAACTGAATAACAGTTTATTAGAAAGATAAGGATAACGAAGGAGATTCTTTTCTTACATGGTAGATAGTCTAGATACCTAGGTCTTACACGAACAGCTCAACAGTTCTTCCATAGGTTAGTAGAATGGGGAGCTAGGAACACTGGTCAGTAGCTGAGCACTTTCCTGGTATGCCTAAGGCCCTCAGTTTCGACTCCGGTAACAACAAAAATGAGTAAATAATACAAGCGCTAAGGGGCTGAGGAGATGGCTCAGCAGGTAAGAGCAGTGCTTGCTGCCCTTGCAGAGGACCCAGGTTCAGTTCCCAGCACTCAGCTGCTTACAACTGCCTATAATTCTAGTCCCAGGAAATCGAGCCGGGCGGTAGTGGCGCACGCCTTTAATCCCAGCACTTGGGAGGCAGAGGCAGGCGGATCACTGTGAGTTCGAGGCCAGCCTGGTCTACAAAGTGAGTCCAGGACAGCCAAGGCTACACAGAGAAACTCTGTCTCAAAAAACCAAAAAAAAAAAAAAAAAAAAAAAAAAGGAAGAAATCGAATGCCCTCTTTTGGTCTTAGATACACGCACACATGTAGAATGTGTGTACATATACATACACACACATGTACACACATATATACACACACATATACATACACACATACATATACATGCAAATATGCTTACATATTAAATTTATTGATTTATTTTTGGTTTTTCAAAACAAAGTTTCTCTGTGTAGCCTCGCTGTCCTGGAACTCACTCTGTAGACCAGGTTGGCCTCAAACTCAGAGGCCTGCCTCTGCCTCCTGAGTGCTGGGATTAAAGCTGTGTGCCACTACTGCCTGGCTATGTACTAAATTTAAATTTTTTTAAACGCAAGTTTAGTGACTCAGTGTGACTGAAGTGTGGGTGTAGGCAGCAGAGAGAATATCAAGAAAGCAAACAGAAGCTTGAGGCTTTTGCAAAGAAATATGAATTTGGTTTCCTATAAAAGGAAACCAGAAGCCAGGCGTGGTGACGCATACCTTTAATCCCAGCGCTTGGGAGGCAGAGGCAGGTGGATCGCTTCGAGTTCGAGGCCAGCCTGGTCTACAAAGTGAGTCTAGGACAGCCAAGGCTACACAGTGAAACCCTGTCTGGAGAAAAACAAACAAACAAGCCAGTTGCTAAGTCCTACTGAATGCTGGTTATTACGTTTGTTTGTTTGTTTGTTTGTTTGTTTTTTAAAAAATAGGACAAGGGCTCACACAACCCAGGCTAACCTCAAACTCATTGTGTAGCTGAACTTCTGAGCCCCCCTGCCTCTACCTCGCACATGCTGGGATTACAGCTTATCCTTGCCACACTAGGTTTAGCCCTCGTGCCCAATTCTACCAACTGAGCTACATCTCTGGCCATACAGCTAAGTTTTACGTAATTATTTTTTCTGTGTTGGGACTGGAACTCAGAGCCTCACACCCAGGGCCATTCTAAGGCAAGCTGTTGTCCAGGTCTATCCTCCAAGCCAAACAACTGCCACGTTGGGGGTGGGGGGGCGGGAGATAGCTGTGCCACCTGCAAAAGATCACACCAGATGGACCTGTTGACCTTTTCAATCCCTCCCAGAACGGCAGGCTGGGTCACATGACACTCTCCTGCTGTTCCATACCACCTGTTTTTGTTTTTTTAAAGATTTACTTATTTATTTATTTATTTATTACATATACATTGCTCTGCCTGCTTGTACCCCTGCAGGCCAGAAGAGGGGACCAGATCACATTCTAGATGGTTGTGAGCCACCATGTGGTTGCTGGGAATTGAACTCAAGACCTCTGGAAGAGCAGTCAGTGCTCTTAACCACTGAGCCATCCCTCCAGCCCCCTCCATACCACCTGTTCTGAGCAATACTATCCTAACTGCACGGCTTAGGGTACAGTCTAGAGCAGTGGTTCTCAACCTTCCTAATGCTGTGACTCTTTAATACAGTTCTTCATGCTGTGGGGACCCCAACCACAAATTATATTCATCGCTACTTCATAATGATAATTTTACTACTGTTTCAATTGTAATGAAATACCTGATATGCAACCCTGTGACCAGGTCCTGACATTTCTACGAGTTACAAAAGCCTAATGCTACTGACATCTAGTGGGCAGAGGACGGACCAAGGAAGACAGTATACCTTCTGCACACGATAACGCAAAACCTCCAGCGCAGGGCTAATTTAAATTAGATACTGAAGGAGAGAAAGAATTACCCTGCCTCGTTCGCATTTACGGGGCCTTTGAAATCTTAAGTGAGGCAGAAATTTTGAAAGAGGTGTGTGACAACTCTTGACTTTTGTTACTAAAACATCGCTGTATTGAGAGGGGCTGCAGAGAGCCTCAGTCTATCTCTGTCTCTCTCTCTCTCTGTCTCTCTGTTTCTCTCTCTCTCTCTCTCTCTCTCTCTCTCTCTCTCTCTCTCTCTCTCTCTCACACACACACACACACACACACACACACACACACACACACACACACACACACACACACACACACCCCACCCTGTTGTCGCTGTCAAGATCGCAGGGTTTGGCAGCCACCGGGAAGGAAGGCCTCACCTTCACGTCGTCTTTGAGCTCTGGCGCCAGGCTGAGCACTAGGAGGTAGTGGGCATAAGCAGTGCCGAAGTCCTGGGCGCCCAAACAGTGCTCAGCGCTCTGCAAGGATCGCGCCACCAGCCGGTCCCGGCCGGCCGCACCTGCGCCACCACCCCCTGCTCCCCGGCGGGACCTGGGCCTCGAGTTCGGCATGGCTGAGTCTCCGCTCGGAAGCCCACGAGGAAGACGCCCTTGTCCGGAAAAGAGTCTCCAAGCCCAGGACCCAAGGAAGCAAGAGAACACACAGAGGTTGGAGGAGATCACCTCCACAGAGTGGGGAGCTCCGCCTTCTCAGCAGCGGACGGAGCTGCGCGCGCACCGGGCGGCGGCGCGCTGTGATGACGTCACCCGGCGAGCCGCGCGCGCGCTCTCGGGGAAAGCGCCGGCACTGCTAACGCCGAGGAGTACATGGGATGTAAGCCCCTTCTGCTCCGCTGTCACGTTGCTTTGGCCGGCCAGGTTTCCCACCTTGTACAGTGTGCCGCTGCGAGTCTCAAGACTCTGCTCGCGTCAGGCGTGCGCGATGCTCCAGGCCTCTGGATCTCAGCGCACCACTCGTACTTGTGCAAAACGAAGTAAAAAACTCATTAAATTTGGCCATGGTGTAGTCTCTTAGCGTCAAGTATTCTCACAAGACCCAATGAGGCGGAACTTTGGATCACGCTCCATAAACGCGATCTCTCTGAGAACTACTTCAAGGTTGCACAAGTCACTGGGATGGGTACAGCGGAATCCGAATTTCCTAATCCCTGTTACATTAGTCAAGTGTTTCTCCTGCTCTTTAGTTTTGCTTGTGTGCTTTCCAAGCTATTCATATCCTCCTTATGTGGTGCTTTCTGAACTAAGCAATGTAGAATTTAACTATACAGCATTTCTCTAATAAGATGGAAAAACACAGAGAAAGCCTCTACACCTAATGGGACTGAGTAGAACATAAAGACGAGTAGACTTGGGGTAAGGGTTTTATTGTTCCAGCCCATGCTTTTCCTCTTTATCTAGCAATTCTTCCATAAGACATTGAGACAGACCCAAATGAAAGCATCAGACAAACTCCATTTTTAAAACGAAACTCCATTTTGTGTTAAACCTAGCCAAGGGCTGAATCCAGATTCCAGAAAAACCACAAAGTAGTCTTAGACAGAAAAATGTTCCCTAGCAACACAATCAGCTCACCTTGGGAAAGTCCAAATATACTCTCTGCTGGTCAAACTGACCAGCAAGTGGTCTGGCACATAGCAACAACCAATTAGGAGAAGCCAGGCCAAAGTTCCTAATGCCCCTGTGACTACTTCAACCAATCTTTTCTATAGGCCAACTTGCCCCTACACCTATTACCCAACCATGAAATGCCAAGGCTTGTAACTCCCTGCTTGCAGCTTTTCTGCCCAAGTGCCATCCAATCATATACTGTAAAACCCATTTCTGTGTCTAAAACCTATAAAAACCCCTCTCAACTGAGAGTTGAGGCTGCTTCCCTGCATCTGCTGTGTCAGTGCATTGGTGGGTGGCCCGGGGTTTGAACCTGCATTAAAGACTTCTTTGCCACTACATTTGGGCTCAGCTCTTGGGTGGTCTGTTTGGGGAGTCTCAAATTTTGGGCATAACACCAAATGTTCTCTTCCTGTCATAAGTCATGAGGTTGTTCTAACTATGCAATGAAATAGTTATAAAAACATTTTTACTTATACCTAGTTAATGCAATTCATTGTTACCATTATCTAGAATCATTTTGAAATTATCTGAAATTTTCAAAAAGTTATTACACCTGTAAACATTCAACCAAATATTTATGAAATTATTTGCATGATGGAAAAGCCAGAGGTGACAGACTGAAGCTGAGGAGGAGGGGGGGGCATCTCAGTCCTGCTTCCCAGGGACATCTGGGGCCATGCTGCCAGTGTTAATTTTCAACTTAACAATCCAGAATCACCTGGGAGACTGATTGGCCTTTGGTCATGTCTGCGGGTGGTTATCTCCAGCTGCGGTGGGTAACGCCGTTCTCCAGCTGAGCCCCTGGACTGTGTAACTGGAGAAAGGAAATGAGCCACAGTGTGTGTTCATCAGTCCCTGCCTCCTGACCGGGACAATGGAAGGACCAGCTACTGCATGCTGCTGCCGCCCGGCTTCCCTGCAGTCTTTCTCCCTTACATTGCTTTTGGCAGAGTCTTTGTTTTGTTTTGTTTTTTTAAGATTTATTTATTTTATTTATTGCATATGAGTGCTTTTTATCTGCCAAAGAGGGTATCAGATTACATTATAGATGGTTGTGAGCCACCATGTGGTTGCTGGAAACTGAACCCAGGACCTCTGGAAGAGCAGGCGGCGCTCTTGACCACTGAGCCATCTCTCCAGCCCCTTGGCAGAGTCTTTTATCACGGCAACCGGAAAAGAAACTGAGACAGCGAGCGGTGTTTGTTTGAACATTTGGTCCCTAGCCAGTGGTGCTGTTTGGGAAGATGGCGAAGCTTCCGGAGAGCAACTGGGCCACTGAGGTCCGGCCTTGGGGTTTCACAGGCTAGCCCCACTTGCCCTTCTTCTTGGCAATTCATGGAGATCAACTGCCTCTTGTTCTTGCCACCCTGCCTCCCTGGCTATAAAGGATCATGTTCCCTAAAACCGTATGCAGAAACGAACCCCTGCTCCCATAAGGTGCTTATGGTCAGGTGTTTCCATGACAACAAGACAAGTAAGTGATACAGGGAAGATCCGTCATTCTATTAGCACATGAGTCTCTGCTTACCTGAATTGCTTGACTTTGCAAACTATCTTGTCTTGTGGGCATGCTCTCCCCTTCCATGGGCAAGGTTTCTTACATTCTGTTTTTGTATCTGCTGGCTTCCAATGGCATGATCCAAGTACCTAAAACAACTACAGTACATGAATGATACTCAGAGAGGACACGTTTCCATGACAGAAACAGGGAAAGAACAATTTAATTTTCTGCAGGAAATGTTCCACTGCCACTTTTTCTCAGCCGTAGAATTTATTCAATATGTCCCACAAAGTACACTGGTTACTTTTTTTTTTCTTTTTATCATGAGTGTTGGCTAAGAGTGGGAGGAGCAGGACTGGAAAGAGACAGCTCAGTGGCTTAGAGAGTGTACTCCTCTTTCAGTGGACAAGGTCAGTTTCCAAAATCCATATCGGATGGTTTACAAACTCCTCTGAGTCTGGCTCTAGGGATGTGCTGGTTTAACTAGGAATGGCTCCATTGACTCATGTGTTTGATGCTTGGCACTACTAGGAGGTGTGGCCTTGTTGGAGGAAGTGTGTCACTGTGGGCTTTGAGGTCTCCTATGCTGAAGCTGTGCTCAGCGTGGCAGTGTCCGAGAATCCAGATGCAGAACTCTCAGCCCCTCCTCCAGCACCATGTCTGCCTGCTGCTGCCACGCTTCCCACCATGAGGATAATCAACTAAACTGTATGCCAGCCTCAATTAAATGTTTTCCTTGTAAGAGTTTCCGTGGGCATGGTGTCTCTACACAGCAATAAAACCCTAAAGAAGACAGGAGATCTGGGGCTCTGTCTCCATGAACAGACATCCACATAGCTAAAAGTAACAAAACTAAATCTTTTAAAAGAGAAACATGGAGCTGGGCAGTGGTGGTACACGTCTTTAATCCCAGCACTCAGGAGGCAGAGGCAAGTGGATCTCTGAGTTTCAGGTCAGCCTGGTCTACAAAGCAAGTCTTGGACAGCCAAGGCTACACAGAGAAACCCTATCTCAAAAACAAAACAAACAAAAATCCAAAACAAAAGAGAGAGAGAGAGAGAGAGAGAGAGAGAGAGAGAGAGACAGAGACAGAGACAGAGACAGAGACAGAGACACAGAGACAGAGACAGAGACAGAGACAGAGACAGAGACGGAGAAGAGAGTAGGCAGACAGTACAGAAGGACAGAAAAAAATTAAAGAAGCCAGGTTTGGTTCTTTTGGGGGGCACTGGTTTTTCGAGACAGGGTTTCTCTGTGTAGCCTTGGCTTTTCTGGACTCACTTTGTAGACCAGGCTGGCCTCAAACTCACAGCAATCTGTCTGCCTCTGCCTCAAACTCACAGAGATCTGCCTGCCTCTGCCTCCTGAGTGCTGGGATTAAAGACAAGCACCACCACCGCTGGCCAGGTTTGGTCCTTTTTTTCATCACCTTTCAAATAAAGCTGTCAACAAAAAGGAAAATGATAGCCTTCCTGTTGCTTCTAAATTACTCAGATAACATGGGCTACCAGTTCTCACTACAGTAAGATATAAGTAAAATAAGTGTACCACAGATCATTTGTGCATCTTTATATAATACAGTTTGCAGGTACTATCTGAGGTCTTTTGCCAAAATAGGACTAACAAGGTAGAATGAATGCCTGGTTATCTAAGAAACCACAATGGAACTGAACATGGTGGTGTGCTCAGGATGTGAAGGAAAACAGGCCTCTGGGATCCAGGCCAGCCTGGTCTGCAGAGAAAGTTCCAGGACAACCAAGGCTACACAGAGAAACCCTGTCTCAAAAGAAAAGAAAAAAGAAAAGAAACCCAAATAAAAAAATAAATTTGACTACTCTATTGTGCGTTTATTCCATTCTGTCTTGTTTTGTTTTGTTTTAGACGTTTTCTCTGGGTAGCCTTGGCTGTCCTAGAACTCACTTTGTAGACCAGGCTGGCCTCAAATTCACTGAGATACACCTGTCTCTGTCTGTGCTGGGATTAAAGGCGTGCGCCACCACACCTGGCTGCAAGGTAACTTTTAATGTAGTTGTACTATTCTGCTGCATATTTGAAGTTCAATTATGAGTGCTTCCTTAGTATACATAAGTCCCCAGGTTCAATCCCCAGTGACACCAATATATACATACCATATGTGTAATGTGTATGTATATGTGCATGTGTATATGTATATTATGTTATAATATATACCATATGTATGTATTATAATATAAAATGTATATATTATATGTATTATTAGTTGTTGTATATAATACAATATTACATATTATATATCATCATATATAACACAACATTGTTTATATAATATATACATATTATGTATATATGCCTTTCACTGCTTCTAAGAACTCTTTGATTGTATGTTCTTTTTCACTCTTTTAGGGTCTAGAACAAAAGCCTCCTCTGCTAACACTAAGGCTGGATTAATGTGGTTGTCTTTCACCATATTCTGGTCAGTTTTTCAATGAACCACACAAGGTAAACAAAGAAATTAAGCCAGCTGAATAGTTCTTTTTTACAAAATATTTATTTATTAATTAATTAATTTATTTATTATGTATACAGTGCTCTGCCTGCATGTAAACCTGCATGCCAGAAGAGGGCATCAGATCACATTGTAGATGGTTGTGTGGGGCAGTGGTGGCACACGCCTTTGATCCCAGCACTCAGGAAGCAGAGGCAGGTGGATTGCTGTGAGTTTGAGGCCAGCCTGGTCTACAAAGTGAGTCCAGGACAGCCAAGGCTACACAGAGAAACCCTGTCTCAAAAAACCAAAATAAAGAAATACATTATAGATGGTTATGAGGCACCACGTGGGTGCTAGGAATTGAACTCAGGTCCTCTTGAAGAGCAGTCAGTCCTTTTAACTGCTGAGCCATTTCTCCTGCTCCCAACTGAAAAGTTCAAAGTCAACGTTGGAATGTGGATAGGGAAGGCGGGACAGACGTACGTATGTACAGACAGACGTTTCAAATGGGAAAGAGAGCTGTCATCAGAACTGGACTAGAAGCTAACCAGCTTTGTTCTGATAAAGAGTTTGTCTATTTTCTTATTTGTCTCCTGGGGTGTAGTAGCTTGGATGAGATGTCCCCTGTAATCCTGGACAGTTAAATGCCGCATCTCCAGTTGGTGGCGCTGTTTGCAGAGGCTTAGGAAGTGTGGCCTTGCTCCAAGAGTACACTACAGGAGGTGAGCGCTGAGAGCTTAAAATTTACGTTAATTCAAGATTGTTCTCTCTGTTTCCTGCTTAGCTTCCTACGCAAGTCACCATGCCTGTTGCCAGCTGCCTCCGTTTCATCACCACAGACTTTTTTTTTTTTAATGTTCATTGGTGTTTGACTGCATGCATGTCTGTGTGAGGATGTCATGTCCCCTGGAACTGGAGTCACATACATGTGTGAGCTGCCATGTGGGTGCTGGCTATTGAACCCAGATCCTCTGGAAGAGCAGCCAGTGCTCTCAACCGCTGAGCCATCTCTCCAGTCCCTCATCATCATGGACTTTACTCCTCTGAAACAGTAAACCCAAATAAACTTTCTTCTCCAAATCCCCTTGCTCATGGTGTTTTATAAAAGCAATAAAAAATGAACTAATACATGAGGCATGGGCAGCAGAGCAAAGTGGCACACACCTGTAATCCCAGCACTCAGGAGGCAAAAGCAGGTGGATCGCTGTGAGTTCAGGGCCAGCCTGGTGAGTCCAAGACACCCAAGGCTACACAGAGAAACCCTGTCTAGAAAAAACAAAAATAAATAAATAACTAAATTCATTGTGTCAGTATGCCTGCTTATTTTGAGACGGGATCTCATGTGTTCCTGGCTGACTTAAAATGTACTGTGATCTTGAGCTTCGGGTCCCTCTGCATCTACCTCCCGAGTGCTGAGTCCCTCCATAGGCTTCTAACCAGCACAGGGGAGTCAAAGGCAGGGTTCTGTGTGTACTCTACCAGTGGAGCTGCATTATCATCATTTTGTTGTTATTGTTGTTGTTTTGGTTTCCTTATGGCAGGGTTTCTCTGTGTAGCCCTGGCTGTCCTAGACTCACTTTCTAGATCAGGCTGGCCTCGAACTCACAGCAATCCCCCTGCCTCTGCCTCCCGAGTGCTGGGATTAAAGGCGTGTGCCACCACAACCGGCTGGCTTCTACATCCTTAATCTCCTTGTAATGAAGAGTGTGCTAGACTAGCATCTCCCTTAAACTCACCCTGGAAGCTTAAAAACATGCCTAGAAGGGCTGGAGAGATGGCTCAGAGGTTAAGAGCACTGGCGGCTCTTCCGAAGGTCCTGAGTTCAATTCCCAGCACCCACCTATCTATAATGAGATCTAGCCAGGTGTGGTGGCATAGGCCTTTAATCCCAGCACTCTGGAAAAAAAAATCTGGTATCTTCTGGTGGGCAGGCACACATGCAGGCAGAACATTGTAAACATAATAAATAAATAAATCTGAACAAACAAACATGCTAAGAAGACACAACCCCAAGTCCATTAAACAGCACCTCTGGGATAGATTCCCAGACACTGGTATTTAAGTGCTCTTCAAATGATCTGAAATGCAAAGTTGAAAATAAGGCTCCAGTAGCCTAGAGTGGTGGTGCACACCTTTAATCCCAACACCCAAGGAGGCAGAGGCCTCTGGGATACTTTCTAGGGACTTGGGGAGATTGGAGGACCACATTTTGAGAACTGCAGACATGGAATGTGAGCTCTCTGAGAATGACGTGTTTGGTTTGTCCCATCACTGCTGTTGCTCCTCTCACAAGCCATCTGTGCTGGGTATACAATGCAATTAGGAAATTCAGCTTTTAGAAGTAAGTGGCTAAATCCTGGGATAGCACTGTATAGTGACAAGGATGGGACAAGAGACAAGGAACGACCCAGCCAAGGAGAATGCTTCTGCTACATTTTGTTTTGCGCTTTGTGTTTTGTTGAGACAGGGTTTTGCTGTGTAGCCTTGGCTGTCCTGGACTTGCTTTGTAGACCAGGCTGGCCTCGAACTCACATGATCCACCTGCCTCTGCCTCCCGAGTGCTGGGATTAAAGGCATGTGCCACCACGTCTGGGGCTTCTGGTACTCTTGTACCATTGGCACTTTGTATAGAAGTGTTCTGCAAACTGTAGGATAATTACCATCCCTGTATTCCACAGGCACCAAATCCTTGACACTATGACTCCTGAAAATAACCCGAACATCTCTCAGTGCCCACCAGAGGGCGCTCATTGCTGTGTCGTACATATTTGCTAAGAGGCACACTTTCTGATATGTGGTAGGACTTACTACAGAGATCAGGGTTTGAGAATCTGTGGTTAAACTCCCTTATCACATATGGGATCAAGAGCATTATTTCTTCTGGGTAAGGGTGGCAAGCCAAGAACAGACAACTGCATTGCTCAGAGAAATGTTACACTTAGAGCTAGCAAAATGGCTCAGTGGACAAAGGCTGATGACCGGATTTCAATACTTGGGACCCACCTGTACTTTGTTTCTGACCCCCACGCTTGTACATTGACATAGTCTACCCCACAAGTAAAGAAATGAATAAATAAGTGTTTAAAAATGTGAATAGCCAGGTGCGGTGGCTCATGTCTGTAATCCCAGCACTCTGGGAGGCAGAAGCAGGCTATCTCTGTGAGTTTGAGGCTAGCCCAGTCTACAAAGTGATTCCAAGACAGCCAAGGCTACACAGAGAAACCCTGTCTCAAAAACCAAAACCTACCAAATAAATATGTTAAGCCTGGCAGTGGTGGGATACACCTTTAATCCCAGCACTTGGGAGACAGAGGCAGGCTGATCTTTGTGAGTTCAAGGCCAGCCTGGTCAACAAAGCAAGTTCCAGGACAGCCAGGGCTACACAGAGAAACCCTGTCTTGAAAATTAACAACAGCCAGGTGTGGTGGCACACACATTTAGTCCCAGCACTCAGGAGGCAGAGGCAGGAGCATCACTGTGAGTTCGAGATCAGCCTGGTCTACAAAGAGAGTCTAGGAGAGCTAGGGCTGCACAGAGAAACCCTGTCTTGAAAACAAAACAAAACAAAACAAAAACAAAAACAAAAACAAAAGAAAGAAAGAAAAAGAAAATTAACAACAACAAAAATTAAACTCAAAGATGCAACTGAAAGCTTTTTTTTTTTTAAATAAGGACCGCATTTGTTTTTATTTTGTTTTGAAAGAGGTAATGGAGAGGGTCTTGTTTTGTGCAGGCTGGCAGTTAGAGCGTTCATGGTTATCAAAAAAGGAAATAAAGGTCCAACCTGCTGCAAAGAGGAAGAAGAGAATCCAAGGTCACATGCTTAGAATTTAGGTGCTCAAGAAAGGGTGGTGCCCCTGCCTACTGTCCAGTCAACTGAAAGGACAGCAGGTTCCACCAGAGACAACTGAGGAAAGTGACTAGGACAATCTCCTGCCCTGCCGGACGTTTCATTCCAAGGTTTCCTGGATCTGACAAAGTGACACCAAAGTAATGGAAAGACAGGCAGCAGATGGGAGGGGCCAAAGACCAGAAGAGACCAGCAGACTGAGGCAGCACTGTTTCCTACAGTGACAATAAACCAGCAGCCGTCCCTCCTTGGTTGAGCCCATGACATTTTCAGGAGGTGCCCAGCGGCTCTCTATAGGCTGTTTGGCATGTACAGAGTTAATTATTTGAGTAGTTTGGAGGTCCATGTGTTGACAAACAAGTGCCCATTGTTTGGGTTTTGTTTGTTTGTTTGTGGGCAGGGTCTCTCTATAGACCTGGCTGTCCTGAAACTTCTTGGAGACCAGGTCGGCCTTGAACTGAAAGACTCCCCCTCCCTCTCCCTCCCGTCCCCTCCTTTCCCCTCCTTCCCCCTGCCCCCTCTATGTGGGTGGGTGTGTGCTCCAATGAGAAGGAGAGCTCTGTAGTGTATGTTAAGAAAGGAGCTCCAGGTCCTGGTGCACACCTTTAATCCCAGCACTTGGGAGGCAGAGGCAGGCAGATCGGATCACTGTGAGTTCGAGGCCAGCCCGGTCTACAAAGCGAGTTCAGGACAACCAAGGCCACACAGAGAAAAAGCCCTGTTTGGAAAAATGGGGGGGGGGGGAGAAGTTCCACCTTAGCCTTGACAGAATATTTAGTAACAAATGATTTTCTTTTTATTTGTACTCTTATTCATATAGGTGTTTGTTTGAATTTAGATGTCATTAACAGTCAGGTTTTTAATATGATAAATATGCACATCTTTGGAGATCAACTAAATTCTGGTAAGAATCTTTTTTTTTTTTAAGAGAGTGATTAGGTTGGGGGAGGAGGCATGGCTATGTGGTCCAGGTGGTCTTACTCTCCTAAATCTTAGATATTCATTTTTTAGGTTGGTTATTTCCACTTTCCTCTTCTGTTCCACCCTCGTCTTGTTCTGAAAGAACACCAAAGCAGTCTGAAAACTCGAGAGCACCAGGACATGGCACACACAGGAGAATCTTGAGCTGTCTGGTGTCTGGTCTTTTTTCAGTTAATTCTGTTGAATTTACAAACAGGCAATGTGGCTGCATTCTAACACACTTCTACCTTCGCAACCGAAGTCCTATAAATGTCAGGCTCCTGTTATCAATGTGTGGGTATTTCACCTCCTTGCCTTATGTCAAATCTAAGTGGATGGATGAAACACAGTCTTGGGCTGCAGATGAGGATGATCTGGTTTGTTGTGTTCCTGAACCCTTCGGCTGTTCACATTGGTCACTAGATTTGGGCAAAAACAAACAAACGCACAAACAAAACAAAAACAAAACACGAGACCGACAGCCCTGTTTGCCAGGTGGTTTGAGCAGCTTTGCAGTTCGTTCCCCTCGTTGGTAGCTTTGTATTCTGCTTGTTTAACTTCTTTAGAAAACATGAGCTGGTAGTTCAGGAAATGTCTGTGCTTTCAGGAACAAAGAAGACAGTAGGGCATTGGCTGCAAACGCCTTTAATCCCAGCGCTTGGGAGGCAGGGGCAGGCAGGGGCAGGCAGATTGCTGTGAGTTCAAGGCCAGGAAAGCCAGGGCTGCACAGAGAAATCCTGTCTCAAAAAACCCAAAAATAAGTAAATAAATAGATAGATAGATAAATACATAAATAAAAACAATAACAACAAAAACCAAAGAAGATTTCCTCCACTCTGATTGCTTTTTAAGAGAGGTTGAGATAGGTGTCTTCCCAAGTTTCTTAGCCTCAAGCAATCCTCTTGCTCCAGCCCCCGAAGTAACTAGGGGGACAAGCATGCGCCCCATTCTAGCTTCTTCTCTCTCCTCCTCCTCCTCCTCCTCCTCCTCCTTCTTCTGGGCTGGTGGGGGTTTTGAGACAGGCTTTCTCTGTGTTAGCCTTGGCTGTCCTCAAACTCACTTTGTAGACAAGGCTAGCCTCGAACTCACAGATCCTCCTCCCTCTGCCTCCCAACTGCTGGGATTAAAGGTGTGCGCCACCACTGCCTGGCTGTGACAAGCCCTTTCTATCTTGCTCTTGCAAGCATGTTAGAACTGATAAGAAGCTCCTGGGAAACTCCAAAATACGGCTCAGCCCAGCCTCCTGACCTGGCAAAGACTAAAGGACCTGAACCCCTGACAGCACATGAGGAATCTTCTTCCTATTTGCAAAGTATGATGTGTAAGAATGAAAGTCAAGCAGGTGTCAAGCAAATGTGGTAGCACACACCTTTAATCCCAGCACTTGGAGGCAGAGGCAGGGGGATCACTGTGAGTTCAAGGCCAGCCTGGTCTACAAAGTGAGCCTAGGACAGCCAGGACTATATAGAGAAACCCTGTCTTGAAAAACCAACCAATCAAACAAACAAACAAATAAAGCAATCTAGCTATAACATAATTTTTTAGTTTCCTACTGTTACACATTTAGACTATTTCCAATTTTTGTTTGTTTTGAATTTTAAGTAATTTATTTTATTGTCATCATCGTCATTATCATTATCATCATCATTGAGACAAGGGCCCTGACTGGCCTGGAACTGCTATGTCAAGAGCAGGTTAGGGCTGCAGAGATGGCTCAGCGGTTAAGAGCATTTGATTGCTCTTCCAGAGGTCCTGAGTTCAATTCCCAGCAAGCACGTGGTGGCTCATAACCATCTGCAATAGGATCTGATCAACTTTTCTGGTGTTCATGAAGACAGACAGAGCACTCATACATAAAATGCATGAATAAATAAATGTTTTTAAAAGAGCAGGTTAATTCCAACTGCTTTGAGACCTTAGCAGTTGGAAAGATAATGTTGACATTAATTTACAGGGAAAGGGTGGATATTGAACAGGCTTAGAAGCAAAGACCAGGGATTAGGTTTGTAGAAGGTAAATCCTGTTAAGTATACAAATAGAGATATGCATTGAGCAATGGATGTGAGTCTAGAAGTCTGGACTGTTGCAAATATGTATTGGGGGTTCTTAGCCTATAACTCATTTTTAAATCCAGGAGAATGAGTTACATCCCAAAGGGAATCAGTATAGCCAAAGGAGGACTGAAGACTTGGGGGAGCACTCCAGCATGGTGAGCAGTGACTATGTACTAGCTCCTGCTCTTCACTCTCTTCTTTTTTGGGGAGGGTAGCCTTGGCTGTCCTGGAACTCACTCTGTAGACCAGGCTGGCCTCAAACTCAGAGATCCATCTGCCTTTGCCTCCTGAGTGCTGGGATTAAAGGTGTGAGCCACCACCACCCAGCTTTCTTTTCTTTTTCGTTTCCATGTTTGTTTTGGTTTAGAATGCTTTTGAAGGTTTGTTTTTAATTTATGTTATGTATGTGTGTGTTGGAGTTTGTGTGTGTGCCCACATGCATTCGTGTATGTGTGTGTGTGTATGTGTGTGTGTGTGTGTGTGTGTGTGTGTGTGAGAGAGAGAGAGAGAGAGAGAGAGAGAGAGAGAGAGAGAGAGAGAGAGAGAGGGCCAGCGTCTCTGGATCTGCTGGAGCTGGTCTTACAAGCCTTTGTTATTGTAGTCCTAGAAAAGCTACACAAACCACTCAGACCCCAGTCTCAGTCAGATACGGATGGTTTATTGAACAACTGATCCAACCTGATTGCCCTCAGGGCCACAGAAAGAACTCGGGAGCTGAACTGTGGCATTGACCTATTCTTAGAGGGCAGTCTTTCTTACAGGAAAACCAAGTGAAAGAAAACAAGGGTGTGTGTGTGTGTAACACATTTTGGCCAACTGGACAAACTGTTATCAGCTAACCTTGAAGCTGATTGGTCCCAAGTGAGGTAAATGAGGTGGTAGTTAGGGTCTTCCAGAGTAGAGCCAAGTGCAGAGATAACAGAGTGTAAGCAGAGTGTAGCCACGTGTGGAGATCACAGAGCATAAACTATGACACCATTAAGTCACAGTAAAATACAAGGTTAGCTGGACCCTCTGGCAGGTCTGTTAGTATCAGTTATGAAAAACTCTTTCCAGGAAGCAGAGTTTAAAAATGTTGAACTTAACTTCACCTTATGAACAAAGATGGGTAGAAAATGGCTTCAGCTGTGTAACAAAGAGCAGGCCTCAACACTGGCAAACCAGCTGGGCATGGTGGCTCACACCTTTAATCCCAGCACTCGGGAGGCAGAGGCAGGCGGATTGCTGTGAGTTCGAGGCCAGCCTGGTCTACACAGAGAAACCCTGTCTCAGGGGAAAAAAAAAACCAAAACAACAACAATAACAACAAAAAACACTGGTGAACCACCTGATGTGGGTGCTGGCAATCAACTTAGGTCCTGTGTGAGAGCAGCAAGGGCTCATAATTGCTGGCCCATCTCTCCAGCCCCTTGTTTTGGAATCTTTGAGACGGGGTTTCCTGTAGCTCAGGCTGGCCTGACCTTGCTATATAGGTGAGGTTGGCATTAAAATCCTGACCCTACATCTACCCCTGGAGTGCTGGGATTGGAGGCATGTGACACTGTGTGTGGCCTTCATGCTGTTCTTGGAAGCGTGCGGTGTTCTCATTGGTTCTTGGAAGCGTGGACATACAGAGATGAGTCACTCATTCTTGGTTATGTTTCCGGTCATCCCTGTCCACGAACTCTGTTCACTGTCCACCTGTCTCAAATGCTACTGGACAAGTTGGAAATTCAGACTAGGGGCCTAGCCAACTCATCCAAGCTTATTTTATTTTTGTTTATATGTATGAGTGTTTGCCTACATATATGTCTGTTACACCAACACATGTATGCAGTGCCCCTTGGGGTTCAGAAGAGGGAGTTGGATGCCCTGGGTCAGGAGTTACAGGAGGCTGTGAGCCACCACGTGGGCCCTGAGGCTCAAACTTTGTTCCTCTGGCAGAGCAGCCAGTGTTTTTTAACTGCTAAGCCATCTCTTCAGCCCCCAAATCTTTTGGTTATGACCATTATGGTGACATTTCGTTTAAAAATGAAAACTCTACAGGGGAATGATAAAAAAATACTAGGAATGTCCCCCTGGATGGGGAGATCTGGTGGCACTCAGAGGAAGGATAGCAGGCTGCCAAGAAGAGACTTGACACCCTATGAGCATATTCAGGGGGAGGAGGTCCCCTCAGTCACAGTCATAGGGGAGGGGAATAAGGGGAAAATGGGAGGGAGGGAGAAATGGGAGGATACAAGGGATGGGATAACCATTGAGATGTAATATGAATGAATTAAAAAAATATATGTTAAAAAACAAAAAAGAATACTAGGAATAAAGCAGCTGAACTCTAGGCAGAAGGGAAGGACGATCTGGCTGCTTAGAGTGAGTGATCATGGTGAGTGACAGCTGGGTCTTGCTTTCTGTGTCATACCCATAGGTCCCGAGGGGCTCCTCTCACAATACAGATAGAATATCGCTCCGTTTTGCTATGTTTATAGCAAGATAACCAATTGAAAATGCCTTAAGTTTTCCCTGAAGTATACTATTTCCCTAAAGTATATCTATTGATATACTTCAGTTGTAAGGTAAAAACCACAGATTTTGAGGCCAGGCATGGGGGTGCACGCCTTTAATCTCAGCACTCAGGAGGCAGTGACAGGTGGATCTCTGTCACAAAACAAAAAACAAACAAAGACATAGATTCTGGTCACTAAAGCAGAAAGACCTTTTTTATTCAGTTTGTGAGGGGCTAAGGAAGCTTATAGAGCGGAGCCTGCCTGGAGGAGGCAGCCCGGGAAGAAGCAGGTCTTTCTTTCTCTTTTCTTTTCTTTCTTTTTTTAAAAATTAATTTATTTTTATTTTATGTGCATTGTATGTCTACAGGTGTCAGATTTTGGAGTTACAGACAGTTGTGAGCTGCCATGTGGGTGCTGGGAATTGAACCAGGGTCCTCTGGAAGAACAGTCAGTGCTCCCAACCGCTAAGCCATCGCTCCAGCCCATCTTTTCTCTCTCTCTCTCTCTCTTTTTTTTTTTTTCGAGACAGGGTGTCTCTGTGTAGCCTTGACTATCCTGGACTCGCTTTGTAGACCAGGCTAGCCTCAAACTCACAGTGATCCGCCTGCCTCTGCCTCCCGAGTGCTGGGATTAAAAGAGTGAGCCACCACCGCCCGGCTAGGGCTTGCTTTTTCAACACGCTTGGCTGGAGTACACGAACTTTGCCTCTCTGCCAGGCTTGTATTAGGTTCAGAAGTCAAAGTCTTGGGAATGCAGGGCTGGTTCGCTCAGGTTAGGTCACACTCCCAGAGCCTGGCTGTGGCACAACTCAGAGCAAGACTCACAGCAAAAGAGTCTCCAGAGAGCTATTTAGATCTCCAGCTGGAGGCGGGCACGGGAATTTTCCTGGGTCCGCATGGGCACGGTGTCTGAGAAAATAGATACCGGGTGGAAACCAGGTTGATGTTGGGAAGTGGAAATGACGTGGAGCGCACAGCAAATGCCAGCATCCCCCGCTGAGAGCAAGGAGTGGGAATTCCATTGGATCCTTGTGAGTGTTGGTGGGTGCAGGTTGGTTTAGGGCTTTTCAAATGTTAGGTGGTGGCAGCCACCTCCTTCTGTCTTTCCTCCCTTTTCTGCCTCCTCTTCCCTCATGTGTTTCTCCTCTTAAGTATACACACTAAAAACACTGTTCCACTGGACAAAGTGCAGATCTGAAGTTAATCCTCCTTCGCGTGACTGAAGGCCGAGAGTACAAGTGCTTATTCTTTTTCTGCTTTCTGTTTCCCGGAAGTGCCAAGTGGCTCTCAGAACATGCCTTCAATTGCTGGAGGTTGACTTCCAGGGTGTGGTAATTTGCCCATTTGAAGGTCACGCTACGGAAACCTCTCTAGGTCATACCAGCGACACTTTGGGTGCTGGGGAACGCATTCTTTGCAGACGCCTTCTTTTTCCTTTCTGACGAGCATATGCATATAACCTTAGTTATATGCCCATTGTTAGAAATCCCTGCTGTTAGTAATATCTGGACAAACAAACTCCAAGGTCACCTCTTAGGCTAGTTCATTCCTGTGTCACAGGAAAGAGGGCAGCATTCGCCTGGGGCAGGGGGGTGTCTGTGGGCATCGGGGGAATGGTTGCTGATTTATTATTCAGACAGTTTTATGACCTGCCTAGCGAGTGCCCTCTCCTACCTTCCTAGTCTTTCTCAAAGCCCGGCATGGGTGGAGGAGCCATACCTATTCTAATGACAGGGGCCTCCGCCTGGGGAGGGAAGGTGCTAGTGTGTGCGCCTTGACCTACATCTCCTTCTGCCAGGTTCTTGTATATTCAAATTTGAATAGGTCGGGAGTACCAGATTTTTTTTTTCAGAGGATATGAATTTAAGTGTGGGTGGGGTGAGAAAGTCTGGCTTCCTTCACCCAGCTCGTTTCTCCACCCCACCCGTCAGCTTCCTTAGGAGCGGTCACTTTTTAAGCCAGGCTGCCAGGCTACCAGGCTGGTAGAGCAAGCAGCAGTGTGCTGTTTACCCATGGAGCAGCTTGTTCCTCCTGGTTCAAGTGTACCAGATGGTACTTCCAACCAGCTAGGGACTTTGCGGTGCTATGGTGCTTTGCCTGCTTCATGTCCTTAGTATGTGCTGGCTTCATTGTTTTCAGGGTCCCAAGCTCTCTGAAGCTGTGATGTCTGGGAGTTGTGGAAAAAGCACTCTAGATTGCTAGAAACAATCAGGGCAGCTTGAAACCCACGCTCCACTTCTGCTGGAAAGCAACAAGCCTGATGCAAAGCACATGGGCTGTGCCGCCCCCTTGTGCCACTTGCTCTTGAGTCCCTCCTCAGCCTACAGTGCTCCAGCCACAAGGCCCTTTCCAAAGCTGACTCCTCCGTGTGAGTGTTTGTCTCCACCTAACATCTGCATTTCTGCCCGCTAACTGCAATCCTACAGGCCTCCTGAGATTGACAGATCTGTCATACTCACTGATGTCTCTGCATAGCACAAAGTCCCCTCCGTAGCACCATATTCACTCTCTCAGCTCTACTCGGAGTTTCACTTAACATTCGCTCTGTTTATTTATTTATTTATTTTTAATTTTTTTTTTTTTTTTTTGGTTTTTCGGAACAGGGTCTCTCTGTGTAGCCTTGGCCGTCCTGGACTCACTTTGTAGACGCCCGGCTATTTTTAAAAATATTTTTAATTCGAGACAGGGTTTCTCTGTGTAGCCCTAATTGTCCCGGAACTTGCTCTGGAGACCAGGCTGGCGTCAAACTCAGGAGATCTGCCTGCCTCTGCCTCCTGAGTCCCGGGATCAAAGTGTATGCCACCACCATCTGGCTTTCACTTACACTTATACTCGAGGTTGCTTGACTGCTCTTTTTTGTATGCTGAAGGTTATTGGCCCATGAAGGTGGGAGCTATGCTTGCTTGGCTCACTGTTGCCATTGAGAACTCACACAGTGTCTCTCAAGTCCTAGGTCGTCAGGCACTTCTGGCAGCAAGAACAGCAGCGCTGCATGTTTCATGGTGCCGCCTCTGCAATCCTGGAGGTCCAGAGACTGGGGAAGAGTGCCTTGAAATAGCACTTAGCCCAGCATTATGCTTTCAGCACAGTCTTTCTCAAGCTGAGGTCACAAACTCTAATTAGTATTTGGTGAAGAAATACAGATGTAATGAGGATTGCTAACAGTAGTTATGTGTAGGGAGGAGAGGTGGGGGGGGGGTCCCTCAATCTCCCCTCACTATACTTTTCTTTATGTTTATAAGATAAATGTAACAAAGTGTACCACCTCTAATGATTTGTAGGTATGCAGTTCAGCGCAGTTAAGTATATTTACATCCTGTGCAAGCATCACCTTTTTATTGAATGCTGATAATAATTCAGTGCTGCACACGTTGGGGGGGGGGTTAACCTGTCCTCTGGCCACATAATGGCTCCTGAGTGTTGGCTGTCAACACTGTCTCAGGGCCTGAGGTTTTCAGTGCTGCGCTCCACTGATTTACCCAGAAGCCACTTTGGCATTTTCTTCATTGCTGTTGTCCGTCTTGTGAGAAGCCGCCTCAGGTAGATTGACCGATACCCAGTGATCACACCTTCATCTCTTCCTGCTCTATCGCTTCTTTTTGGCATGGTTGTCGCTTAAGTACGTCACTCAAAAAAAGTGTCAGCCTGTGTTAGAGACTGTTGTTTTTATTCAATATTTATCTTCCCTTACCTTTCTGTGGCCATCTAACTGATAAAGCCACATTTTTTTCCCCATTGCAGCAAAATATGTTGTCTATATGACTAAGTTCTGGCCAAAGACATAAAAAGGAAAAACCTTTTTTATGATATGCACAGGAATGCTGAGAAGCTGGCCCGGGGTGGCTGGGCTGAGGTCCTTTGGTCTTTTCACCTTTTTCCCTCCGGAGGCTCTTTGGGAGCCATGTTACACTGTAAGGTCGTATAAGGTGGAACAACACTTCCCAAGGCATCATGGCATCCTGTTAAGGCTGTTGTCTTCTGGACTAGAGAGGGAAGGATAGGGGGACCTTTCCCGGCTGCCTTACAGAGAAATTCTTTTGGCTAAAACCATTCTTCATTTGGATTTTCTGCTAGTTTATCTGAGTCTAGTTCCGACTCCCAGCCTGAAACCCTGCGTGCAGACCAGGAGCACTTGCATTTGGCTTTACGGTGGCAGCAGTTCTGGGCCTCAACCTGGGATACGCAGTCTGTACTGGAATCAGCACAGCGGTAAGGGCTCCGTCCCAGTTAACCTCTCTCACCCCGGCTGGAACCTGAGCAGGTTGAGTCTGTAACTAACCAGGCACCCAGCAAAGCCTAGCAACTCTGTTCTAGATCGTGTCATTGTCCTCACATGCTGCAATCTTCTCAGATGCCTCTGAGTCACAGTCATGTTCTGACGCTGGCCCTGTCCTCCCCAGGTACCACCGCTCTCACTGGCACACTGTTTTGTTTTTTTTTTCAGTAAGTAACATTTCCATCCACCTATCCTGACAATTTTGCCGGGAACTTGGGGTTTTTTTTTTTAAAGATTTATTTATTGTATATGAGTGCTTTATCTGCAGAAGAGGGCATCAGATAACATTATAGATGCTTGTGAGCCACCATGTGGTTGCTGGGAACTGAACTCAGGACCGTTGGAAGAGCAGGCAGTGCCCTTAACCACTGAGCCATTTCTCCAGCCCAGAGCTTGGGTTCTTTTTTGACACTTTCCTCACTTCCAATGTCCAGACAATTCTCAAGTCCCAGAAACTCCCTGTAAGACCTAGCTGTGTCTTCAGTGTCACCTTGGAGAGCTCGGTCATGCCATTTCTTTTCTAACGGCTTTCCTACAGGACTCTCCTCCTCCACACAGCTAAGAGAGACATCTCAATCAAGCCAGACCATACTCCTACCACGCCTTTACGGCTTGTACTAGCGTGGAGATGAGACCGCCAATGCTAACACAGCCTAGGAGGCTCTTTATATCAGGGCCCTGTCCACACTTCTCCACAACTGTGAATGCACTCCCTGTCTCTGGGGGGTTTTTCTGTTCTGGGCATGCCATATGAATGGATGATATCACATGTGGCCTTTGTCACTGCCCTCTTGGCATCATGAGTTCAGAGTTCATTGTTCTGCAGGGCATGTTGTCCTGCCTTCTTTCTCATGGTAGCTTAATTTGCACTGTGCTTACTTTCTCAACTACGGGTGGTTATTTGGGTTGACTCACTTTAGGGTGTTATAGAGAATGCTGCTATGAACATTCATGCACAAGCATGCTGTGGGTGCATGTTTTTATTCTTTATTTACCTTCTCTTGGAAGTATCTATGTCCAACATATAATATATATGTATAAATATATAAATATATATGTATAAATATATATATATATATTTATATATTTATGTTGGATTCTTTGTGGAAGCCTCCACAACCTCTCTTTTGGAGGGTATTCTCAGTTTGTTTTTCAAAAAGTATTTCTCATGTCTCTCTCTCTGTGTGTGTGTGTGTGTGTGTGTGTGTGTGTGTGTGTGTGAATGCGTGCGTGTGTATACGAGTGCATATAGGCATGAGTGTGAATGAAGGTCAGAGGACAACTTTCTGGAGTGGTTTTTCTTTCCACTCCCATGGGTCCTGGGCATTGAACTCAGGTCATCTGGCTTGGAGGCAGGCATTATTTCTACTGAGCAATCTACCTGGCTGTCTTGGTCATGGTTCTACTGCTGTGACACCCATTTGATCGGGGGTGGGGGTGGGGGTGTTTACAGTTTCAGAGGGTCAGTCCAGGTCCATGTCAGAGGGTTATCATGGTGGCAGGCAAGCATGGTGCCAGAGCAGTAGATGGACAGCTCACATCTTACTTCACAAGCATGGGGCAGAAAAAGAGAGACTGGGACAGGTTTGGAATTTTGAAACCTCAAAGCCCACCTCCTGCCGTAAGGCCACGCCTCCTAATCCCTCCCAAACAGTTCCACACTGGAAATCAAGCAGTCAACTGTATGAGCCTCTGGGGGGGGTGGGTCACTCTCATTCAAGGCAATTCACTGCCCTTGCTTCGCTTGTGAGGCAGGATCTTGCTATGAAGCCCTGCCTGGCCTCTCACCAGGCTGTCCAGGTTGGCCTTAAACACTCAATCCTCTTGCCTCAGCTTATGGGATTCTGGGATTATGGCGGCTCAGGCACTATGTCTGGCTATGGTGCTACAGTGTTTGGCTTTAATTCAATCTCCAGTTTTTCCTCCCCTTTGCCTTTCTCTCGCTCCAGTGTGGACTCCCTTGCTGAGTAGGGAGTTCAGTAGGAAGTGAACCTTTCAAAGTGCCTAGAAGTTATTTGGAAAGGCTTTTGAACCCAGAGGATGGACACTGAAACAATGTTTACCTCTGGGTTAGGCACGCAAATGGTGCCATTTCTAACAGGAGCACTTACAGATTTAGTTAGCTGTTCCCAGAGGGTTAGCTTACAGCTTTCAGGCCAAACAGTCTCTTAATTACTGCACTCAGTCTGAACGTTTTAAAGAATCACTTTTAAGTTTCCCGGTGGTACTACAACCATCATTAAGCCTTTACATGTAAACATGTGTTGTGAGTTTGTCAAAAATGCATGCCATGTGTGCACATTGTAATTGCTTTATAAACTGTTGGTTGATGAAAGTGTCTCCCAAGTGTATGATCTGCTGTACACATTTGGGGGAGGTACTGAGTTCTGCTTTAGAACGCATGGAATAGGAAAGGATTTCTGTGGGCGCCCGGACACGAATTCACACTTGTCTTTGCCGCCTCCCTCCCATCAGGTGAAAAAAAACCACTTAAAGTCTGGCATTTACTTACGGCGGCGGCCTATTTTTAGAATAAAGGTCGCCTCCTCTACCCGTGTAAATTTAATCTGCGGAACAGGACAGAAACAGGGTCAACGCGCTTTAGCTACACGCTCCCTTGCCCTAAGTCATTCGGCACAGAGAGGATGAACAATGTTCTAGAAGCTGCCAAGACAACACCGAGGTGGAGATGTTGAGCGCTCGGGCGCAGGCGGCGGGTGGGATGAGGAGAGCGAGCGCCCGGCGTGCGAGCCCTTGCACCGCGAGGCGCCCTCCCTGGGTACACAGATAAGTGAGTCAATCATTTCCGCCCGCCCGCCCGCCAGTCCGTCCTGACTTAAGTCGTCTGACCGCGGGGACCGAGGCCTGCTATTAAGACTCCTTCCCGTTCGGTCCAGAGCCCACTTCGAGGATCCGCTTGAGTCACCTGGATCGGGCGAGCCGAGACCAGGGAGGCGCAGGCGCCCGAGGGTGGAGGGCACCGACTACGTTCTCCACGGCGGCCGCCTCGGAAGGAAGAGGAGGGGCAACAGCGCGTGGAGAAGAGAAGGAAGAGGCGTCCGGGGAAGGGCAGGGAGGAGAGCCGAAGGCGCTGGGGAGGGAGAGCAGGGGCGTGGGGGCGGGGGCGGGGCGGGCGCGCCCGGGGCGGGGCGGGGCGGCGGTTCTCTGCAGCTGCTGGGGGCTGCCGGGATTGGGGATCCGCGCCGCGGTGCAGTCGCCTGGCTCGCTGGGCTCGGCGGGACATGAGCGAACTGCTGTCGCCGCGCGCTCAGCCCAGCTAGCCGCCCGCCAGTCCGCCGCCGCCTCCTCGGAGCCCCGCACCTTGCCGCCGCCTCGGAGCCCAAGCTCGGCCTGCGCCCGTGCGCTCCGCCGCAGTCATGGGGCTGCAGCCCCTGGAGTTCAGCGACTGCTACCTCGACAGCCCGTGGTTCCGGGAGAGGATCCGCGCGCACGAAGCGGAGCTCGAGAGGACCAACAAGTTCATCAAAGAGCTCATCAAGGACGGCAAGAACCTTATCGCTGCCACCAAAAGTAAGCGGGGCCCTCTCGCGTTCGGGCTGCGGCGTGGCGGGGGAGGCGGGGAGGAGCGTCTTCCCGGCCCGTGTGGGATGGCTCTGTGCCCCTAGACCGGAGTAATTGGAGATTCCTTAGGGGGAGAAGCTCCAGGACATTCCTCTCCTTAGGCGCTTCGGGCGCGTCCTCCTTCCCGCCCCGGCCCCTCGGTGGCGCGGGAGCCAGGAGCGGTGCGTGGGAGCTGCCCCGGGGCTCCCGCCTGGCCGGGCGGAGCACGCCTAGGCGCCGGCAGGACCCAGAGGAGACTCGGCCAGAGTCAGGCTTTAGTGCGCCCTAACGTTGCCCCCAGCCTCCGGCAAATCCGAGACATCAATCAGCTAAGACAGTTTTGTCTTGTAACCTTTCCAAGGAACTTTCTAGGAGATTCTTGGGAGACCCTGCTTGTAACTGAGTTCTTCAAAAGTTCCTGAAGTTACACTTAACTCTTAGATATCCTTTTTCTACCCCGTGCGACTGTCCCGACCTGAGTCCCTCATGTGCTAAACCAGAAAGTCTACTTGGCTTTGTGCTGCCTTGTGCACATTCCTTCTGTACTGTGCTGAAGCGAGTTCAAAGATTGGGGATTGAAAGGGTCAGTGGGCAGACCGCCCCCTGCTTCTAGCCGGCAGTGCCTGTGAGTAAGTAGGAAATTCCACTCTCTTCAGGCTTGATGCCTTCCACCACAGTCCAGTATTCAAACAGACAAGCAAGCAAGCAAGCAAACAAACAAACAATCCAACAACCCAACAAGCCACCTCTGAAGACAGCAACAGAAAGAGCAGTGTTTTGGAGTCCTAATGAGTCTAGGAGTAGAGGCCGGTGCAGAAACAGTTGTAATGCTCCACAGACGGGGAGAAATTAGTTTTCCAGGGCCAGGCACTGGCATCCAGGCCACGCTGGAACCCCAAGTCCCTTTCTTGAGTCACTGTGAGCACCCTGTTTCCCCTTAAAACACCTGAGCGGGCAGGAGCCAAGCCCCAGGGGTACTACTCCCCAGCCCCTTGGGTAGATGGTGCTTAGGTTTCCTGGTTCAGTAGTCGCCGCCATCCTCGGGAATTTATTCCGTGTGCTTGTAGACACGTACACTCTCACCACACCGTTTTTGCATCTAGGAAGATGAAAACGTACTGAGGCTTCCTTCCATCCACCCGGTCAAGTGCCTGGCCCAGTTAATATGCACTTAATGAATGAGTTGAAATGTTTTTTAATGGGAAGAATTTAGTGGAGCCATCCCTGTAATTTGGGAAGCAAGTCACTCAACTTCCCTGGACCTTCTCCAAGGCACCTTTGGGTCTGTGACCTCTTAGTGTTGCGGAGCTGGCTTGGGAAGCCCTTTGGGATGAATGGGTCATGTGCCGGGTGGCCGTGCAGGCCTTTGCCTTTGAGTTTTTCCGTGCTAGGCGGGACACGGGAGGAAAGTCTGTAAACAGGGAGCAATGACCACAGACAGTGAGAGGGGTGGGGAACACCAATGGCCTGTGACGTCTTCGTGTTCCGGTTTCTGTGGCCCACTGTTAAGTAGCATCACTACATGGGGACATACGTGTACCTTTTCAAAAAGGTGTTTGTGTGCTCCTGTACCATTGTGCACGTGTGAGGTCAGAGGTCAGAGGTTAGGTCTGTGGAGCTGAATCTCCCTTTCTGTGTTTATGTGGGCTCTGGGGTTCAGGGTTTGGTCATCTCTATCCAGCTTGGTTTGTTGGCTAGTAGGGACACGAGGAGAGGGGCAGATGGCAGAGTCAGTTTGGCCATGGGTAGGAAGCTATTTCTGTGACTGTAAGCTGCTCCGCTGGCAGGAAGCATGCCTCATGTTCCTGAGGCAGCCAGTGTGTGTGTGTGTGTGTGTGTGTGTGTGTGTGTGTGTGTGTGTGTGTGTGTATGTGTATTAGCTTGCCTCCTCAGAAGGGAGACCCTCTGGAAATTGTGGCTTGCTGTCTTAATCCTTGTGCTTGGGGTCAAAGGTGAGAAACAAAATGGATGATCATTGTCTTTAAGAGGGCAGCTAGACAGTAGTGTCTTTTTATCCTCATCCATAACCTTAGGTTCTTTCCCACAATAAAAGCTTTAGAGGATGCTCTTTTTGGCAAGTTGGAAGGACCCTGGCCTTTTCCCACTTGGCCCATGAAAGTGGTCCTCTCGTTCTTAGCAGAGATTAAGAGGGCAGAGCATAAGTAAGGACACCTGGTTTGGGCTTCTCTCTATGGGGTCTGGCTGGGTTGGGTGGGTCATGCAGCTCTTGCCCCGCCTCCCGCACTGCACCACTTGGCAGCATCAGTCAAGTTCCCTAGCATTTGGAAACATGCCGATGAGGTCAGGTAACCAGTTGTCTTTCCGTAACTTTGGATTCTAGGGATGCAAGGAAGACTATTAAGGGGAAGGAAGGGTCTGCAGAGCAGTCATTGAGCTGGTCAAGACTGCCAGTTTGCCTCAGTTTCTTTCTGTTCTATATATCGGTTTGCAGAACAAGGCCTTTTGTGCTTTTCTTTGGAATTTGTGTTTAAATGATTTCTGTTCTTCATTGTCTTGCAAGAAGACATCTTGTCTTGACTTTTGAGTATCTCGAACCATTTTTTCAAGATTCATTTGTTTATTTATTAATTATGTATACAGTGTACCTTAGGTCATATTATAGATGGTTGTGAACCATAATGTAGTTGCTGGGAATTGAACTCGGAACCTCTGGAAGAGCAGACAGTGCTCTTAACCACTGAGCCATCTCTCCAGCCCCTCGAACCATTTTTGAATCCTTCTATAAATGTTCCAGGAAGTTGGAGGCCCAAAGGCTTCTTGGTGAGTTCTCTTCCATGGCTGCAACAGGAAGTAATACTGTAGTTTAATGCTGTGTGGGCACCCCAGAGAAGTCCTGGCCTTGCTTGTACTTTCTGCAGCGAATTCACTCCAGTCTGAGGGACATTTTTGCATTATTTGTACTCTGCTGAGTTATTCAAATAAAGGATACGAAATAAGACAAGTGGCAGTGCCCTGCTGCCATCCTAGTGGTCTGGAGGCTGATGCAGGAGGATTGCAAATTTGAGCTCACTTTGGGTTACAAAGTGAGACCCTATCTTAAAAAGCTAAACCGTGGAAGGCCTGGAGAGCTGGGTCAGCAGGTAAGAGCAGCACACACTGCCCTTCCAGAGGACCAGACTTCAGTTCCTAGCACCTCTATCAGATGGCTCGCAAGCACCTGTAACTCCAGCTCCTAGGGGATCTGACACCTCTGGCCTCTGTGGCACCTGGATTTGCCTGCACGTACATTCCCCCTCCCCCCAGACACATACGCATAAGTTAAAAAAAAAAAGAAGCTGAAGGGAGTAAAAAGAATAAGTGGCAGTAAATACCCTGACGTTTGTTCCCAGAACAAGTTTGTGGCAGGGCACAGCAGGGGAAAGACTGCTAGAAGTGTTAGAACTCATCGGTGTTTTATATAAGGAAGAGAACCATGTCGGATTGGAAACAGCTGAGAAGAAACCGAAACATCTGCAGTGGGGGAAGAATGAGGTGGCCAGTTTGACTGACAGGAATGAGAAGGTCAGCGTCTGATTGCAGATCAAGGTGGGGATGGGAGTGCTCCCCCCGGAAAGCCAAGGTGGGGATGGGAGTGCTCCCCTGGAAAGCCACAGATGGGGATGGGAGTGCTCCCCACCCCACCCCCCCGTAAGCCACAGGTGAGGATGGGAGTGCTCCCCTGGAAAGCCACAGGTGGGGATAAGAGTGCTCCCCTGGAAAGCCATAGGTGGGGATGGGAGTGCTCCCCCCGGAAAGCCACAGGTGGGGATGGGAGTGCTCCCCTGGAAAGCCACAGGTGGGGATGGGAGTGCTCCTCCCAGAAAGCCACAGGTGGGGATGGGAGTGCTCCCCCCGGAAAGCCACAGGCCTTTGACAGAAGCGCTGCATAAGGGGAGAGATGGTTAGAGTAGGGGCATGTGGTGTGTGTGTGTGTGTGTGTGTGTGTGTGTGTGTGTGTGTGTGTGTGTGTGGTGGGGGAGAGACTTGGACACAGCATGGGGGGTGGGCTGGAGGAGCTCCAGAGAGTCAGTGACTTATGTGGGAGATCAGGAGATCATCCACTCACTTCAATGGACTCTTTGTTCCAATGGCTTTTTAGTTCTTGCTTTTGTCATTCCTCCCCTCGTGTAGCGTGACCAGTGTCCTCTTTCAGAGCACTGTAAAGGACCGTGAGCTTTCCAGGCAGTGCCTGGTTTTAGGTGCTTGTAACACTTACGTTCCTGTGTGTTTAATGGAGAGTGCCTGGCCTGTAGGGAGAACAGCATCAGCCAGCAGCCCCAAGGCATTGGTGAGGTGCTCCGCAGCAAGCTCGGATGGTCTGGTTCAGTGTGAGCTGCCCACCCCCACTGTGTACAACGGGTCTGCCTGGGCTGGCATCTTTCTTTCTGTGTGCTGGGTTGGGGAAATCTCTTATGTTGCCCGTACATGTTATGCTGAGATTTGAGAGATTGGAAAGACAGTCAGCTCTCTGTGTGCACGTGAGTGTCAGTGGATCGCAGGAGGCTGACTGAAGTGGCGTGGAAGGTGCTGGAGCCCGTGAGGTGCTTGTGCAGAGGCTCCCACTGACCCAGGAGACACTTTCCCCTCCACTGGTCCCGATTTTGTCCAGGTGACTCAGACATAGGAACTTAGGGGATGGTTTTGGTTGATGTCACTTGCTTCTGGCTCAGTCCCGGCCCTAGGACATAGGCAGGAGAGGCCGGGCTTGTGGAAACCGAGAGCAGGCTGAGGAGCGCCATCCATTCTCTTGGTCTGGCAAGTTGTCTTATTGTTGAGCATTCCAAGGGCTGGGGATGTAGTTTAGTCCGTAGAGTGAGGTTTTGTCCCCAACACCAGTGAGTCAAGCTTAGTGGCATAGGCCGTAATCCCAGCACTTAAAAGATATAGGTAGGTGGATCAAAAGTTCCTGGTCATTCCCTGCTACACAGCAGGTTTTAGGCCAATGTGAGACACATAAAAGGGTGGGGATTCCAATTCTGGTGCAGGTGACTGACAGGAAGCCTGCTCGGGTGGGGGTGGCGGGTAGGAGGTTGCCTTTTGTCAAGAGGACCAAAAAGCCACTTTGGACCATGAGTGGAACCCATCTGAGAGTACTGAACTAATTACATCTGCGTTCATGGTGCAGTCAGTGTGGGCCATGGATTGTTTTAGGCCTGAGGCCACATCTGAATATTTGTTAAATCCTAGTAGGACAGTTTGTGTTGGTGTTCTCCTGTTTGTTTTGTCGGGATTGGTTTTGTAGATTTGTGCTAATGCGGCTACTAAGTGGAAATGAGAGCAGTATAGAAGTAAAGTATTTGAAAAGCTCATAAAATTACAAGTTATGCCAGGCGTCGTTATGCACGCCTTTAATCCCAGCCCTCGGGAGGCAGAGGCAAGTGGATCACTGTGAGTTGCAGGCTAGGCTGGTCTACAAAGCCAGTCCAGGATAGCCGAGGCTACACAGAGAAACCCTTGTCTCGAAAAAGAAAAGAAAGAAAGAAAAGAAAAAAAAGTTTAACTTTTCCCTGAATAGAAAAATGTTCATGCATGGTTTTTGTCCTGAAGGAAGAACTCACCAAGGACCCCCCCACCCCACCCCCATTTCGCACTGTGGTCAGGGCCTCGCCTGGGATAAGCCTTCAGCTTGCCCTGCCCTTGGAGTCTATTTCAGCAGCCTGGTCCATTGTAGGAAAGTAGGGTGGCTGGGAAAATAATTAGGATGGGGTTTGAGCTGGGAGAAGGGCAGACTGGCTAGGAAGGCTGTTCTCATCACAGGTGGTCTTTGATTCCTTTTAGAGTGGGTCCACCAGTGGCAGGGCGTTGCTCCCTAGGAGTGTGGGCTGTTCGGTGAGCTGATGTCCTTGTGCTTTTGTGAACCGTCCACTCATCAGTCCCATTCCCTGGGGCTTCTTTACCTTTGCTTGTTTATTTGAGACGCAGTCAAGGTGAGCAGCCTGGCTGGCCTCTAGGCTATGACCTTTCCCCCAGCCTTGTGAGTGCTGGCTCCTCACAGGCTTTCCTCTGATGACCATGGCAGGGAGGGAGGGAGGGAGGGAGGACCTTGCTTTGCTTTTTGGTGTTTATTCTTTTTTTTTCTTTATTTTATTTTTTTAAATTTATGTGTGCTGGTGTGAGGGTATCAGATCTTGGAGTTACAGACAGTTGTGAGCTGCCATGTGGGTGCTGGGAATTGAACCCGGGTCCTTTAGAAGAGCAGGCAATGCTCTTAACAACTGGCCCATCTCTCCAGCCCCCTTGGTGTTTATTCTTTAAAGCAGCTGTTGAGCCAGGTGTTGGTGCTGCTGTGCTTTTCTTCCGAGCGCTCAGGAGGCAAGATTGACTCAGGTGACCCTTGAGTTTGAGGCCAGCCTGGCCTTCTTAGAGAGTTCCAGGACAGCTGGGGTTACCCTGTCTCAAAACAAAACAAAAGTAACCAGAACCGGCTGAAAGAATCAAACACAGACAGTGTGGCCTGTCAGTCCCGGTCCAAATGAAGCCACCTGGTAACAGCGGGCCCGGGTCCAGCTCAGTATAGTTGTGAACGTGTTTCATTAGGTTACTACAGGGGCTGGGTTGACACATGCAGAAGTGTTCAGAATAAACTCGAAGATAAAAACCAGGTTATATCATCTATAGGGCCTTTTTCTTCGGGTAAAGAGGAGCACTTAGCTAACTTTTTGGTACTCACTACTCCTAAACAATGTGTTTGCCCAAATCACTGTTACTGCTTAGCAAGAACATAGAACTGTCAGACTCTGGAAGGAACCACATTCTGACAATGCTGGAACGTTCTAGAAATAAAATAAGTAAAGCTCACTGATGCCTTGTGGGAACCCGATTCACAGTGATGTGAGTGTCAAGTCGGAGATGTCACAAAGGCTGTGGTTAGACCCCGAATGGACCGTGCCCAGCCGAGGTGCCAGCAGCCAGATAGGGCTGTCCCCAGCTGCTGAAGGTTGAGATGGTGACACCAGTGACCAGAACATTAGATACTTCACATCACTGGGCTGTGCTTGGGGACATTAAGTCATTCTCTCTCATGCTGGAAGACCATAGCCCATTAGTGGCAGTATTTGTCTTTGCTAAAGGAATTTCACAGAGGAGAGAGAGCTGGAGACTTCTGGGAGAGAGCTTGTCCTGGGAGCTGTTGGGCAAGCCTGGCCTGCACCAGGTGTGTGCTCTTACTGTAAATCAAGGTTTGAATGAGTGCGGATGTGACCTTGTATAGATTCATCAACTTTACATCTGACCACACTTTAAGGTAACAGTGTCTTTTGTCATGTCCGAAGTCTCTTGTTAGAAATTTAAATGTGAAGACTGTGTCTTCTGGCATTCAGTGTCCTTCAACTTCGCCTTTGATTTTCTAAAAGCTTTTTTTTGTTGTTGTTTTTTAAAGGAAAATTGCTAAGTTGGCTTTTGTTTCAATTTTGGAGGAGGAGTGTTGAACTGCCCGGATTATTCTGAGTAAAAGTGTCTTGAATGTCTTACTTGATTCCTTTACAAATGAAACCTCGGGGACAAGGTTTATTTTTATTTATTTATTTATTTTTAAAGATTTATTTATTATGTATACAGATCTCATTATAGATGGTTGTGAGCCAACATATGGTTGCTGGGATTTGAACTCATGACCTTTGGAAGAGCAGTCAGTGCTCCTAACCTCTGAGCCATCTCTCCAGTCCCGACAAGGTTTATTTAAATGTACACTTAAAAAACTTTTCCTTGGGCTCAGTAGAACACATGTGACTTTTTGCAGAGGACGCAGGCTAGGTTCCCAGCGCCCACATGGTGGCTCACAACCATCTGAAACCTCAGTTCCAAGGGATCTAACATCGTCTTTTGATCTATGTGCACACCAGGCATGCACACGGCACACATATACACACAAAGACACACTCATACATTAAAACAAAAGAAAATCTAAAAAATCCAAACATTTCTTATTTAAATGTGCATGGTAATAGCTAATGGTTACTTATTGACTATCTGCTGTACTTGATGCTAACTCATGACTATTATATATTAACACTTGTGCTGTGTTGTCATGACTTAGAGGCTAGGAAACAGTTTAGAGAGGTTTAGCTGCATATCCAAATGACAGTTGCGTGGAGGTGGGATGTAGCCGTGGCTTTGTCTGATTTCCCCAGCCCAGACCACAATTAACAAGGCATCCCAAAATAAGGGGATGTAACTCGTGTGTAACTGTGGTCTTTAGCAGGGAATGTTACAGTGATAAACCCTGGTTATCTGAAAGTGCACATTTAATAATCTATAGAATATCCTTATTAGCTCAGTACAGTGACGATGTAAATTTCAAATTGTGACCATTGTGGTCATTGTTGTAAATAAAATTGACAGTTTATAAGTGTAGATATTCAGAAATTATTTTGGTTCAAGATCCATTGCAAAGCACAGACTTCCACTCAAAATTCTTTTTTCTTCTCTTTATTTGCATCTTTCCCCTTTTTGTTCCTTCCTCTTTTTTTTATTTTTTATTTTTTATTTTTTTTTTTGAGACAGGAATATCTTCTTTTTAGACAGAATTTCTATTATCTAGCCTTGGCTGTGCTGGAGCTCATTCTGTAGACCAGGCTGACCTCGAATCCACAGAGATCTGCTTGCCTCTGTCTTCCAAGTGCTGGGACTAAAGCCTTGCACAACCATAGCCAGATCCTCCTGTTTCTTATTTTACCTTTTAGTTGAGAAAATTTTAACACTTTTTTTTTTTTAACTTCAAAATTTCAAAATAGACCCAAGGACATGGCTTTTTGGCAAAGTGCTACCTGGTGTGCGTGAGGTCCAGGGTTTAATCCCCAGCACTGGAAATAAAAGTTCAAAATGTTCCCGAAGTATAAAAAGACAAAGAACTTTATAATTGCCACCATATATTTGTCTTCCAGCTTCAAAAATAAATAAATAAACAGACGAATATATAAATAGGGGTTGGGGATTTAGCTCAGTGGTAGAGCATTTGACTAGCAAGCTCAAGGCCCTGGCTTTGGTCCTCGGCTCTGGGAAAAAAAAAAAGATAAAATAAATAAATACCAGCTGGTATTTATCTCCCTGAAAAGCAGAAACTAGCCAGGCGTGGTGGTGCATGCCTTTAATCCCAGCACTTGGGAGGCAGAGGCAGTTGGATCGCTGTGAGTTTGAGGCTAGCCTGGTCTACAAAGCAGTCCAGGATGGCCAAGATAACGTAGAGAAACCCCAGACGGGGACTCTCCATGCAGCTGTGGATGGCCTGAAGCGTTCTTTGTAGAGGAAGTTGTCCTTGAACTCACAGAGGTCCTCCTGCCTCTGCCTCCTGATCAAAGGTCGACACACTATGCTGGCCGCTAGACCTTTAGTAGTTTAATACCGCAATTCCGTCATACTTGCGTGATGGTCTTATACATAGATTCCATTTGGGAGATTTAGCTTACTGATAGTTTTGTTGTATTTTTGAACAATGAACAACATTCATACAGTTTTACTGTTTTTGCATCCTGTATCTGCTTTATATTTATGTATCCCAGCCCCAGGCCTTTACCTGTAGAGAACGTTCATTACAAAAGCCTTAGTGTGAGAAATTGCAAACACTACCTTTGCAAATGATCTGTAACTAATGAATCCATGGAGTTCTTAAGACTTTTGAGGCGGTCAGGCTCAGACCCTGGGCCTGTGTGTGTGCGCAGGGCTAGTGCTGTACTACTTAGGCACAGCTCTAGGACTAAATTGTGTTTTCCATATTTTGAGTTATTAGCCCAGTGCTATAAGCAGAGAAAACCAGTGTACATTTCATGACTTGAGAAATGACTGACTGGTCTGAACCAACAATAAAAAACCTTGAGAACTTTTTTTAAAAATTGAACTTGGACTTTGAGCATTAGAATGTAAAGGCAAAATGATAGTTGTGTTTCTTTTTTTTCTATATTTATTTATTTACTTATTATGTATACAGTGCTCTGCCTCCATGTACACCTGCAGGCCAGAAGAGATCATCAGATCACATTATAGATGCTTGTGAGCCACCATGTGGGTGCTGGGAATTGAACTCAGGACCTCTGGAAGAGCAGTCAGTGCCCTTAACCTCTGAGCCATCTCTCCAGCCCCTGTTAGTTGTGTTTCTAAACACCTTGTACATGAAAAACTTTAGCTTAGGTGGAAGGCGTGTGAGGGTGAGTCGCTCAGGTGGGAGGTGCGTGAGTGGGAGGCGAGTACAAACAGAAGCCAAGTAGAGAGCCAGGAAGATGACGGAGACAGGAGAAGGAAAAGGAGCCCCTCACCTGGAGCCCAGCTCAAGTCTCTTGCCTGCAGCAAAGCAAGAATTGCACGTAGCACAAGATAGAGGGTCTGTCTCCCTTCTTAGCTGTGAACCTGGAGCCCCTGTACGGCCTCAGTGCCTCCTGCGTCACGACATACCTAGTTTATCTCACTTATATATAATTTATCTTAAGGGAAAAAAAAAAAAAAAGAAGGGAGAAAGGGTTCCTCTGCACCTTTTTGAGATGTAACCTGAGAGTCACCAGAGTGGCACACGTAAATGGCTAGTATTGAGAGAGTTAATAAATTGCTTATCCGTGCCTCCTCCCCCTCGTTTTCTGTTCCCCACCTTTCTGCAGTCTCGTTTTCTGCAGTTCTCTTGGAGAAGCCCACACCCTTGCCAACCTTCTGTCCCCGAGTCACGTCTTAAGGCTTGGCGGGCGGCACATTACAGTAGTTCTACTGAGTCCCGCCTCTGCTTCGTAACCTCTCCACGGGCCTGCAATTTTTTTCCATGTTGAAGTCATGAGTCAGGGTCACTGCATGACTAGAGACGACCCTCAGGCTGCTGGAAATGGCTGCCGGGAGCCGCATCCCCTCACGGCTGATAGACCCATGGCCTACTCAGCTTGGTTTTCCAAATATGGGAACATAGTTCCTCGATTGGCCAAAGGACTGCTTCTGCATCAGCGCCCTTGTTCCTGAACAACCAGACAGAAACTTCTGGATGCTCACCTTCTGAGAAACAACCGGACAGAAACTTCGGATGCTCACCTTCCGAGGCAGGAGCCACGCCCATCTCAGCTGCCTCTGACCTAGCTAGGTTGGCCTCCCCGGTCCAACTAGAATTTCTTCCCTGTTTCCTGAGGAAGATAACTAATCCTGAGCCACTCGGTATTTCATCTCGGAGTGTGGTTCCTCCTCACTCACTGATTTGCTCACCCACAGGCACCTCTGCCCTTGGGTGCTGAAGCAATGCTGTCTGGGAGCAAGTGGTGTTGAGGTGGGTAGCTGGAGGAACTTGATTAGCTGGGGCGGTGTCCCCTCAGGCCTGCATGCAGGGTGTGTAATGGTTTCTAGACAATTGAGTGCTTTTTACTCAGGCTGTGAAGTTGGCGTCCTCACATAGCAGCTGGTACTTAACTTAAGCCCTCAGCACCTAAGGTTTCTTTATTAGTCAGAACTCTCATTGGTTGGTCATTCATTCATTCATTCATTGATTCGCTGGCACTCACTGTGTGGGTCAGGCTGGCCTCATCGGTCCCCCTGCCTAAGCCCCCTCACTACCTTGGCTGCAGGGGGCCCTTCTGAGCCTGGTGAGTGGTAGTATTTAGTGCTCACATCAAACATTTAAAAAAAAAAACTTTGGGTAACTGTTTATAATCATTATTAAGAGAACTCGGTCTAGCCAAGTGTGGTGGTGTAAGCCTTTATTTAATTCCAGGACTTGGATGGCAGAGGCGGGAGGATCACTTCGATGAAGAGGCTGGTCTGGTCTACACTGTGAGTTCCAGGCCAGCCAGAGATGCATAGTGAGACCCCAGCTCAACAACAACAAACTGTCCTAAATTACCAACAAAGACGATGACATGGTCATGGGCTTGTTTTTTCTTTTAAGCTGACAACGTTTTGAAGTGTAGAGCTGAATACAGGCCTCTCATTGATTAAATAGGAAAGCCCAGCTGAAGGGATTTCTGCCTAGTCACAGGTGACGGTCACACACTGAACCCCCTGTATAGCGCCAGCGCCTTCTGGTTTTCAGATTATATGGTCGCTGCAGCCTGTCTAGCAGCCACTGTACAATCTCGTTCTATCAAAGGGAGGAGAAGAAAAAAAAACCAAAACCAAAAAAGAACTTGGAGTGGGGCATGGTGGCGCACGCCTTTAATCCCAGCACTCGGGAGGCAGAGGCAGGCGGATTGCTGTAAATTCGAGGCCAGCCTGGTCTACAAAGTGAATCCAGGATAGTCAAGGCTACACAGAGAAACCCTGTCTCGAAAAACCAAAAGAAACAAAAACAAAAACAAAAACAAAAAACCAACCCCCCCCCCCCCAAAAAAAAAAAAAGGAAAAAAAGAACTTGCAAGATTTGAGGATAAAGCCTAAAGTGCCTGGGAATGGAGTACCATGGGCATGTTAATATAATTATTTGAGAATCTGACCGATAGTACTTTTGTCACTGTGACAGATGGCTTTGCTGTGTTTTGTGACATTCAGGTCAAAGGCAGCAGAGGTATTAAGTCACAAGTCACAGTGACAGAAGCCAGCTTTGCTCGCTGTGTGGCCTCAGGCAAGTTGCCTGGTCTTCCTCTTCTGTAGTATACGGACGGTAGGTAAAGTGAACGGATTCGATCCGTGCAGCGTTTTAGTCTTCTTTTTTAACTTTTGGGAAAAGTAGTGAACTTGGTATGTGTTGCCAGTATAAAAAAGTTTAAGGGTCGGGCGTGGTGGCGCACGCCTTAATCCCAGCACTTGGGAGGCAGAGGCAGGCAGATCGCTGTGAGTTCGAGGCCAGCTTGGTCTACAAAGCGAGACCAGGACAGCTAAGGCTACACAGAGAAACCCTGTCTCAAAAACCCAAAAAAGTTTAAAAGCGGGCTAGAGAGATGGCTCAGAGGTTAAGAGCACTGCCTGTTCTTCCAAAGGTCCTGAGTTCAATTCCCAGCAACCACATGGTGAGTCACAGCTATCTATAATGAGATCTGGTGCTCTCTTCTGGTGTGCAGGGGTACGTGCAAGCAAAAAAACTGTAAACTTAATAAATAAATAAATCTTTTTTAAAAAGTTTAAAAGCTCGTTTATCCTATGTATTTGTGTCGATAGGGGAGAGGTGTCACCTGGCGTTGCTGAGGCCTGCTGGTGCCACCTCCTTGCTAGAGGAGACTTTACACACAAGGTAGAGTTCCAGTGATGCTTACTGAAATTATCTAAAAGGTCACTTCATTTATGTTGAAGTATAGAATGCTCTGCCGTAGTTAACAGGACTGATTGGTTCCAGGGCATGAAAGGAGACAGCAGAGACACAGAGCTTCCTAACCAGAATCTGGATCCTGAAATATTTAGAGTGCTGACAAGGTTCCAAGTGGAAAATTCTACATTATGAAACTTTTTTTTCTGCATAAAATTATTTAAAATTGTCTTCTGCACACATGCATAGGTTTTTTGTTTTTGTTTTTTTTAAATATGGAACTAATGAATTTGGTGTATTTTTTTAAAGATTTATTTATTTATTATGTATACAATGCACATCAGATCACATTATAGATGGTTGTGAGCCACCATGTGGTTGCTGGGAATTGAACTCATGACCTGTGGAAGAGCAGTCAGTGCTCTTAACCTCTGAGCCATCTCTCCAGCCCCGAATTTGGTGTTTTGAGTTGGGTCTCAACCCAAATCTAAAAATCCTGAAACATTTTTGGTCCTATTTATTTATTTATTTATTTATTTATTATTTAGAGACACAGTTTCTCTGTCCTGGAACTTTCTTTGTAGACCAAGCGTTTTGAACAGGGCCACCCACTCATTCTGCAGTAACTCAGAAGACCAGAGGAGGGCTAGGGGGTTCTGCTGAGTGGGGAAGAGGAATTCTTCAGGTAAAGGGCGAGTGTGGCTGCCTGTTCCTGAGTGGCTGTGGGAGCGAGGCTGCAGACAGGTCAGGGCGTCTGTGAGGGCATGTGGGGTAGGTGAAGGCAGAGGGAAGTTTTGAGCAGGGCACTGACAACGTATGCATTCAGTCCTCTGTCTGTGAGACCAAGGATGGAGTTTGGCTGGAGGTCAAACCTGGGACAGGATTAGTGGCAGGAGGAGTGCCCCAGTTTAGGGGTTGGTGACTGGGTGTGGGGATCCAGGCGAGGTGAGGTCTTTGGTTCCGGGCTGTGGGCGGCGAGTTCTGGCTGCTGGCAGAGGAACAGTCTTGGCAGGAAAGATGGTGGGTTTTAGTTGTTTTGTGTTGAGATGGTTGTGTGTTTCGGGGAGAGAGAGCAGAGCTAATGAGTCTAGAGATACTAGAGTTGGAGACAGGAAATGATGCTGGGAGCCTACCGCGGAATCTGGGAGAACGACAGTATTGGTTCAGGGCAGACCCTGAGGCCCCTGCCTTGAGTGTTGTAGCTATTTTATCATCGCCGTGAAAAAAAACTCTGACAAAAGCAACTTACAGGAGAAAGGGTTTATTTTGGGTCACAGTTCCAGAGGGACCCAGTCCGTCAGGGTCAGGAAGACATGGCAGCAGGCAGTAGGGAGCAGGAGGCTGGCCGGCCATGTTACATCTATACTTAGGGACAGAGTGAAGAAGAAGTGCGACAGGCTGTAAAGTCTCAAGGGCCATCCCAGTGGCTTTGTTCAGCAAGGCCCTTTTATTTATTTATTTATTTATTTACTTATTTACTTATTTATTTTTATTTTTATTTTTTTAGCAAGGCCCTTTTATTTATTTATTTATTTATATTTTTATTTTTTTAGCAAGGCCCTTTTAAAGGTACCTCAGCCTTGGCAAATGGTGTCAGTAGTTTGGGACCAAGTGTTCAGACATATGACCCTGTGGAGGACATCATGCATTTAAACTACATTATCGTAGGAGGAAGTTTAGGAAGGGCAATAGAGGGGTCACACTTAGAGACAATGGGGTGAGGAGTAAATGAATAGGAATGAGGAAGCAGATGAATTTGGAGAGAGTCACAGACGCCAGGCGAGAACAGCCAAGGCCGGACTTCAGAGTTCAGGTGTCATTTCACTAGTAAGATGGGGACTTTTGGGGAGTCTAGGTGAGCCTAGGTGCCTGAGCAGGAGTGGAGAGCAGGATTCTTGGAGACAAGGACATCAGGTATCCTGACATACTGCTCTTTGCCACACCCCCTCAAGGCAAAGTCTCTCCTTGAGATAACAGTGCTCTTCCTGTCTCTGCTCCCCGTAGTCCCCATGACAGGCATGTGGTGCCACATCTGGCTTTTTACAAGGGTATGGGGGATTTGAACTCAGGCCCCCATGTTCTCACAGACAGCCTTCTACCCACCGAGCAAGTCGTTACGTCATCTCTCCATCCCCCGAAGGCAACTTATAACGAGGAAAGGTTTGTTAAGGCTTATGGTTTCAGTCCATAGCCACTAGCCCTGAGGTAGGAGTGTGAGGGGGAGGAGCCTTCCTCCTTTTCTCCTGAGGTCATGCTGCCGTCTTTTGAGAATCCTTTCATCAGCTTTCGTGTTGAGTGTGCTGCGTGGCATCTGAAGTGAGGACTGGGGAGAACGGAGAGCCCGAATAGCTGTTATGTAAACTCTGGGCTCCTTTAAGGTTGCCACTTGTCGTCATGGCTGTCTAAAGGGCTTGTATGGCTACGCAGCTTAGCCACACGTGAAGAGACCGGATGTACCCTGTAGCCACAGTTAACAGGGCTTTGTTTGTTGTAACACTGTTGAGTGCCTTTTTGGCAAGTGCCTACCTGCTTTATCCCGACCCTTGTAAAACCAAAAAGGATCTAAAGAAATGCTTTGGTGTCTAGAAAACAGAGGCGAGCTTGCGAAAGAATTTTGAATTGTTGTGGTTTGAAATTTAAGTTCCAAACCTTAAGACTGAGTGTCGTTTTGAGTGGAAACACCTAAGTTTAATACACGAAGTGAGGACAGAGTGGGGAGTTGGTACCACAGTGGAAGGCAGCGCAAGCGTCGCTGTGCATGCGACAGTGCAGGAGGGTCGGTGACAGTGAAAGGCACAGTGCATGCGACAATGCAGGAGGGTCGGTGACAGTGAAAGACCGCTGTGCATGCGACAGTGCAGGAGGGTCGGTGACAGTGAAAGGCGCTGTGCATGCGACAGTGCAGGAGGGTCGGTGACAGTGAAAGGCGCTGTGCATGCGACAGTGCAGGAGGGTCGGTGACAGTGAAAGGCGCTGTGCATGCGACAGTGCAGGAGGGTCGGTGACAGTGAAAGGCACAGTGCATGCGACAATGCAGGAGGGTCGGTGACAGTGAAAGGCGCTGTGCATGCGACAGTGCAGGAGGGTCGGTGACAGTGAAAGGCACAGTGCATGCGACAATGCAGGAGGGTTGGTGACAGTGAAAGACCGCTGTGCATGTGACAGTGCAGGAGGGTCGGTGACAGTGAAAGGCGCTGTGCATGCGACAGTGCAGGAGGGTCGGTGACAGTGAAAGGCGCTGTGCATGCGACAGTGCAGGAGGGTCGGTGACAGTGAAAGGCGCGGGTCGGCTTGGCCAGCTTGTGGCCTCTGTTTGATAAGTATGCTCGGACTTTTCAAGTTTATATTAGAAAGAAAAGTTAGAATAACATGGAACCCATGGGTGCTATCGACGGCCTTCACTGGAAGGCTGCTCGTCTAGCGTTCACTGTGTCCAGCACTGCATGAAAAATAGGATGTGTTGGCATTCCAGAGCTGAGGTTGCGGGGGGCGGCGGTCAGAAGTTCAAGGTCAGCCTTGTCTGTGTAGTACATTTGAGACCAGGCTGGGCTGCTTTTAAAGTCAAGACAGGATTCCTCAATGTAGCCTTGGCTGTCCTGAACTTGCTTTGTCGAACAGGCTGGCCTTGAACTCAGAGATCCACCTGCCTCTGCCTCTCTGAATGCTGGGATTACAGGCATGTGTCACTGCACCTGGCTCATAAATCATTGTTTATACAGGTATAGAATAAAAATAAGCAATACTGTGTAGTGTATGTGTACGCAGAATTCTGCCCCAAATAGCTGCTTTCTAGTTCATTCATTCTCGGAATAAGAGTTTTAAAAAGTTAGCCAGTGATGGAAGCAGTGAGGAGTTGGGATGTTTTAGGGTAAGTATTATTCCTAATATTTTTGGCTTTCCTGCTCTTGGCTGGATCCCCTCTCTTTGGCATGCTGAGCTCATCCTCATCCTCTTTCCTGCCCAGTGAGGCTGACTTTGGTCCCCAGCAGCAGGTTCCCTCATCCTCCGGCTTCTGCAGGGCAGGAGTGGGTGGGAAAGGGGGGAGAATTAACTGTCTCCACTCCCCCTGGAGGGCGCGTCCACGTACAGCTCTGTGCTGACGGTCTTGCCCACAGCCTGTCTAACTCCACAGTCTAGAGACTCATTACAGAATTATCCCAAACGGCTTCTGTGCTCCTCATTGACACCTGCTGTAAGTGGTCCCTCTGTTGAACTCTTCCTTGACGCACTTGACTTAATTTATCATGTGTTTTTATCGGAAACCCTGGCTAGATTAGTCAGAAATCATGCTTGATGCTGTGTGGCAACCAGTGTTCACTCAAAAACTGTTGTTTGGCAGTAACAAAAAAGTGTGACTGTTTGTCTTTACCCTGCAGATACCCTGAGAAGCCTGAGAGGACTGTGCCTCTGGTGTCTCTAGACTCTTCTTTAAGGCTATGTGGCCTCAGTTTTATTAATGAGGAATGGAGAGAAAGCAAGCAACTCTGACAGATTGGCTCAAGTTGGCCCTGTATCCTCCAACTGTAGTGTGGAAGGGGAGGGGGGATTGGAGAGGGAGTCGGAGAGAGAGATGCAAGTAAGTCTGGTTTTCTTTCTTTCTTTCTTTCTTTCTTTCTTTCTTTCTTTCTTTCTTTCTTTCTTTCTTTCTTTCTTTCTTTCTTTCTTTCTTCCTCCGAGACAGGGTTTCTCTGTGTAGCCCTAGCTGTCCTAGAACTCTCTTTGCAGACCAGGCTGGCCTTGAACTCACACAGATCCGACTGCCTCTACCTCCTGAGTACTGTCTGTAGTCTGGTTTTCGAGTTTAATATTTTAGCTCACGCCAGGCGGTGGTGGCGCATGCCTTTAATCCCAGCACTCGGGAGGCACAGGCAGGTGGATCGCTGTGAGTTCAAGGCCAGCCTGGTCTACACAGTGGGTTCTGGGACAGCCGGAGCTGTTACACAGAGAAACCCTGTCTCCAAAAACAAAAACAAAACAAAATATTTTAGCTCACAAATTACAAGATGGATTGGACAGACCCATAAAATTTAGGGCCTCTGGCATTCCTATCAAAACAACCTCACCAGGATGCACAGGGCGCAGAGAACAGTTGGTGTCGTGGCCGAGAAGCAAAAGACAAAGAGGAAGGGGGCGCTTGAGAGCACGCCCCAGAGACCCGAGGACCAGCCGCCATTCCCAGTGGAACCATCCTAGAGGCCAAGGCCTTCAACACACAGGCCTTCGGGGTGCGTTCACCACTCAGCTATCCTGGCTTACACACAGGGCCAAGTCCGCCCCAGACTAATGGAGTCCTTTGACTATTTTCCGTGCTGAACTTGGGTCATTTTGTATCATGTCTGTTGCCTTTGTGCCACTGTAACCACTTTTCCTCTTTCAGTAGCAGCTACAACCACAAGAAGTGGCCCCGAAAGCAGTACAGAAGCAGTAACACTTCTTTTACGAATGCTTTTCTCTGGCACCACTTAGGGAAATAAAGCTTAGAGGGGAGTTGGATGCCTCTCTAAGCAACACGTGAAAAATCCACTCCCACGCCCCTCCCTTCTAAGTCTCTTGAGTTCTTTGCTCTAGAGCTCCCAGTAACCACACAGCAGCTCACCACCATTCATAACTGCAGTTCCAGGGACTCCGATACCCATGGGCAGCAGGCACAGGCAGGATGCACAACAGTCATGCAGACAACACACCCCCACACATAAGAAATAAAATCAAATAACTCCTCCCCTCTACGTTACGTGAAGGAAATGTCAGGTCTTGACTTTCCATGCGGAGACACCTGCTCCAGTTAGCGTGGCTTGCTGGAGTCAGGGAAGAGGGTACTGGGAGGGTCAATTGGTTATTGTCACATGGCTGTGACCACGAAGCCTGCTGGAACTGAGGTCAGGAGGAAAGGCTTACTTTGGTTCATGAGGGTTTCTCTCCATCCGGGTACAGAAGGCATGGTAGGATAGTTTAGTTTTTGGCATCAGAAATGTGTGGTGGGAACCCCAAAATGCAGGCAGAAGTCAGCATTGGGTAAAACCTTCAAAGACCCTCCCCTGTGACCTGCTTTTACCGGGGAGACTCTACTTCCTACAGGCTCCACGAGTTCCCAACAAATACCGCCACCAGCCAGGAGCCAAACACCCAAAACTGACATCAGACTCAAAGCAGGACAGAGGCTTACACCTGCAATGGAATACTTTAGCCTGAGGTAACACCTGCCATTTGCACTAGATCCAGCGGCCTGAACCGCACAGCACAGCACAGTCCCTTCGGGAAAGAACCGCATATTCTGGGAAACCGCACCTGGGGTGATTGGATGTACAGGAGCACAAGGAGTGGCGCTACTAGGAGGTGTGGCCTTGTTGGAGTAGGTGTGGCCTTGTTGGAGGAAGTGTGTCACTAGGGGGTGGGTATCAGAAGCTCAAGCCGGTTTTCTCCTCACTGCCTGCCCTCACAGGTAGAACTCTCAGCTCCCTCTCAGGCACCACGTCTGCCTGCACGCTACAATACTTCCTGTTATGACAATTATGGACTAAACCTCTGAAACTGTGAACCAGCCCTCAATTAAATGTTTTCTTTTATAAGAGTTGCCCGTGAGAGCTAGACATGGTGGTACACACCTTTAATCTCAGCACTTGGGAAGGCAGACGCAGGCGGATCGCTGTGAGTTTGGGGCCAGCCTGGTCTACAAAACGAGTCCAGGACAGTCGGGGCTACACAGAGAAATCCTGTCTCAAAAAAAAAAAAAAAAAAAGTTGCCATGGTTATGGTGTTTCCTCGCAGCACCTATGAAAGGTGGAGCTGCGCAGTGACAAAGGGCCACAGTATCACAGATACTCACGGACCCTGTCGGGGAGCACAGAGTTCCTGGGGCATGCCACCTGGAGGATTGGAACAGCCACGGTTTATGCTCTTCGGCTGTTTCTTTTTCTCTCTTCCAGCTTGTATGTAATGTCAGCCTGCAGTGACTGACATTTTAAGTCAGTCTGTATCAGTTCCCAACAAGTCACAAGTTTATTCATTTGCTTGCGCGTTGTTATATGCTACTTTTTGGGTCTGCCAGGGTTGCCCTATAATGAAATGTTGGTGAGTGTGCCCAGTTGTATGGTTTAGTTACCATAAAAGCACTGTTTATAATGGGCAGTTCAGGATGCCTAATCACTTATTGTCCCCAAGTCTGATGTTTCCCTTCTCTCGGGACCCAGCAGCGAAGTTAAGGACAGCTTTTCAAATAAGAATAGTGACAATGTGGCCTTCTTCCAAGCCTGCTCCCAAAGCCAGCAGTGCTTTCTCTGTGGTTTGGCAGTCTACAAGCAGCACTTATGCAGCATGCACACCCACTGAACTTACGTGGGCTGGGTCAGACACTACAGTGTCTCTTTGCGTCAGGGCTCATTGAAAGCAGGCCTGTCATGTGGCTTTATAGCTCAGTGCAAAGCACCCAAGCTGATGAGAACGTGGTCTCTGTTCTGAAGCCCGCCACCTGCTATATCTCTTTATGGTAGATTGTGGGAGGTGCTGCTACTTGCCTTTCTCCATAGAAAGGATTTCCCAGGGTTCCCCAGACTCCTGGACTACTGGAAACATCCGAGAGGTCGGGCCCTGGGCTTTTATAGCATTTATTTCCTATCATCTTTAAGTGTTGTTATTATTGCTATTCTAATTATGGTCATATGTGCACATGAGTTGCCCACAGAGTCCAGAAGAGAGAGTTAGTTCCTCTGTCCCTGCAATTATTAAGCTGGGGACTGAACTCTGGCCTCTGCAAGAGCATGCACTCTTAAGCACTGAGTCAGTCACCTGTCACGTGCCAGGCCCATCAGTCTTTTACTGTTTGAACAGCACATTCTAAGCAGATGCAGGTGTCACCCTCCCTGCTGGCAAGGCTTTACAGCAGCAGCAATTACTACAACACAAACATTTTGGGGCTTTCTGAACTGAACTGCTGGAGGTGTGATCTACACACACTGCTTGGATTAGCAGTATCAGCAGAGCGGAACATTCTGCCGCACAACAAGAATTGTATAGTTGGACCCAGGTACAGTTCCCAGCACCCACACAGCAGCCCACAACTGTCCGTAACTCCAGTTCCAGACTGGGTCTGACACCTCTCACAGACATAAATGTAGACAAAACATCAATTCACATGAAATCAAAATAAATACAAATTAAAAAAAAAAAAAAAAAGAATGGCCTGGTGGGTTTTGTGGCCTTTTGGCTCCCACAGGTGGCTGGGGTCAGGCCCTTGCATCTCATTGTGCTTTTTGGGGTCCAGGCTGCTGGTCCACTAGGTGTCAGGAACTCTTCTTCTGGCTTTCTGGACTCCAGCAATGAGAAGAAGCCCAAAGAGTCTACACCAAGAATCCTCACCAACACATGGAGACTTCCTGATGCTCAAGCTTGCTGTAGGCTGCACCTCTGGAGACTCGCAGGTCATTGCCGCATGGTGCACTTGAATCCCGATGGGATTTGCCTTTATTTGCCTGTCCTTTCCAGTCTCACAGTTCATCTGTCTGGGCAGAGTGAGAGCCCTGCAGAGTACACAGAGTACACAGTTCCTTAATGCTCTTGTCTGTGTAGCTGCCACCAAACACAGAGGAAGAAGCCTTTCTCCACAGGCCCGTATTGGCTAGCTCAATCCATCCATCCGTCGTATGGAAGGATTTTTAAAGGCCCCGGGACATGGCGTTCCTTTCAGAGTACCCGTCCCTCCCTTCATTACTGAAATCTCTTGGGTGACACAAGACACTCTGTTGCTTTTCTTGTGAGGAAACTGGAGAACCTGAGAATCATCAACTGGATGACTCTGGTAACACATCTTTGCGAATAAGAGTAAGGGCGATTGAAATATTCATGTAAATGTTGATCTCAGTGGTTTAAATGAGGATCTTATAAAGTGAACCCATTGATCCCTCCCTCCTCCCCCCACCTGATCCCTCCTGCTCTCATCCCCACCCCCATCCATTCTATTTCCCCTTCACAGTGATTCTCATGTGGCCTTCCTTGTTACTTAGCTTCTTCGGGTCTATGGATTATAGCATGGTTGTCCTGTACTTCATGGCTAATAGCCACTTAGAAGTGAGCATATATCAAGCGTGTCTTTCTGGGTCTGGGATATTTCATTCAGGATGATCTTTTCTAGTTCCACCTATTTGCTGACCAATTTCATAATGTCCTTGTTTTTAACAGCTGGGTTCTATTCCATTGTGTAAATGTACCACAGCTTCTTTATCCATTCTTGGGTTGAGGGACGTGTAGGAACCTACCTTTGACACTGCCTGGAGGGCCAAGAACCAGAGGCTAGATAGCCCAGAGACCTAGGATAGCACCAAATACAACTGGGGGAGGGGGAAGGGAAGGAAAAGACAAGATAAGAAAGACATTTCTTTGCTGAGGATATTGAGGGGGAAATGAGAATTTCTCCATTAGGAACTTGCTAAGCAGAGGCAAAGATGTAGCTACCCAGGAGAGAGTTAGAAGAGTTCACGGAAAGCAGAAGAGAACAAAGGCAAGGCCAGGACCTCCAGCCTCTGTGGACCTAGTGACACAAGTGAGGTCTTCATCTTCATCCTTTGGCTTTCCAGACCCTTGTTCTCTCTCTGGATTCACTGCAGAGCCCTTTAAACTCAGTGGATCTTGCTTTTAAACCATCAACTGTGGGGTACACAGCTTTAATGCTAGCACTGGGGAGGCAGAGACAGGTGGATGCCTGTGAGTTCCAATCGGATCTTGACAGGGAGACTCTGTCAAGAAAGAAAAGGAAGCAAGGAAGAAAGGAAGAAAGGAATTGAAGGAGGGAAGGAAGGAAGGGAAGGGAATGAAGGAGGGAAAGGGAGGAAGGGAAGGAGGGAAGATAGGACAGAAGGAAGGAAGGAAAGAAGGAAGGCAGGGAGGAAAGGAGGGAAGAAAGGAAGTGAAGGAATGAAGGAAAGGAAGAAAGGAAAGAATGAAGGAGGGAAAGAAGGAAGGGAAGAAGGGAAGGAAGAAAGGAGAGAAGTAGGACATCTTCAAAATAAAGCAGCATCTTTATGAGTGAACAAGTTTAAATGAAAAACTCACTGTTTCTAATTTCTCTGTGTAGAAGTTTCATCAAAAATGAATTCCAGCTCACAAACATGTGCAGTCATGTCTGCATTTGACTTGTCTTTTCATTGCCTTCATAATACTATTTTTTGTTGTTTCTTTTGGTTTTATTTTTTTTTAAGACAGGGGTCTCTCTGTGTAGCCTTGGCTGTTCTGGACTTGCTTTCTAGACCAGGTTGACCTTGAACTCACAGAGATCCACCTGCCTCTGCCTCCTGAGTGCTGAGAATACAGGCACGCACCACCACTGCCCAGCTAATAGTGGTTCTTAATGGTTCAAGGATTTTAGTTTTTTCTGGGGGAACTCACAGTATAAGAAACACAAACAAACATTCAGGTTAATGGCAATAGCGAAACATAAAGGATGGTGCTACTAGAGTACCAAAATAGATTTCAGAAATTAAGTCAAGACTGGTTTCCTATGAGAAAGAATAGGGAAGACAGCTGTAGGCAACAATAAGAGCGTGGCTGGACACGCAGAAACAAGCCATGCTAGACAGCCTGTTTAAAAAGACTGTCGTTGGCCAAGAAATAGTGATATAGTGATATCTAGTTGTAAAGCAGGAGTTTTCTCTTGTTCTCGGAACTTTAACAGTATGCCAGGATACGCATATGCCAGGATAGTGATCAGGAATTTCCCTAAGACCAATTATCTTAATTTAAAGTTGGCGTAGACTAAACAAAAGTCCTACAACCTCTTTAAGGAAAGTTGCAAAACGGAGATCAGGACAGCATGGGGCAAAGACTGCAGACATCAGAGTCCACGCTCGGGGTTACAGAGGAAAACGATATATGATTCGTCTGATCTCGGTGAGACTCTGGCCCATGCCTTGGCCCACCTGCCTTATAGGCAGAATTCCCCTGGTTGAAGGTGATGGCAAATATTTCAACAACCAAGCAGAGTCCATGGTCAGAGAAAACAATTGTGTTGCTTAGTAGGCCAATATTTGAGTGAATTAATCACTTGAAGTTTTTCTCATCTGTGAAATTTTTCTCATCTGTTGAGTTTTCAGTACTTTTAAGTGTTACTTCAGAAAATCACAAGATAGCCCCTGTTCGTGTGTTTAATCGGGACACAGATGTTTGCTTGCTCCCTTGATTTAGAAACACTTTAAGGTTCCATTTGCCACTTGTTTGATCTGTAAACCTTTACAGCTAAAAGCATTCCGAGTCAGAAAGCTGGCCTTTTGAAACTTAAATCATTAAGGCTTTTTCCCCCAAATGTGAACATTTCATATTGTCACTTTCAAATAAGCTATTTTTAGAATGATTCTTCTGCCGGGTCCAGAAATTATGCAAAGAAATCCCTCCGTAAGGCCCTAAACTCTAGCAACTGACTGACATCTAATCGGAGGTTTCCTGTTCTATCTTTTTCCAGCCGGCTTCCAATTCCAGCCATAAAGACAAGTGAGGAGCATTCTAAGAAAAAGGCTGTTTTGAGTTCCGCTCCACATCGATTGCCCCTCACTAAGACTTTAGGTAGAATGTAGCAGGTGTTTTTGAAACGTGCCCAGTTCCTCCAACTTCCAGAACCCTTCTCCGAGACGCTAAGACTAGGTAAGTTAGCGCGGCCAGCAATCCTGAATTCTCCATTTCCCTCGCCACGCCCCCTGAGTAACCTAGGTTACAGACACACCCATCCTCCGTAGCTGACCAATCACAAAGGTGAGCATTGCCGGACAAGGTTTGCCCAGCATGAACCTCGCTGCAAATCATTCGCTTCCTGGACCTGAACGGAAACGGAAGTGAGCTCCTATATTTTGAAGATGAGTTCCTCTAGCGAGGAAGATTTGAATGAGTGAGTGAGGAAGTGCGGGCCCGGGTCTTCCGGGGGGCGGAGACTCGCCTGCCAGAGCAGGAGGGAGGGAACCGGCCGGCTACCCGCCGCAGGTCAGAATCCCCGGGTCACCCCGCTGTCCTCGGAAGCATGGTGCAGCCGAGACGGCGGCGACTCCGCCACGGCAGCACCGAGTGCACGCGGGTTGGCCGGCGAGGATGCAGCCCGCACCTGCGAGCATCCCGAGCGGCCACCGCTGCGGCAGCCGGCAGCACAGTGCGACCCAAGGACGGGGCGCCAGCGGCTGGTAAATTTTTCTTTATAGTGAGTCAGCACAAGAAACAACCGAAGAACCGAACCAGCAAAGATCTTGGTTTAGTTCGTTTACTCAGCTGTTGAAAGCTGGTTTGTTTATGAAAAAGCCTTGCGCATGCAACCGGAACAGCTGGAGGAGATGGATCCGACCCCTGTTCGTACTTATTTACGGAGTTTCCATCTTGATAGCCATTCCTGTATGTGTTTGGGAACGAAAGAAATTCAAGGTAAGAGGGTCCAGCACCTCTCCTCTTTCTTAACGCTGCTTGACAGAGTCCCTTTGTCCGCCTTCTTGGTGGTCTGCGAAACATTTCGTCTTTGGTCTGATTTTATTCTGCCGCTACAAGTGGAGTTACCTCCTGGTGGAGAAAATAGTTAAGGCAGCTGCTCAGGATGGACTGAAAGAACTTTATTCTTGAAATAGTAGCTGCTGTGCAGACATTGGGGCTTGACCAGATCAAATAAACTACCTTGGAAGTTACGTTCTGGGTTTTATAAGCTTTTAGCCCGCCTCCTGTAACTAAAGGATTCCTGTTCATTTGACTTTGTTAATTGTTTTTACGTTTGAGGTTACATCTTTTTCTTTGTTTCTTTCTTTAATGAGATAAAGTCTCTAATGTAGATGCTTTGTAACCTAGAATGGTCCTCCTCCGTCTACATTCCGAGCGCTGGGATTATAGATGTAGCCATCATTCTGTTTGTTTAGTGCTGGAGTTGAACCCGGGGCTTTGTGCATTTGAGGCAGGCAAGCATTCTACCAACTGAGCTACATTTCCAGACCTGAAGTTACTCCCTAATCGAAGCACACGTTTTTACAAAGTCCCTCCGGTCTGTCGCTTGTCTTTCTCTCAGTCTCTCTCCCTCTCTCTCCTCCCTTCCCCTCTCACCCCCCCATCTCTCCCTGTCTCTGTCTCTCTCTCTCTCTCCTTCCTTTTCTCCCTCCCTCCTTCATTTCTTTCTTTCTTTCTTTCTTGTAACTCACTCTGTAGACCAGGCTGACCTCCACTCACAGCAATCTGCCTGCCTCTGCTTCCCTGAGTGCTGCCTTAATGCACAGCCAGTTGTATTTCTTTCCTTACTTAAAAAAAAAAAAAAAAGTATTCGTTGCTGTGTTCATGGGATGGCCCAGTTGTGGAGGGACAATTTAGGGGAGTTGCTTCTGTGTTCCCAGGATGAGGAGTGCGGAGGATGGAGCTCAAGTCGCCAGTGTTGGAGGCGAGCACCTTACCTGCTGAACCCTCTCTGGCCCACTTTCTACTGTTTGTTGACGTCATGTGACAGTAGTGAAGTATTACAAACTGAATAACTACCATAAATCTACAATCTATGCATAAAGTGAATTTGGATTTATCAATTAATAATAACCAGAAATACTTTTATTGAGAAACACTTTATCTCAGAAGAGTTATGACCATGCCGATGGCCCCCTTTTTGATTGTGGAAAATATTTTAAACAATGTGTCAGACATTTGTAGGATCCTTTTAATCACTAAATTTTTTGTTGGCTTTTTTAATAATTATAGGTTTTTAGGTTATTTGAAATTTGTCCACCCAAACTTGGGTATAGCAATCTTAACATAAATATAATGTCCTCACTTAGTGTTCCTTAGGATATAGTATAGAAAGGTAAATGAAATGTGTATCATTTCTGCTTAAGAATTCCCTTAATTGTGAGCTTCAACTGTAGTTTTAAAAAACCATTTCTAATCTTCAGTGTGAACTGCTAACATCCTAAGCCCCTCACTTTCTGATAAGGATATTTAATGGGGCGTGCAAATAAACCAAAGTAATGCATTTGCCAAGTCTAGACCTCAGAACAACTTAAACTGCAGAGACAGGTATGAGAGTATTGCTTAATGTACTTTCTCTGCCATAAGAAAATGCCACGCTTTAGCTGAAGAAAGGGTTCAGTGGTAAAGCAGTACGCACGCAAGCCTGACCACCTGAGTTCCATCTCTGACCCTCGTGAGTGGTGTCTAGGCAAGATGGAAGGCAGGAACAGAACTGTCTGCACGCTAGCCGGCCAGCTGGCCTGCTGTGTGACATGTAACAGCGGAAGCTGCAGAGACCGTGCCTCACAAGATGGAAGGAGAACAGACTCCACGCATGCGCACCTGGGCTCACACGCATAGAAGAACACATTTAAGTATACATAAAATAAACTGAGGGCCTTCAACAAGACTTTTTTTTTTTTCACAGTGTTGAAAACTATTTTGGAGTCAAATATCATGGGGGGGGGGGACCAGCGGGGTGGCAGTCTAGGGAAGGTCCTCTCACGTTGCAGGAGGCCATGCTCTTGAGCCCTCAGATGGCTGACAGACAATTCTGAGATCACCAGGGCTGTGAGATTATGACCTCATTTCACCTACGTCATTTCCCATCAGCCTTTTCTCCAAATATGGCCATTTGCATTAGGGGTTAAGTTTCAGCAAATGAGGAGAGAACAACCTAGTAACTAGTGGTCAAACTTCAGACAGGCTCCACAGTTAAAAGAATGCTTGAAGCCAGGTGTGTTGTCGCACACCTGTAATTTCAGCTCTTGGGTAGCAGAGGCCGGCAGATCTCTGAATTCAAGGCTATCCTGTCTAGGACGGCCAAGGCTACACAGAGAAACCCTGTCTCAAAAAAGCTTTAAAAAAAAAAAAACCAAACAAACAAACAAAAACAAAAAGAACTTGAGACTAAGGATACAATAGCAAAAGACCCAGCACCTGTATTTCACAGGGATTTACAAAGAGGGCAGATAATGACCTCCCTGGAAAGAGGGTTTCAGGGGAAACATTTTGAAGAGTGTTCACTGTTGCCACCTGGTCAGTCACTTTTCACAAGTAGGAAGGTCATTGGGGAGCTTAGTGAGCGCACTGGAGGGGGACAGAATTGTTTAAGTAGGAGTGTGTGGGGGAAACATAGGCTCAGGAGAATAGATGAGGGTTTTTTGGTTTTGGTTTGGTTTGGTTTTTCGAGACAGGGTCTCTCTGTGTAGTTTTGACTGTCCTGGACTCACTCTGTAGACCAGGCTGGCCTCGAACTCACAGAGATCTGCCTGACTCCACCTACCAAGTGCTGGGATTAAAGGCGTGCGCCACCACTACCCGGCTGAATAGATGAGTTTTGAAGATTTTGACTCTGAAGGAGGCTGGGAAGTGATAGCACATAGGTAGAGAGGACTGGGAGACAAGGAAAGATTTTGATCTTATGTCATTTCCTATTAAGGTTAGAGGCATTAACTAGAGCACATTCCTAAAATGGCTTTATTTTTTTTAATGTAACTATAATTTTACTTAATTCTTTAGAAAGGCATAATAGAGCAAAGTCCCTCTTCATACAGATGAGGGGACATTGAAGCAGAGAGACAAGTGGCCATGGGGATATGACTACAGGAGTGAGTCATTTTTCTGGTCACTTTATGAACGACTGAAATGAAACTCCCCCACAGCACCATGTGAGGATACATGGCCTTCATGAGTTGTCAGCACTAGGCCCCCACTTCACAAGAATCAGAGAGAGAAAGAAGTAACAGGCTAGGAATGGGTGAAGGCACTACGGAAATGTCTCGGGTTTTGTTTCGTTTTTGGTTTGTTTGTTTGTTTGGTTTTGGTTTTTCGAGACAGGGTTTCTCTGTGTAGCCTTGGCTGTCCTGGACTTTGTAGACCAGGCTGGCCTTGAACTCAACGATCCGCCTGCCTCTGCCTACCAAGTGCTGGGATTAAAGGCGTGCGCCACCACCGCCCGGCTCTTGTTTCATTTTTGAAGAGGGTTCATTCTTTTGTGAGGCAGGGTCTCATATATGTAGCCCGGGCTGTCCTGGAACTCATCGTAATCCACCTGCCTCTGCCTCCAAGAAATCTAGTACCCACTTCTAACCTCACACCCACACATGCACATATCCACACACAGACACATACAAAAAAAAATTTTTTTTTGAGACTTGGCTGTCCTGGACTCACTTTGTAGGCCAAGCTGGCCTCGAACTCACAATGATCCACCTGCCTCTCTCTTCAGAGTCCTAGGATTACAGGTGTGTGCCACCATGCTCGACGACATAATTTTTAAGTAAATATTTTTTTAAATTGTTACTAATTATTTGGAAAATACCAAGCAGTGCTAATAATCAAATGAAAATAAAACAAATGTTGATTTTTATAGTCATAACATGAGAGTCTAAGCTCACACGTTCTTTTCTCTTCTAAGGTTGGGATCCACACCAAAGCTTGGTTTATTGCTGGAATATTCCTGCTGATGACCATACCTGTGTCCGTGTGGGGGATTCTCCAACATCTAGTGCATTATACACAGTCTAAACTTCAAAAGCCCATCATAAGGTCACATCCTCACACATCTCTATTACTAGTATTGACTGACTTAACTCATAAACATCACATTAAATGGTTTTTATGTTTTACTCTCCATAGGATTCTTTGGATGGTTCCGATATACAGTTTGGATAGTGTAAGTATATTTTGTTGTATTCTGTTAAGGATTCTTTTATGACACTTAACTATGTTTACTAGAGAATGCTTAATAAGGTAAAGAGCACACAGTATTGACAAGGAGAGATTAATAGGAAAAATGTTTCACCTTTTTTTTTTTTTTAAACAGGGTTTCTCTGTTGTAGCCCTGGCTGTCCTGCTGTAACTCACTCTGTAGACCAGGCTGGCCTTGAACTCAGACATCCACCTGCTTCTGCCTCCCAGTGCTGGGATTAAAGATGTACACTTCCATGCCCCCTACTGAAGACTTCTTTTTTCCTTTTTGGGTTTTGTTTTGTTTTGTTTTGTTAAAATAGAGTCTATGTAACCCTGGCTGTTCTTGAATTTACCATGTGGACCAGATTAGTATCCAGCTCACAGAGTTCCATCTGAGGGCAGGGATTAAAGGCATGCACCACCACCACACCTGGTTTTTTTGGTTTTTCGAGACATGGTTTCTCTGTGTAGCCTTGGCTGTCCTGGACTTACTTTGTGGACCAGGCTGGCCTCGAACTCACAGAGATCCGCCTGCCTCTGCCACCCAGTGCAGGGATTAAAGGCGTGCACCACCACGCCCGGCTAGACATTTTCTTTGTCTAATTATCACAGTAGTTGTATTCTCTGTGGAAAGTGTCCGTCTGTGCATCCACCCTACTTTCCTGCATTTCTTCTTTTTCTTTCTTTCTTTCTTTCTTTTTTTTTTTTTTTTGTACTTGATAACTAAAATGTGTGATAGTGAGCAATCTGCATCCTTATCAAAATCTGCGCCCATGGGTTCAGCCAAGCCTGGAGCAGATCTATTTTAAACAAGCCCAGACCCCAGGTTTGCACTCTGGATATCCCATCAGGTGTCATAAGCCGTCTGGAGATGACTAAGTCTAGGAGAGCTGCACTTGGGTCGTGTGTTGCACCTGGTCTGTGCTGATGCTGCCCCTTCTGTATAAGGGACCTGGTGGCAGCAGTCTGTGCCTGGGGTGGCCCATCCCTTAGGGATGAGGGTAACTTACAGTATTACAGTCTTTAACGGGTGAAAAGCCACTAATCTGAGAATGTAAGCAGCCAAGCAAGGAGAGTAACTACACACTAAAAATGTTCCAAATATCTGCATTTGTCATTACAGTCATATTTTGTCTTAACAACATTAAAAAACAAGTATAGTGGTACACATGCCTTTAATCCTAGCACCTAGGAGACAGAGGCAGGAGGCTCTCTATGAGTTCTGGGTCAACCTGTTCTACATAGTGAATTCCAGGATAGCCAGAACTACATAATGAGACCCTGTCTCAAAAAATACAAAATATCCAGGCTTTAGTGGCCTTTAATTCCAGCAGAGACCAGCCTGGTCTACAAAGCAAGTTCTGGACAGCCAAGGCTACACAGAGAAACTGTGTTAGGAAATAAAACGTCTTCAGTAACATTTTTTTCTGATCATATTTTTTTCTTAATTTCAAATTATATTTGAGAACTCACTAACTTTCTTTTTTATGTTCATCACTTCCCCAAACACTTGCCCTTCTGTTTACCTGTATCAGAGAAGTTCGTTGCATTTTAAAGCATGCTTTGCAGAGCCTAGGATGTAGCTCAGTGGTGGACTTGCACTGTTTAATCCTCAGCAGTCCCTGCCTCCCTCCCCGTAAATCCACTCAGAGTACTTCAGAGAGTTTGCTGCAAGTCTGTGACGGGTTCCCCAGGTTCTGTGTTATTGTCCTGTGAATCTGAGCAGTAATTCATGTTCCTCAGGCTACAACTCTTCTTTAATGTCTGTGCTTTTCCATAGTGGATAGCTTTGAACTATCCCCAAATTGCCATCTACGTGGACACCTGCAGGGAGTGCTACGAAGCGTATGTCATCTATAACTTTATGATCTTCCTTACCAACTATCTCACCATCCGATTCCCAAACTTGATGCTGTACCTAGAAGCTAAAGACCAGCAGAACCACCTCACTACACTCTGCTGCTGCCCGCCATGGGCAATGGGGGAGTAAGTAAATCGGGTTTTCATGTGTCTGTTTGGGTTTTACAGAAGCAGAATTATTCAGTTTGGGCCAGCTCTCTGCAAGACAGTTCTGTAAACAGAAACAGTAAGTAGACTTTAGCATGGAGTACAGTTTGAAAGACAACAAAATACATTTTTGTTTGTTTTTGTTTTTGAAGACAAGGTTCTCTGTGTAGCCCTGGCTGTCCTGGAATCGCTCTGTAGACCTGGCTGTCCTTGAACTCACAGAGAGAGATTCACCTGCCTCTGCCTCCCCAAGTCTGGGATTGCATTCATGTGTTACCATGCTCAGCTAACAAAATACATATTTTGTTTTGTTCTTTGTTTTCGAGACAGGGTGTCTCTAGCCTTGGTTGTCCTGCATTCTGTACACCAGGCTGGCCTCACCTTGATAAACTTTTTATTGGGTGAGCAATGTAAAAGTGAAACAAAAACAAAAAAAAACCCACAACATCTATATCTTAAAAATGTATTGCCTTTAATCCTAGCACTCTGGAGGCAGAGGCAGGGGGATCCCTGTGAGTTCCAGGCCAGCCTGGTCTATAAAGTGAGTCTAGAACAGCAAGGGATACACAGAGAAACCCTGTCTCGAAAAACAAAAACAAAAAGCAAAGACCCAGGTTGATTTCCTAGCCATTCCAGCCATCCAAAACCCCAGTTCCAGGGGATCCAACAGGCACATGTGTGGTGCACACACATATATGCAGGCAAAACATTCATACACATAAAGGAAAATAAATGAGCCCTTTTTAAGTGGGATTTTTTATTGGGTGAGGTGGTAACACGCCTGTGGTCCCATCACTCAGGCAGGGGCAAGTGGATCTCTGAGTTCGAGGCCACCCTGGTCTACAAAGCAAGTCCAGGACAGCCAAGGCTGCAAAGAGAAACCCTGTCTCAAAAAAAATAAATAAGTAAAAATAAAAAGTAGGATTTGTTTGTTTGTTTTGCTTTTTCTCCCCCTTTTCATTTTGGTTTTTCAAGACAGTGTAGCTTTGGCTGTCCTGGAACTCACTCTGTAGACCAGGCTGGCTTCAGACTCACAGAGATCCACGTGGCCTCTGTTTTCTGAGTCTTTTTTATATATATATACATTTATTTTATTACACATATATAAAACAAACTACATACAGCACAGAGAACCATGTGACAATCATGAGAATAATGAGTTCTATACATGTTACATTCATAGTGAATTGGCCATCTGCATTCATCTAGTTTGAAGTAAATGTAAAAAAAAAAAAAAAGTCTTTAAAGAGTTAAGATTGCATATTTTACCCAAAGAACTTTAGTTACTTTTCTCACTACTGTGATAAAATAACTGACAAAAGCAACTTAAGAAACAAAGGGTTTATTTGGCTCACAGACTCATTTCACTTGGTCCTGTCGATTTGAGGTGAGCATGGCAGGAAGCCCCAGTTCCCAATACTGTTCTGTGCTGTGCTTCAGTGGAGCTGGGCAGGGGTGTCTTTCAGAGATAAAGTTACTAAATAACTTCAGGGGCTGGAGAGAGGGCTCAGAGCACTGTCTGTTCCGAAAAGGTCCTGAGGTCAATTCCTAGCAACCACATGGTGGCTCACAACCATCTATACTGAGATCGGGTGCCCTCTTCTGGCCTGCAGGTGTATATGCAGGCAGAGCACTGTCTAAGTAATACATAAATAAGTCTTTAAATAATTTCAAAGTGGGCTTTAGATTTCCTTGCTGCCATCCACACTCTTATCCGCCTGTCATTTAGGACAAAATTGGCTGAATGAATATAGTTGTCATCTATATTCATTTCCATTTGGAGGCTTTGAGATGTTTTGATGCCACTGAATAGCTAAGATGGTCTCTTTCTTTTGCAGAATGCTGCTCTTTAGATGCAAACTAGGAGTGTTACAGTATACTGTGGTCAGACCAGTCACCACTGTTACTGCTTTGTAAGTATGACTCTCCTTTATTTTTTTTATTGTTTCAAATCTTCATGCTACATGCCTGGGAATGTAGCTCAGTTTGGTAACTGCTTTGTATGAACAAAGCCCCGTGTTTAATCCCCAGCCCCTCAGAAGGCAAGTGTAGTCGTTCATGAGAAATAATCCAAGCACTTGCAAGGTAGAGGCAGGAGAATTGAGAATTTAAGGCCACCTGGGGCCCTGTCTTTAAAGATCTGTGTTCTTACATGGGAAAGCAAGTAGGAAAAGGGTATTGATTAATAGCGTAAGTCTAGCCTGCTACAAAACCACATATATAAAAGCTGGGTTCCGTAACAACAAACAGTGCAAGGCATTGCCACAAGATTCACATCCTTTTGAGAGCAGACATGAGAAAAATCATCAGAGGAAAACACTTTAGTTGGGTTAATCACACAGAGTGTGTGTGTGTGTGTGTGTGTGTGTGTGTGTGTGTGTGTGTGTTGTTAATTTAAGAGTTTATTAATACTGTTTTAAACTGGTGCAGGTCTTTAATCCCAGCACTGAGGAGGCAGAGCCAAGTAGATCTCGTTCAAGGCCTGCCTGGTTTACATAGAGAGACTACATCTCTCTCACACACACACAAACTGTGATGCCAAAATATTAAAGTTTCAATAAAAATTCCAAAATGTGAGTTTCTGCAGACCACAGCGTAGAATCAAGCCATGTAACAATACTTCTTATCCTGCCTGTGCCAGAAATACTTATAGAAGTATGTTTTATTGCTTTGCTGCTTAGAAACTAGGTGAGCATATAACTTAATACTTGTATTAGAATTTACTCGGGGGATCTGAATCTTCAAATATTTACCGCTAAGTTAATTTAGAGGGAAAGTGAGCTGTAGTCATGTTTATCAACCAAGCTTTCTAAAATGAGGAAAGTCATGATTGTTCTGTGGTTTAATGGTTGTTTATAATTTAAGTTAAAAGTAATGATCATACCATGTATTTCTAGAAAGATGTGACTCGTGTCAGCTTTTCCACCATCTGTGACCAAAGGCAAGTGGTCGTCCTTAGGCTTTCTGAGATAAACTGGTTATAGATTTTAAGTTTTACTACCGCTGTGCCCTAAGTGTGTATTCAGGGCTGGAAGGTGTTTGGTGATTGAGAGCGCTTGGTGCTTTTGCAGAGATGTGGTTCCTAGAACCACCATTGCTGCTCACAACAATCTGTTAATTCCAGTTCCAATTCCAGAGTATCCAGTGTCCCCCTCTGGCCTCCAGGGACACTGAATGCACATCACGCCAGGCGTACATGCAAGCAAAACACTCATACGTAAAAAAAATAAATCTCTAAAGGATATATATTAAGATACAGGTCTCCTTGGTTCGTCATAAAGTTGCCTGACTTTTGTCACTTTTCAGGGTATGTGAGCTCGTTGGAGTATATGATGAGGGAAACTTTAGCTTCTCCAATGCTTGGACCTACCTGGTTATAATAAATAATTTGTCACAACTGGTGAGTAAATACTCTTTTGTTTGTTTGTTTTGTTTTTTGAGACAGGGTTTCTCTGTGTAGCCCTGGCTGTCCTGGACTCACTTTATAGACCACGCTCAGAGAGATCTGCCAGCCTCTGCCTCCCGAGTGCTGGAAGTGAAGTGTGTGTATGTGCCACCACACCCTGCAATAATGATCTTAATTGTACTGAATTAGTTTCTGTTACTAAATATTATCAGGCACTATTTCTTAAGAACAAATATTACCTTTTAATTTGTACATGGAATCTGAGGCAGCTTTAATGTATAGTTTTATACAATATAAACATATAGTAGTATGTTTATGAATGATTTAGTGACTTACACACAGACCTGTTGTTTGCTGTCGTTTCTGCATGGCTGTGAGTATATGCATTGTGTACCTCCTAAATAAACAAAAGGTACAGAGACTTACTCCGTAAGAAGAAAAGGTCTAATTGGCATATTGATAGGATAGAGTTTCTAAGTAAAGGAAGAATTTTCTGGTTGTGGCACACACTTTTAATCCCAGCACTTGGGAGGCAAAGGCATGAAGATCTGCGTTTGAGGCCAGTCTTGTCTACAGAGCAAGTTCCAAGACAGCCAAGGTTACATAGTGAGACTCTGTCTTGCAAAAAACAATTAATTGTTTGTTTTTCAAGACAGGGTTTCTCTGTGTAGCCTTGGCTGTCCTGAGCTCACTTTGCAGACCAGGCTGGCCTCGAACTCGCAGCGATCCACCTGCCTCTGCCTCTTGAGTGCTGGGATTAAAGGCTTGCACCACCTGGCATTAGTTAAATAAATTAAATAAACTGTGTGGTATAAATGTTACGCAAGAGACTAGCTTATAAAAGTAGTAGTGATTTGTCTTTAAAAGCATAATAGATGTGTTTGCTTTTATTTGACTGAAGGAAACCTTTTGTCCCATTCATATTATTTGTATATTGCTTTAGTTCCAGTAAGTGAACATGTAGAAACATATTTAGGGGAAACATTACATATCTCCCTTGCGAAATTCCACTTCTGTGCATCTGCAGCAAAACACTAAAAGCCTGTTGTTAATCTAAACCACTGGCCGAGTAGCACTCAGCTGTGCCTGGAGCGCCACTGTAGAGCAGGCTCTGGTTTCGGCTTCAAGAGTTCTGCTACTGTCTTCTACTGCAGAATGTTAACTGTTGCTTTTGTTTCCAGTTTGCCATGTACTGCCTTCTGCTGTTTTATCAAGTGCTAAAAGAAGAGCTCAGCCCTATAGAACCTGTGGGCAAATTTCTCTGTGTGAAACTTGTTGTTTTCGTTTCCTTTTGGTAAGTATTGCTTTCTCTTACGAGAATATTTCAATATTAAATGCTAATTAAACTGTTGGTTAAGAGAGTTTGAGAGGCACGACTACCAGTTCAAGGCCAGCCTGAGCTATGAAGCTACAAACTACAAGTGTTAATATAGGAGGAGAACTAAAATGCTATTACTCACACTTTTAAAAGCTAGCCCTATGTCAGGGTAGTGGTGGCACACACCTTTAATCCCAGCACACAGGAGGCAGAGGCAGGTGGATCTCTGAGTTCAAGGCCAGCCTGGTCTGCATAGGTTCCAGAACAACAGAAGCTACACAGAAACCCTGTCTTAAAAAACAAAATCAACAAAAGCTAGTCCTTAGGGCTAGAGAAATAGCGTTTCAGAGACTTTGCTACATATCCAGAGGTCCACAGCACCCGGATCACATCCAAGGAATCTGGAACTTTCTCCTAGCCTCTGGGGCACATGCACATATTCAGATTATCAGACACACATACACATAAATAAGAAAATCTTTTTGTCTTCTTTTGTTTTGTTTGTTTGTTTGTTTGTTTCTGAGACAAGGTTTCTCTGTGTAGCCCTGACTATCCTGGACTCACTTTGTAGACCAGGCTAGCCTCAAACTCACAGAGATCTGTCTGCCTCCCCTTCCCTAGTGCTGGGATTACAGGTGTGCGCCATGTCTCTCAGCTAAGGAAAAACTTTTTTTTTTTTTAATTTGTCTTTTGTAAGATTTATAATAACAGGACTGGGAAAGTGATTCGGCAGATAAGAGCTCCTTTTGCAGAGGACCTGGATTTAGTTTCCAGCACCCACAAGGTTGGTGGCTCAGGACCTTGTGTAACTCCAATTCCAGGTGGTTCTAATGCCCCTCTGACATCTGCAAATACTGCACAGGTGTCATAGATGCAGGCAAAGCTCACACACATAAAAATAAATGTTACCATTTAAAAAGATTTACAAAAACAAATATTCTTAGCCATGTGTTGGTGGTACGTACCTGTAGTTGTGGCACTCGGCAAGAGTATCTCAAATTATGAGTGTGAGGACATCCTGGGCTATATAACAAGTTCTAATCTGTGTGATCTTGTATCTGATCAATCAAAGAGAGAGTCAGATGATGGCTGACATTTAAAAGATGAAGATCATTTGAGATAGCCTAAATATCTTGATAGTATCATTAAAATGAAGGTTCTGCTAGTTGTGGTGTTTTTAATTCCAGCACTCCCACGGAGACAGAAGCAGGCAGATCTTTGTGAGTTGAAGGCTAGCATGGTCTATAATAGCAAGTTTGAGGCCAGCCAGAGACCCTACCTCAAAATGAAAACGTTACTTAATATTATGATTCTGCCGTAAATAAAATAGTATCAATTTGGGAGAACATTTAATGATGTGAGGAAATGTTTATCAGTGAGTAAGCACAAGGAGATACAGCCTTGAGGTAGAGTGTGTGTTTGCAGTGTTACAGGCCCTACTGTCTGTCCTCAGTGTCACAAAGCAGAACTAGACATGGCCTTAGGTTAGTGACAGGGTAGGTAACAAGTTAAGTATATTTAGCTTAGCAAAGCAGTCAGGAGAAAAAAGAATTCATGAAACTGCACTGCCAGAAGTTATGTTAGCATCTGGGGGCACACATCATACACAGTCCTCTATAGAAGTAGCTCATATTATAACAATTTCTGGGACTCAGCAGTATTATAGTTCAGATAATCTGTGCCTGGCAGGATAGCTCAGCAGGGAAAGGCACTTGCCCTGCAACCTAATGAACTGAGTTTGATGCCCAGAGCCCATGTAAAGAAGTAAGGTTTTAAAAGGGGCAGAGGAAAACAATGGCGCCTATGAGGTGGCTCAGTAGGGAAAGATGCCTGCTGTCACCAAGTGTCAACAATTGGAGTTCCATCTCAGAGCCCACATGGTCAATGAAAACTACTGACTCCCACAGGCTGTCCTCTGACCTACACACACACACACACACACACACACACACACACACACACACACACACAAAGACATGTTACATGTGTGTACGTAAACAGCCGAAAATTAATTTCTTTGAACCTAATTATCTAGACATGGTGGCACACACCCTTAATCTCAGCAGTTGGGAAGTGGAGGCAGTCATATCTCTGAGTTTGAGGCCAGCCTGCTCAGCATAGCAAGTTCTATGAGCAACCAGAGTTATATAGAAAAGCCTTGTCTCAAAATAAGTAAATGAATAAATAAATAATAAAATAAAAATCCTAGTAGTTGATACACGTGTAAACATACTGGAGTATCAGGCCTTTACTGACAAGCTGTTAGAACTTGGAATCTGATTCTTTGTACATGGTTCCAAAGTGGGAGGAAGGGTAAATAAACTAAATAATGAAGTTCCAAGAACATATCATGAAATTCATCTTAAGAAGTTAATAAATTTGTAAGGCAAGGTGAGTATACTTAACATAAGCACAACTGGGAGTATGCCCTGAAGGCAGGATAATGGGGAGCCCTAGGGTGCAGTGAGGCATTAGCTGTTTTAAATCTTTTTTGTATGATATGTGTTTATTGTGTGAACGGCGGCATGTACATGCTGTCTGTGCTTGTGGAGGTCCGAGGACAACTCTGGGGGTCAGTCCTTGCCTTTCATTTGAGACAGGGTTGTAGTGAGAATCCTGGAATTTTGGGTTCCTTTGAAACAGAGAAATATTATAAGAATATGTTCTCGTTTAGCCCCAGGTGTCGGGTATGGGGCTGCTTCTCAGCAGCGGACTCATGTGTCTGGTGCGCTGGCGACAGACTTCACTTTGCCAACTGCAGATAGTGTCTGTGATTGTGTGACCTTTGGAATTCTAGGGGCTTTTCGGAGGATATATAAATGCTGGGGGTGGGGATGGGGGTGCTAGTCGCTGTTGGTGTGAAAAGAAACAAGAAGAAATTAGATATCCTGATGGCAAAGACCAAATTGCCCCAAGGAGCTCAAAGCCCCTAATCAGCAGGCAGTCGTCTAATGATAATGCCGCCCCCTTTCCAGCCCTTGGCTTTATTCACGGGTCTCTTCCTTTCCTCTCCCTCCTCCCTTCTTCCTAGTGTTAGGGGTTGAAAGGGAAGAAGGAAAGGGGTGGAGAAGGGTGGCAGAAAGAAGCAGCCACAAAGTAGCCAAGGCCAGCTACACAGGTCTCCTAAGTGTTCACTCCGCAGACATACATCAGGCTTGCTGGCCTGCGGCCGGCCTGGGAGCCTCTCTGCTACTTCCCAGCTCAACATGAGGAGCACTGGGATTGCAGATGTGTGCTACCACAGCCTTACCTGGGCTCTGACACCTCCCGGCCCCTAGTTGCATATTTTTAGAACAGTTGGTCGTTTCATTATTTAGATTTGACACTGACCTTTTCTTGACATACAGGCAAGAAGTAGTTATTGCTCTGTTGGTTAAAGTTGGCGTTATTTCAGAAAAGCGTACCTGGGACTGGCAAAGCCCAGAAGCTGTGGCCACAGGCCTGCAGGTAAGTAGTGTTGTTTCTGAAACTCAAGGAATTTTACTGTGAAGGCATTTGATGCAGTATTGCCCCTGAGCGGGCCAACGTGCAAACAATGGGGGCAGGAAACTGAGAGAAATGAGCTATAGGTACTGACTGGTAATTATTCTGTTCCTGGTTCACTTATAACTGCATGTTACCTTGCAGCTGTTGGGTAACAGATTGAAAAATACTTGAGCGGGGCTGGAGAGGTGGCTCAGAGGTTAAGAGCACTGCATGCTCTTCCAGAGGTCCTGAATTCATTTCCCAGCAACTACATGGTGGCTCACAGCCATCTGTAATGAGATATGATGCCCTCTTCTGGTGCGCAGGTGTACATGCAGGCAGAGCACTGTATACTTAAATAAATCTTTTTTAAAAACAGAAGAAAAAATACTTGACTGAGAAAATGCAAGAGATATAAATCTTGGCTTGTCATACTTTGAAGAAATGAAAAAATGTTTGAAAAATGAATATAATCTGAAACTTTTAAAAGAAATTTATACCCTAAATAACATTGAAGAAGTTTGTAGTTTGGAAAACTAGATTTAATCCCAAAGATGCCTGGTGTGCTGGTTACTGTTTGCAGGACTTTATAATCTGCGTAGAAATGTTCTTAGCAGCCATCGCCCATCACTACTCGTTTTCTTATAAACCGTACGTGCACGAAGCAGAGGAGGGCTCCTGCTTCGACTCCTTACTCCCTATGTGGGATGAGTCGGATATCAGAGATGACATCTCTGAACAAGTGAGACGTGTGGGTAAGTAACAGCGATTCAACTTCTGTTAGTGTGAGGCGGGGGCGCGGCAGGCATGAGCCTCAAGCAGGGCTCCTCAGGAGCTGTTCAGCTTGGATTTTAGAACAGGGTCTGGCTGGCCAGGGAGCCTCAGGGACCCTCCTGTCTGACCACACCACAAAGCCAGGCCAAGCTTCTTACTTGTGCTGAGGAGGAAACTCAGGTGCTTCGTGTTTGTGTGGCAAGCTCTTTACAGACTGCAGTGTTACCCCTGCCCAAATATGCAGGTTTTGTACGTCTCCTGCTGTGGCCGTTCAGTAGTTAAAGTAGTAGTATCATTGTGCAGGCTCTTCAAACTTGGGGAAGACAAAGGGGAAAGGGGGAGCTTTTTAAAGAACCATATGTTTAGAATAGAAAAAATAACTTTTGGCTAATAAAATTATATTGTCTTAAAGGGAGGACAATGCGAGGTTATCCGAAAAAAAAGTTTTTTCCTGGCGACCCGGATGATACAGAGCATTCAAGTCTTCTTTCTTCTTCTCCGCAAGATAGAGTTTCTAGTAGTTCAAGAGCATCCTCGCCAGTGGGCCAGTACCAAGGCTTCGGACATACAATTACATCACCACGTCCACTTTCTATAGACCGCCTATATGAAGATTTCATGAATGATATCCAAGAAAAGAACAGAAAGGCTCTTGCAGCAGGCATCAGGATTAACATGCCTGAAGAGGACCAGATGACTTCCGGCTCAGACTCTGACACACAGATCATACTTGTTCCAACCAAGCCAAGTCACCACATTATCCTAGGCATGTTAGAAGATCTGTCGGTACCTTCTGAATCATCCACAGACCCTTAAACCTGCCACAATACATTTTTCAAAATACAGGCAAAACCAGTATAACTACTATATATAATATACAACTATAACACTAATACATACAGGTTTTACTAATACATATATGTTTTCTATATCACAACATTTAAATTTCTTAGCTTTAGCTTTCTTAAACTTTTAAGAATATCATATATTCAAATAGTAGGTAACAACTTTAGCAAAATTCTCTTGAATTTCTCAAAAGTACAGACTTAAAAAAACAAACAAACAAAAAAAGAAAAAAAAAAAAAAAAAAAAAGAAAATCAGTGCTTCTTGCCACTGCATGAATGCAATGCTCTGGACTGAAAATGTAAATATAAAATTCAGATGAATTGAATTTAATGTAATCCTAACCATGTGCCATTTAAGTTTATGTAATTATACTTTCAAAAATCTAAAACTCTTAACGTGTCTTGCTCTTTTGTTTTCTCCCATCACCACCCCCCACCCCCTGCCAAGACAGGGTTTGTAGCTCTGGTTGTCCTGGACCCACTTTGTACACCAGGTTGGCCCCAAACTCAGAGATCCACCTGCCTCTGCCTCCGCCATGCTGGGACTAAAGGTGTGCACCACCATCATCTAGCTGTGTCTTACTCTGGTGTGTGTGTGTGTCTTATTCCTTAAACAAACTAAATCTTAATACTTTAACAAAAATAGCTTGATTAGAAATCCAACAAAAATTTTAAAAAGATTTGAACTAGACTTAGTGGTGTATACTACCTTTATACCCAGCACTCAGGATGTAGAGGCAGGCAGATCTCAATGTGTTTCAGGAAACCTGGTCTAGGCAAAAAACAGAATCAGGAAACACTGATCAAAAAAACAGAAAATGAAAATAAATGAAAGGATGTCCTGTGAATCAGAATAAATCATTTTATTAGAATGTTCAGACTACTCATATGAATATATAGACATCAGAATCCTAGTGGCATTATTTAGATAAAGGACAATCCTAAATTCATATAGAAATATAAAAGAATGGCCAAATCACTTCTGAGGAAATGCTGGACCACTGCCTCATTTGAAATACAAGCTAGGTACAATCCCAGCTTATGAGGCACAGGCACAAGAGTCATTTGAGCCCAAAAGTTTGAGATCAGCCTAAGCAACAGAGAACCCTCTGCCTTAAGAAAAAACTGATTACAATATGGCAGGCTGGAAAGTCAGCTCAGCATTTAAGAACACTAGCTGCTCTTCAAGAGGACCCAGAATTGATTCCCAGCACATGATAGTTCACAACCCTCTGTAACTCCAGGTCTGGGAAATGTCCTCTTTCGACCTTAGGCACCAGGAATGCACACTGGTGCACAGACATACACATAGGCAAATCACCCAACCAAATAATAAAAACTGAATATTTTAAGGGAAAAAAGTGTGGTGCTAACAAAAATAAAGGTACAGAATGGGAAGTTCAGAATCGTTGACCAGAGCACCAAGTGGGCATACTAATGCAACTAATAAACTTCCATTGCAAATAGGGCTCAAACAAATTTGAAGTCCCCAAGACTTTCCTGGATGAGTGACATTCTGGTTGGCAAGTTGAGACATGAATGCTGGGCAAGGCATCCCAGGAGAGTCGAGCAAACCAATGAGAACAGGATAAGTGCACCACAAAGACATGTCCCCAGCAAAGTCCCCTATCCCTGAACCCAGTTGGTGGAAAATGTAACTAACCTGGCACAGATGACTGTGGCTTTTGTGCCGTCTGTGCTTAAAGGCTCTACAGCAGTCTGGCTTGGGGTCACAGCTTGGCTACTGAGTCTGTTCTGCATGTGATCCACTAGTGGCTTGATTACAATAAACTTTTATTTTCTGCATTGATTTGGTGTTTGAGTTGTGTTGGATCCAAGCGGACCCCAGAACACTAAGAAAAAGCAGCTTGCAACAAGAGAATTATCCCAGGAAATCTGAATTCCACATACCAAAACATGGAACTTGACCCCTATTTTACACCAGACACCAAAATCAACTCACTGCGCAAGAGACACAAATGGGAAATCGAGAAGAGAAGCCCTTGGACCACTGGCCTTGGCAGTGACTTTCAGACTATCACACAACCAGAAGGCACCATGCAAGCTTCCAAAGTCCTACACAGTTAGGACAGAACTACATCACTAGCTAGCATGCCAGGATAGCCCAAAGGGTGCAATGGTGGCATGCACACCTTGGCGGTAACCAACAGCTCTCTAATTAGACTTAAGACCTGCTCAACAAGAGGAAAACCTGCCTTGGACTGGAAACCTAACTAACTGCTTAGTGCTCGGGATTCTTGGAGGAGAATCTACACTAATTTACTAAGCCATCATATTCCCTAAAAAATATATATATATATATATATATTATATATATATATATAAAAACTTTCTCTTTACACCCATAGATCAGGGTCCTTTTTACCTCTCAAGGAAACTTCTCTCCAATTGACAGAGACAATTACAGAAAACCATAACCAATCAAAATGCAGAGCTGTAGAGCCCAGTCCCAAAGGATATATCTACAAAACACCTAAGGCTCAGGGAACATAGTAGAATTGTGAAGCAGAGACTGTAGGAAGCAGAGGACCTGGGAGTTCGCTGTGCGATTGTGTCTCCTAATAAGTAATGTCAAGTCTCATCAGCTTGACTGCCCGAACATGAATTGAGCAACAACAGACAAAACTGGACAAGGAAAAGCCCATAAGGCCTCAACCCTACACAAAGAACTAACTACAAGCAGCGGAGGCAAGCTGGGACTGGGGCTGGTCTAACCGCAATAAGCATGCTGCACACTGGATAGACAAGAACAGGGTCAATATTGGCAACCAGGTTCCCGAAGGCTTGACCAGAGCATCTGTAACCCAGCCTGCAAAAGGGACGCCCAGAAGCAAGAGCAGCACTCCAAACAAGATCCCCGCGGGTGGGGGTGGGGGTGGAGGGCAACACGCAGGCCTGTGGCCAACAGCTAGGACTTAGCAGTGAAAGGACGCAGGAGCGCAGCAGGCTTCTGCAAACAGGACAGAAATGCCTAGACGAGACTGGATCCAGCCAACGGGACAGATGGCGTTCATCCATCCTCTGCCCCCATCGCGCACCGCACCATTTATCACTTCCTGCCGACTCTGCTGTTGTTCTGCATCTACTCCTTCCCCCTTCCTATGTATTTTCCCTTCTCACAGCACGGCCTGAGCAGGTTTGTGGGGCCTCTGTGTCGGCCTCCTAAGAGCTGGGGTTGTCCTGTTACCTCATACAAACCTTGTCATCTCCCCCTTCTTGTTCTCATCACCCTCTCCCCTACCTCTACTGACCCAAATCTCAACACTACTCTTGCTCTTTTCCGCCCGCTTCATACTGATGGTAGCAAATATCCGTGCCGCTCTACTTCATAAAATGGCGTTTAAGGGATGGTTGGTTCTTATTTGGCTGTTACAGTATTTTCACAGTTGGCCTACCCCTTGATAGCCATTACTGTAGACACTATTGTCAGAGGACTACTCTGGGGAGCAGGCCAGCAACAGCAATCTAGCAGAAAAAGATAGCACCTAGCTTTTGTTCGTTTGTTTGTTTTTGAGACAGGCTTTCTCTGTGTAGCCTTGGCTATCCTGAAACTCACTCTATACACCAGGCTGGCCTCAAACTGCCTGCCTGTGCCTCCTGAGTGCTGGGAGTAAATGTGTGAATCACCACACCCAGATAAAGACATAATTTTTAAAAACTTAAGCTTATTTTTATGACGGTACATATGACTGTGCACCACCTGTGTGCCTGGTGCTTGATCTGATGAGGGGGTCAGATCCCCTGGAACCTAGAGTTACAGATGGTTGTGAGGCACGTGTGGGTGCTGGGAACCAAACTCAGGTCTTCTACAAGAACAGCACATGTTACTGCAAAGCTGTCTCTCCAGTCGTACTTTTTATTTTATGTATATGGACATTTCACCTGCATGTAAATCTAAGCACATGCACGTGCCTGGTGCCCACAGAAGCCAGAAGATGACATCAGATCCTCGGGAACTGGAATTTCAGACTGTTGTGAGCTGCATGTAGGTTCTAGGCTTGGAACCAAAGTCCTCTGCAAGAACCCCAGTGCTGTTAACTGCTGGACCATGTCTCCAGCGCAAAGGCAATACCAAAAAAGGAAAAGATCAGCCAACCACCTAACAACAGTGGTTTAGGTTCAGGCAAAAGCACAGGAAACTGGAATACAAGGCAATAAAGCTATGTAAAAACTACCAAACCTACAGTAACTGCACCTAGTGAGAGCACATTAACTGAAACCTCAAAGAACTCAAATGAATAATTACAAATACATTATCAAAAAACAAAACAAAACGGAAGACACAAATTCCTGAATTCCGAGAAAACAGTGAGTGAAAGAAGGTCAGTATAAGCTATGAAAATGGAACCTAGTAAACAGAAACAGTGAAAAAACCCAAACAACAGAAATGAAAATGTCAGTAACTGAAATAAAGAGACTTGTGGAAAGAGCAATACAAAGGGCCATGCAGTGGTAACAATATCAGGTCCTGAGGACAATGAGGAACTGGACATTCATTTAGTAACAAAGATACATTAATTTTTAAAATGTACGTGGGGGACTGGAGAGATGGCTCAGCGGTTAAGAGCACTATCTGATCTTCCAGAGGTCCTAAGTTCAATTCCTGGCAACTACATGGTAGCTCACAACCACCTGTAATGTGATCTAATGCCCTCTTCTGGCATGAAAGTGTATATGCAAAAGCAGCACATATACATATATATATATATATATATATAAAAATAAATAAAATCTTTTTTTTTAACGTGCCTAGACTGGGCAGTGTTGGCACATGTCTTCAATCCCTGCCCTCTAATCCTAGCATATGGGAGGCAGAAGCAGGCAGATCTCTTTGAGTTCAAGGTCAGCCTGCCCTCCAATGATAGTTCCAGAACAGCCAAGGCTACCTAGGAGAAACTGTCTCGAAAAAATATATATAAACTTCTCACATATATATGTGTGTATATGTGTGTATGTATGTATGTATGTGTATATGTAATGTATGTAATGTGTATGTATGTAAGTGTATATATATGTAATGTATGTATGTGTATATATATGTATATGTGTGTGTGTATATGAATGCATGTATGTATGCCTGAGACACTCAGGATGGTGAACTATGAAAAGACCAAATCTATAAATCGTGGACATTGAGTAGTTTTCATGGCCAGGCAAGGTGGCATGCACGCCTTTAATCTCAGCTCTCAGGAGGCAGAGGCAGGAGGATCTCTGTGAGTTAAAGGCAAGCCTGGTCTATAAACCGAGTCCAAGATAGCCAGGTCTGTCTCAAAAAACAGTTTCATGTCAAAGGCACAGGAAAATATTTTTCATAAAATTACAGCAAGAAACTACACCACATCTAAGGAAAGATGTTCATACAAGTACTAAAGGCATTAGAATACCAAACTTCCTATGTTATGGTCAAAACACTAAATATAAGCCGGGCGTGGTGGCACACGCCTTTAATTCCAGCATTCAGGAAGCAGAGGCAAGTGAATCACTGTGAGTTCAAGGCCAGCCTGGTCTACAAAGTGAGTCCAGGACAGCCAAGGCTACACAGAGAAACCCTGTCTTGAAAAAAAAAAAAAAAACACTAAATATACCCAAGGGAAATATATCTACAGCTGAAAAAAAAGAAGAAGAAGAAGAAGAAAAGAAAAGAAAAAATTCACATTATAAGGCTGGCTCATTAAATTAGCATATTTCTTAACAAAAGATTAAAAGAGAAAAGTTAGGAATAAAGTTTTCAGTGTCTGAAAGACAATACTCTCCATCTCAGACTACTATTCCCAGTGTGCTAATATGAAGGAAGATGTCCCCACAGGCTCGTGGGAACGGCATGATTTGAAAGGATGAGGATGTATGTGGCCTTGTGGAGGCAGGTGCCATCTGACAGGACGAAGTGTGTCGCTGGGGGTGGGCTCTGAGGTCTCAGAAGCCCAAGTCAGGCCCAGTGGCTCACTCTCTTCCTGCTGCCTTTGGATAAAAATATAGGACTCTCAACTCCTTCTCCAGCACCATGCCTGCCTGTGTGCCACTGTGCTTCCTGCCATGTCAATAATAGACTAAGCCTCTGAACTATAAGCCAGCCCCAATTAAACGGTTTTCTTTATAAGAGTTGCCATGGTCATGGCATCTCCAGCAATAGAAACCCTAAGTAAGACACCCAGCAAACTGCTGCTGCTGAAGAGGGGCAGGGGAGAGACCCAACTTCCCCAAGACTGCTAAGCCATGTTAACGGAAGACACTGGGGAGAATTTTTTTGTATTGAGGAAAACAAAGACCCCCCAAGAGGCTATGGGAAAACTGTATGCTGCAGCTGTAGTCAAACAAATAAGATTAGGAAAACACCAGCCAGTTCAAAGTGACAGGACCAGTGTGTCTTCTCAATAATTCTGAATAGTAAGGCTCCCAATTCCCCCATCAACACACAGGTGAGCAGTCTGTCTCCAAGAAATGTGCCTCCACTATAAACAGATGGTACCATGGGGTGAAAGGAAAGAAAAGGCATTCCAAACAAGCGGGACTGGAAGCAAGCCAAGTGCCATTGTTCTGATGCCTGATAGAACCAGACAGTCAAAAGGCGTAAGGCATAAGGCATTAAACTGTAGACTTCTATGCACCCAGCTGACATGTGCACCCACTCCACAAACAAACATTGCAAAGGGTAAAGTCAAGAATTAGGTGATACAAAGAAGGCAGAGCGGATAAAACACTTGCCATGCAGGGAGCAGGACTGAAGCACGGAAGCCGAGTACTGACATCAAGCCAGTCAGATGTGCTGCTTGCCTGTAATCCCAGCACTCTGGAGGCAGAGTCAGGATCCCCAACACACATTGGCTAGACAGATTAGACGTAACTGGTGCTCTCTGGATTCAACAAAAGAACAAACCTCAGTAAGTGAAGAGTGAGGGATTGAAAAAGACCAGTATCAATTTCAGGGTCCAGCATGCATGTGTATGTATGTGAGCGCACGCTAGCACATACATACCCCTGACACACAAACCACATGGAAATAAACATTTTAAGTCAAATAAATAAAAAGTCACAAATTAACCCCAACACATAGTGGGTGACTTCACTATCCATTCTCACCAACAGACAGGCCATCTTGGCAAATATAAACACTTGCGCTAAATGACATCAAACATCAATAGACCTCCCAGAAACCTACAAGAACAGTCCATCAAAACACTTCAGAATAGACATTCTCAGAAACCTGTAGAACTGACTCTAAAACAGGCCATAATAGGTCATATAATAGCACAGAAAACCTTGACAAACATAGGGAAATTTAAATAACTTATTTTATTTTGATCACAATGCTAAAAGCTGAAAATCAACAGCAAGGGCAGACTACAGAGCATCCATACTTGTGGGAATTCAGCAACATACCACTAATAACACACAGTCAGTGAAGAAATCAAGAAGACAACAAAAGATTGGTAAAATCAAAGCAAACGAAGACAGAACATACTAATACCAATGAGACATAACAAAAGCCATTTCTTTTTGGGGGGCGGTTGGTTTTTCAAGACAGGGTTTCTCTGTGTAGCCCTGGTGGGCCTGGAATTCACTCTGTAGACTAAGACGGCTTCGGGCTCATAGAGATCTGCCTGCCTCTGTCTCCCGAGTGTTGGGATTAAAGGTATGTGCCACCACTGCCCAGCTAACAAAAGCATTTGTAAGAGTAAAGTTGTTGCTAAACATGCCCGTATTAAAAACAACAGAGGATCTCAAATAAATAACAGTACACCCTAAGTCTTGAAGGAATAAGAACAAACCAAACCCAAAAGTAGTGGTTGGAAAGAAGTAACTTAATGAAATAGGACGACTCAGTGACGCTGAGATGGCTCTCTGCGAGGATGAACAAGAGATGGGGCGCAGCATGCCCACAGCACTGAGCTTGGTCCCTAGCAGCGCATAAAGCAGGTATGGTGGAACACACCTGTACCCTCAGCATTTAGGAAATAGATAGGAGATGCAGAAAGGAAAGGTCACCTTCAGATACACAGCTAATTTGAGACTAGCCTGGGGTATATAGGTCCCTGTCCAAAGAAAAGAAAAAATGAAGGAAGGAGGGAACAAAGAAAGAGAGAAAGGAAAGGAGAGAGAGGAGAAAAGAGAGGAAAGAGGAGAGGAGAGAAGGGAGAGGAAAGCAGGACAGAAAGAGAGCGGAGACAGAGAGGAACAGGATCAAAACACTCAGCAAAAATCAAAAGCAGGGGAAGCAGTTCGAGATGCAGACACAGACGAGGAGTCCCTGAGGAGCCCTCGGGCTGCTCAGAAAGTAACACCAGCAATTAAAGATGGGATCCCATGGAGTCACAGAGCTTTGCAACAGAGCACTCAAATCAAAACTTAGAGAAATTCTGCGTTAGCATTTTTAAGTGTTTGTTTGCCACCAGCGTTTAATCTTCTTGCCCAAGTAGAGAAGGGAAAAATGCCTATGGCGGACATTTCTTCCGAAGCCCTTTGCTCTTTAATATCTAACAGAAGCAAGGCCTGGCTCACAGCCACTGCTGTCAGTCTGCACTGGAAGCCTAGATGTTGCCCCACTGTAAGATAAGATCTCTAAGCCTTAACTGACACGGCAAGAAGGCAGACATCTTTTAAATCCCTATGAAGTCCAACAAAATGGCTTCTTAATCTGAAGAAACCAAAGACGTATCCTTTTCCAGAGGGCAAAGCCTACACTTTAGAATAACGATCCACTTTAAGCCCTTTACCGAGTGCTTTATTAAGGCCACCCTTAGACATGCTGGACCATTCGAGGAGCTTGTACATCCATTTCATGACTGGAGTCTCACTGCTTCACTGTGATACTGACGTTGCTTTTGTGATGCTCAACACTGAGAACAAGTTCCTCCCCCGCTTGCACTTGGATGGGATTATCCAGAACCACCGCAGCTTGCTTCCAGTGGGAGGCTTCGCCTGAGGTGTCCAGCCTGACATCATCATCAAGGCACAAATGAAACCAAAACGGAACAGCAGTTACTCGTCCAGACCTACAAGCACGGACCTGCAGAAAGTGAATTTTGAACATTTCATCGAGGAAAGTAAGTCTTCTCTTTTGAATCAATTTGAACACAGGAACTAGAAATACATTTAACCATGCATTCAAATTTAGTAACTAGTTGTAGACTCTAATGTTTATCTAACCTATTTTTGTATGTTGTCTAGAAATTCAGATTTAAATCCTCAAAGGAAATGACAGACCGTGTAAGTATAGTGCCCGTCATTTCAGCTCCATGTTTTGCATGGGAAGAGTGACCCCCCTGTAGCTGTCCTTACTTTTACTTCTCTCCTGGAAGTGTTCAAATATGGAGTCATCAGGTCTAATCTAAGGAGCTCCACTGGCTGGCTTAAAGGGGTACATGGCAACGAAGATAAATCCAAACACACACGAATAGGCACCTGAAAAAAGAGGGAACATTCGCTTTTATTGTTTTCACAGTGAGGGTTCCCTCTGTACTCGACTTATAATTAGCTCCTTATGACAAAACTTTTTATCGTTTACTTTATGCATCAACCTAAGGCATGAAGCTTCATGGCCAGGTTTTCAGGAGGAATGAACTAGCTCGTGCACTGGGTTCTTACCTACAGGCCTTTCTCTTGGATGAAAACACATCAACTTTTAAGTGGCCGAACAATTCCAAAACCATTTGTACCTAGAATGTGTGAGCTAGCAAGCAGACAGTCTAACAGTAAGTACTACTGTGCTTCATCAGAGGCACCAAACTCAGCCGGACACGGTGGCACACACTCTCATTTAAAATAAAACGACAGGGCTGCTTAGAAGATGCTCTCCTTCTGGGTTCTATCTTCATGGTGAGACTGGACACAGACAGGGCCAGCTTTCCTAGGTATTCACTCCCTCTTCCTCACTGTGCCATCTGCTCCTGTTTACGCTGGTAACTGAGAACCCTCCATTGCCACTTCTCAATGCCTGGGACAGGAATCCTCTTACAGACAGATCTACAGATCTACTCACACCTTACAGACTGTTCCCACTTTTGTTTCTCAGCCAAACCTCCTGGCCTGGCCTGTCACCATCAATCTAGAGCTCATAGCCTTTCAAGTTCTCTGAACTCAGGTCTCAAGCCATTTTCTGCACACCCCTACCGTTCCGTCTGCCTGTGGTTTTAAATGCTGTCTACATGATACTGACTGCCCAATTCACATGCTCAGCCTAGAGCTTCGAGCCTTATCCAGCTGCTCAACAACCCCTCCTGACACCTACACAGCACAGCTGAGCACACCAACAAATGATAAGTGTCCTTCCTGGTCCTCTCTTACATTCTACATCCAATCTATAAAACTCCGCCTTATAAACCTGACTGTAGAGCGGGGATGCTGGAGTTGAAGGTCTTGCCCCTTTCTGCCACGGCACAGCTGGTTGACTAAGAAGTCTATAGTCCCTGTGGAGGCCCTGAGCCTGAAGACGAGCAAGGAGAGGTGCTGGACAGGGACTCTTTGGACTCAGAAGATGAGAAGATGGCTGGTGAAGGGCCTTCTCCCGTTTAATCTTGCACTCGAAAGCAGAGACGATGGACATTCGGCTTTTTCTTTCTTTCTTTTTTTTTTCCAGAGCTGAGGACCGAACCCAGGGCCTTGCGCACCACTGAGCTAAATCCCCAACCCCATACGGCTTTTTCAAGGAGCTGACAATAACTGATGTGCCCATGGGCTCCCACCATTTTTGTTGTTGTTGCTGTTCCTTGGTGACCTGAATCAGTCTACCAACCCCCCTCGTAGTCAGAGACTACAGGTTCCTACTCATAGCAGGCCAATCGGTGCTGCCCACTGCCATCTCTGTTAAGAGCATTAATTTCCGCAAACTTCGCTGTTGGGCTCACACAGTTTTAAGTGGTCTTCTCATTGGCTATAAAAGTGTTTTGCATGGATGTGTATTCTCTCTTGGGACCTCCCTGCCTGGCTGTCTATGTCAATGGCCAGAGTTAACCTAATGTCCGGGTTGGCTGCCAACCTGCTGAAGGCTGACCACGCTGGCCATGCTCCTACTCCCTGTCCATAGAGAGACCCTGCTCCCATCATGCACCCTTGGTTTATACTGGGATACCTGTTTCACACAGAGATGGCAACAACGTACATGGAGACAGCAATTCTGGTTCAAGCCTCCTGTGAGGGAGATATTCCTGACCCAATCAAAGGTGGCATGCTGCATACATGGGGCAGTAGGCCTGTCGTTTAAGGAAGCATGACTCACTCTCCCTGGAGGGAGTGTAGCATAGGGAAGGATTTCAGGCTGCCTGTTTACTTGACTTGCAGCACCCATGGGGGCTCAGGCTTCCTTCTAGCCATGCCTGCACTGGGGTTAACTGGTACTGGGAAAGGCACCGTAGTCTGACTGCCTGGACCTGCAGCCATAGCTCCATGAAGTTCTGCATGTGCATACTCTGGCACACATGTACACACAAGTTACACAAGTATAAACATGGAGATCAGAGGTAGATAGTGGGTGTCTTCTTCAATTGCTCTTAGAGGTAGAAATTTTCTGCCATGGTGGACTGTGTTCCTCAAACTTTAAGATTCCTTTTTCAGGTATTTTGTTGTAGCAACTAGTAACTAATACATACACCTAACTTGGGAATGTCTCTAATTCTAGACCTGGGAAGATGGAAACAGGGGGATCAGGAGGTCAAGGTTCTCCCTGGCTACATACTGAAGCCCTCTGGGCTACATCAGACCCTATCTCCAAACAAACAGTTTGTGTAGTAGGTGTTCAATAAACACTTGTTAAATGATTTTTAATGAACTATATTCTTTTAACAACTTCTGCTTTTGTTTCATTGGTTCACACACTTATCAAGTAGTTTACCATTGTAAGAGAGGAGACAATACCTAAGGCAAAGAATAAAAAGACTATAAAATATAAAACTGCCAAGAAAGGTTACGGGGTCTCTTTAGATAAGCAGCCATCAACTAAAGTGAGAGCACGGCATTAAGGGTCATCTGTAGGGTGTTACATAGAAACACAGAGGGTGGGGCTTAGCCAGGACAGGATCACCCAAGAACAACGGGGGACGGAGGGTAATCCTTCAATTATATGAAAACAGACAGACTATAAGGCTCTACGCTGTTAAGGACAGAGTGGCCATGAAACAGGCAGTACAGTGAAAGGGCAGCATGGCCCGGGGAGACTCTGCTCACACTGAAGAACTGCCGGAGCCAGGACCAAGTGGGAATGAAAGAGCAAGACAGGCAGGGGATGGAGAGACACCCAGCAGCCAAGAGTGCTCGCTGCTCTGCCAGAGGCCTGGGCTCAGTTCCCAGCACCCATGCAGGGTCACAACCACCTGCCACTCTAGCTCCACACCTGATATCCTCTTCTAGACTCTGTGAGCAACGCACACACAAAACACACATGCATAAACCAAACTAAGTCATTCTCTTAAAAGTTACACTAGAAGCCGGGCAGTGGTGGCGCACGCCTTTAATCCCAGCACTCAGGAGGCAGAGGCAGGCGGATCGCTGTGAGTTCGAGGCCAGCCTGGTCTACAAAGCGAGTCTAGGACAGCCAAGGATACACAGAGACACCCTGTCTCGAAAAACAAAACAAAACAAAAAAAATTACACTGGAAAGATAGCTGGTGGCCTTTTGGAAACATGAACAGACACAGCTTAAGCATCTCAATCTTGTGATAAATATGCTCTCTTTATTAAGTCTTCACAAGAGAGATATTCAGCTAACTAAAACCCTGGTTAGCCAACCGCCTCCAAAAGCAGTTAATCAATTTATTCCTCAGTTGGCTCTGTCACAGAACTCCTACCAGCATCCTAAGAGCTTACTAATTATACCTTCAGGCATCATTTCAACTGCTACTCAGTATCCCGCTTTTCAGAATTCTGCTTTGGCTTGTATGGTCGTATCCGCTCCACCCCATCTTCAGCCACACGTGGCTTCCCTGGCACTCTGTCTAAACACACGTTAAACTCACGCACGGGTGTGCTCGTCGTTCCTAGCACCTGGGACATTTCCACTCTCTCTCTAAATCCTAACTCCTTGTTTCTTAACCTGAAACCCGCCTCCCTGTCTTGAGCTCCACATGTCCCTGCTGCCTACAGACAGACGGCCTAGACCTGGGCTTCAGCTGCCCAGGCCAATCCTTAGTCACCTGAGGTCTCACTACAGAACCGCAAGCTTAGGACACAGGCTTCTGGGGGCTTCTTTGTTACACAAGTACAGCCCTTTCTCAAAGTCTAAGAGCTCCGGTTTTATTTTCAATCTGGAACAGGGATTCAGAGGAAAGTCTATAAACTTTAGTCTGCATTCGTGACAAAGTCCTTGGTTATTCTAACCCTCAGGTTGATTTTCATCTGTGATGTGGTCCTTTACTCCAGGAGACCGGCTGCCTTTCTAACCCAGCTAAAACCAATCACTAAGTAAAACCTCAAGGACGGAGGGAGACAGTGACATCTTGGCTGACCAGCTCTCTGACACTTACCTGAAACTGGTTAATAAAAGGTGCTATGTTTAACCCAAGAGTGTGTTCTGTTCCTTGGACAGCACTCTCTTCTACCAGTGTCTGGGACTCCAGCAGCATCCCAAACATCAGCACGTACTAGGGGAAGATCTTGCCTCCAGATTGCAGTAAACACCTGAAGAAGGGCAAATGTCTTTAAAAGCCTTTTAATTCCCTGTTTTATAGCTATAAATAAGCAAGCATCATGAATTAGTGAAGTGTAAATGATATGTAGTCATTATTGGCTAATAGCTCAAATTTTAAATCACAAGAAATAGTTGCCTAAGAAGTCAAATTTGGACTGTTAACTCAGGAGCCAGACTAAGGTAAATTTTTAGTTATAGGCTGCAATCATTAACAGTGAACCCTCCCTACATAAAGATCCAAATATTCCAAAATCCAGTACTTTTTGAACAGTTATACAATACATGGAAAATTCTATATATGACTTCATGAATAGGTTTCCATAAAAATATGAATGCACTAAAAATCCTGTACAGCTACTTTAAGACTGTGTAAGATGCATATGAAATAGTAATAAACCTCATGTGTAGACAAGCTTCCTCCACCAGTGATCATCATGTGTAAGGAGCTGCAACACTGATGGTCCTAAGCAGTTCAGGCAAGGTGAAAGTTGGACGGCTAACAGGATAGACTTACACCATCACCACTATGAATGGTTTAGTATATGAGGGTGCAAAGCATTTGGTCAGTTCTCTGAACTATTCTGTAACTTCTCTGGAAGTCTGAAATGATTCACTATGAAGGATTAAACCTTCCAAATGCAAATATATACGCAAACTGAAATATTCTAGGAAGCAAAGCAAGACAAAGGTTAACAAAACCCTTTCTCGTGCAACTGCACATTCATCTTCATTCTCCCCTGAGTCCCACAAAATGGTATTAACAACTCTGTATATGGTTATTAGAAAGTATCTTAAGTAGGCTGTACCTAGAAAGAGAATTATGAGCAGAAATTAAGTGCCTGGTGGGACGCTGGCATTCCATGCATGTGGGTACCAGGTGTTCCTGTACCAAGAATTCGGAGGCTTAAGTTAAGGGCACTAAAACTACCATGGGTATTGTTTTTCATACCTGAGCCATAAAAGGAAGCAGAAATTGTTATATAACGTTTATTCTCCTAGTTATAATTGTTGTCTCAGGCTTACTGCCTCTGTCTGCTAACCACGGCCTAGAGCTGGAAGCGTCTCACCTCCACACAATCCTATCTAGGTCTAGAATGTTTTCATCCTCTGAGACTTAGTGCTGAATAAGCTCACCCTTTCTAGTTCTTTCTGAACTCTGGCTGGCTGGCTCAACTCAGCTGTTCCGGCTCAAACTCCTCTCACAGCTGACTGATTCAACCTAGCTTCTCTGTTTCTCACTGAATTGCTCTGCTTGGCCTCAAACTAACTCTAGCAATCTTTTTCTAATCTTCTGGCTTCTTCTCATTCTCTGGCTCATTCTGTCTTCACCTGTGTCTTCAACCTCTCTCTGTAAAACTCTCCCGGTAAAAACCACCACTGAATTCCACAAACTGAACTGCCACAAACTCCACTGCACTGCTTCTCAATTGACTGACGCAACCGAACAACCTGAACAGCACTGACTAGAACTCAGATCTGCATGCCTCTCTCTCTTGAGTTCTGGGATTAAAGGTGCGTTCCACCATGCCTGGACCTAAGTTTTTCTCTAGCCAAAACTTGCTCTATACCAGGCTGGCCTTGAACTCAGAGATCTGCTTGCCTCTGTCTCCAGGGATTAAAGGCGTGTCTTTATTCCAGCCAGATCACACAGACCTACAAAGTCTTTGGATGTGATCTCTTGCCAGAGCAGTCATGTTTACAATTTAAATCGCTCTACAAGAAACAGAAGAGTAAGGTTTCTAAGACCAAGTGAAACCATTCCTTATCTGTCACATTTTCAAACATCAAACCTTGTTCTTACTGAGTTTTTTGGAATATCTTTTAATTAAACTTCCAGAGCAGGGACTACAGAAAGGTGGGCAATGTACCATCTCGAGCATCTCTCACAGTAAATTTTATACCCAAGTTAAAGACATAAGGATCTACTTTTTAAAAACTGCAGACTAGCCATCTGACCAGTCTGTACATATCTGAAAGATTATATGCGTGTTTAAATTTTTCCTATGTAACTTCCCTAAACAGATTGTTAAGACTTAGGGGCCGTGAAGACAAGTGAGTGGATAAAGTCCTTGCAGTCCAAATGGAGGTGCAGAGCTTAGTGTGCAGCACACAGGTACAGCAGCAGCCTGCCTGCAGAGCTGGCACTCACGGAGGGGCAGGGGCGCAGCGCTCAAGCCAAGCTCAAGAGCTAGATTAACCAGATGAGCACACTTTGTGTTTATCTACAGAGCCTTCACAGCAGAGGAAGGTGCAAATGAGGAAGACACTCAGCACGTGCTATTAGAAACAGAATAGCAAGGACGAGTGATGGAAGCACCCATTCCCAGGTGGAACCACGTACACAGGGCTGACTCCAGGCTTAATCGTTGAGTAGAGAGGACGTAGCCTGGTTCAGGGTCATGACTTACCCTTACACTGTGTACACTGACACCCTTACAGAGTGTAGTCTGGCACTCTACATCTAGGAGGCATCTGGGACCTGCTGGCCCTATGCTCATCCTACACTCTTCTGGACAACTTGTTTGAGTTCGAGGGAGAGTCTGTAGTCACCCTCAGTTACTCACCTCTTAAAGAGGCATGGCTCTCAACAAAGCCCTTCCTATTAGCTTGTGAGCTATTATGAAATTGCCCTTGTTAATTTACTTGTTAAATTTCTGCCAATTTGCCTTTTTTTTTTTTTTAATTTTCCAAATTTGGAAGGTCAAAAAAAGTTCTAAGAATGGTAACAATGCACTCTGGGCTGGAGAGATGGCTCAGAGGTTAAGAGCACTGGCTCTTCTTCCAAAGATCCTGAGTTCAATTCCCAGCAACCACATGGTGGCTCACAACCATCTATAATGAGATCTGGTGCCCTCTTCTGGCCTGCAGGCACACAAGCAGGCAGAATACTGTATAATACATAAATTAATTAATTAAAAAAAAAAACAAACAGTGCACTCTAACTTGGGTTTTGACTGTTATGAAACGGGCCATTTAGCAGGCACTGACATCATACTAGGTTTCTCTTTGTAGTGTGTGGATAGCAGAGCAGCTTACCACCGCCGAACTTGACTTTTACCTTAAGAAGCGCTTTCCCTTATTTATTAAAACTTCTCACACCAAACTGGAAAGAGGATTTCTCCCAAACACAGCCAACTAATTAGTTCTCCAAATCAGCAGAGTACCTTATGATTCCAGTCACTTCTAACACGATGTACCCATGTCACACAGTTAAAGACTTCAGTGCCGTGTGAGTGGCCCACTTCAGATGCCGCCACTAAAGCCCAGGTGTCTGGAACAGTGCAACCGTCACTAATACACATGCGGTATTCGCACAACTCCCTCTCTGAGGGAAGTTTCTGATAATCTGCTAAGGTGGCTCACAGAACTAAGGAAAACACATTACCTCTATGTACTGGCTCACTACAAAGGCCAGCACGCAGAAATGGGATGCTGGAGACAGAGCTCAGCTGTTAGGAGCATTTGCTGCTCTTGCAGAGGACCCGAATTCAATTCCCAGCACCCACATGGTGGTTCACAACCATCTGTAACTCCAGCTCCAGGGGACCCCATGTCCTCTTCTGATCTCTCCAAGCATTAGGCATGCATGTGGTCCACATACAAACCCAAGACATTTAAAATACATAAATCGGGGGCTAGAGAGATGGCTCAGCGGTTAAGAGCACTGACTGCTCTTCCAAAGGACATGAGTTCAATTCCCAGCAACCACATGGTGGCTCACAACCATCTATAATGTGATCTGGTGCGAATTGTATACATAATAAATAAATAAACCTTTAAAATAAATAAATAAATAAATAAATTAAATAAAATACATAAATCTAAAAAAAATTTTTAAAGACAAACTCACTCACTCAGAAACGGCCAAACAGAAGACACATAGGGCGATCATGACTTATACTAACATTGTGTTTGATCTGTATCTTGGCTTTCTGCTGTTTTGTTGGTTTTAGCACAAAACTCTTAAAAGAGGAGGCTTCTCAGAGTCAAGGAAATGCTAAGAATATCTTCTGTATATCAAGGCCATTCCAGGGGCTAGGGACTACCAGAGGCTCAGGTTTGTTCTCCAGAAAGAACAAGTGACTAGGGGGTTGGGCCTTTGTCCTCTTCCCCTGCCTGGTCTCAACGCCAGGTTAAATTATCACTAACACCCAGTGCTGCCCATACAGAATGAAGCCATGCCACTCCAAAGGGACAGAGTTGAGGGCTCCTGTGCAGCTCAGCGTGTCCGGGCAGACACCGACACTCTGCACACTCCCACGCAGCACTCCTTCGGCTCCTCGTCGGCACCCTCTATAGGTTCATCTACGCCAGGCACTTTCCTAGGTCCTGTGAGCTGCTATACAAACCCAACCAAATCTGAAGGGGTTTTACAAACTGAAGGGAACCTTCAACTTGTACTGGTGGTTTAGAAGTAGAGACGACACCCTATACTGTGCACCTGACTTTTGACGTCCGTGACGCCCTCTAGGTTTGGCCTGTACCTTGCAGAACCACACTGAATTTAAGAACTGGCTGCTGTGTGGGGTAAATCCCTGTAGAGCTGTCACCAGGAATACTGTGGCAAACGGTGGATCAGAGGAAGAAACAACTCTTTCTGAGAGGACACTCAGAGCTCCTTGCAGTCTTGAGGCACGTTACTCTCCCACGGTTTGACGTGCTCGCCCGCTCTGGAAAGCTTGTGAACTTCTCATTCACAGCTTTTGTGAAGATTCATTTACTTATTGGTGATTAACTGAGTTTTAGTAGAGGAAAGGTCTAAGTTGTCAACCAGGCTATCCTGGCAACCTCCAGCCTCTACCCCAAACCTGCCTAGATGCCATCATCAGAATAAACTCTGCTGTCAGGTACGGTTAGATAGTAAGATATCAGCTCACCCCTATTGTGCACAAAAATTAAAAACAAAACAGCAACAACAACAAACCCTGGTGAAGTTTATGTTTTTTGTTTTACCTGGATATTGCCGCTTTTTCCATTATTTCCTGCTGAATGAGTCCAGACGGCTCAATGACATCTAATATAATTATGCTCCACAATTTGTCTGATTTGGGCCTTTGCAACACAGCAGCTTCATCCTCTATGTGTCTCAGCCAAAACTCAAGTGTGTCCTTAGGGAAGTGATTGGCTTCAGATATGAGGTCCAAAGCGAGACAATGCTGGTCTTTCTCCACAGAACTGTAGGGCTTAACCTGACCGAGTGTTCCAGCAAGGATGGGCAAAAGAGAGAAGCCTTCAGACACGTCCAACACGTAGAAGGGGTCAGAGGTGCTCGGCACACTGTCACTCTGTCCACTCCCAGAGTTCATCTCAATATCCTGACAGTGAGTATCCATGGGCTGGCACGGCTGTTCTGGAGCCAGTGAAGACAACACCTTCCTCATCGCCGTCTTGAAGCCCTCGTGATATGGGATGTTGTTAAGCAAAGCAATCTCTGTGGGCTCTAACACACAGGCCTGCTCCAGAGCGTCTGGTCTACTGGTCTGAAGGTTAGCCACAGGGCGCTGCAGAGCTCCGCCTCATTTCCTAGAGAGAACAGGTCTTTACTCTTGGTAAAACTCTTCATAACTTCCATTTCATGCTCCAGACGCAAGATGCTGATACTCTGGATTCTTAGGTAACAATCTTGACAAGATGCTTCCATTGTCACACTGTCCCCAGGCTTTATCCAGTAGTCTTTATTAGTAGAAAAGGACTGAGAGAAAAAGAAAAAAATATATATGTATATATAACTGATTGTCTTAGTCAAAAGCAAGCTGGGGAGGAAAGGGTTTATTTGGTTTACACTTTCACATCATAGTCCATCATTAAAGGAAGTGAGGGCAGGAACCTGAAGCAGGAGCTATGGACGGGTGCTGCTTACTGGCTGGCTCCTCCTGGCTTCCTCAAGCAACCTTGGAGACTGGGTTTCCTTGTGTAGGCCTGGCTATCCTGAACTAGCTCTGTAGACCCGCCTGTCTCTGCCTCCCAACCGTGCACCACCACCAGCCAGCTTAACTACTTTCTTGCAGAACCCAGAACCACCAGCCCAAGGGATGGCACCACCCACAGTAGGCTGGGCCCTCCCCCATCAATTACTAATTATGAAAATGCTCTACGGGCTGGCCCACAGCCCCATCTTATGGAGGCAGTTTCTAATTAAGAAGTTTCCTTTCAGATGACTTTAGCTTCTGTCAAGCTGACACAAAACTAGCCGGCACAACTGATCCCTAGTCAATTTAAGCTGAGTCCCGGTCCACTCCACAGCTGCTGCTGGTCTTGGCAGTTATTCCCACGGTACTGGCATCTCCAGAACGCTGAGGTCTCTTGCTGCAACTGGGCTGCACTGCTGATTCTCCTTCCTCTACCCCGCAAGTGTTGGAATTACAGACATACCACAAAACTTCATGTTGACTTTGTTTTTATTACAATCAGTAGATATGCTGCCAAACTAAGGAAGATGTGGGGATAAAAAGAGCCTTTGTCTAGATGCAAAGGCAGATGAAATTCAGGGAGCAAGCCTCATTGTAGCTTAAACAGACACTCTTTTCTCTGAAGGTAATTTCCAAAAGAACAAAAGCACAACACAATAGTATCTAATATTCCTTAAGCATATGGAAACCTGCTTGTTTAGGGACATCACAGGTTCAGGGAAGCGTATGCCCTGCAGCAAGGACTATACTGTGCTCCTCTCCAGAGTCCCTGTGTGTAATTGTCATATTCCTATTGGTTCTAGGACCAGATAAAAATACAATCTATACCTAAGTGTGGTGGTACATGGCTGTACTACCAAACAGTGGGAAGCTGAGGCAGGCAGATCGCTTGAGGCCACAAAGTTTGCTTCATAACCCTAACTGAGCTCAGTCCCTAGAAACCAAGTAAAGAAAATAAGGGATAGTTGTCCCCCGACCACACGCATGCCACGGGATGTACGTTCCTCCAAGAAACATCTCACACATCACACAAGACAGGCACACACAAAGGAAATAGATGTCTGTGTAGTCCCTGATCTGATCTGCCGAGGCCTGTACGCTGACCTGAAGCTCTGGCCCTGTTGTGACTGACTCTGCTGGCCTTGCTGTAAGGTCTCAGAGCTCTTACTGGGCCATGCCTGAGAACAGGCTGATGCAGTGTACCCTTACAGTCTTGTAGGAATGAGAAGATACACAGGGAAAAAAGCTTCGCTCTCAGCAAGCCACGTTTGAAAATCTTTGTTCATCATTTTTGTTTTCTTATACTGATTTAATGTCTCTGAAGCGTTCTCAGGGAGACCATTTTAAATGCACACAGTGGCAGCAAGCAAGCGCATCTACCCACTGCGCCATCTCTCCAGCCCTGCTACACACGTTCTTATGACCTGGGCTCTACAGCGTCATCAGGGTCCCTATGGCTAAGTACTCATGCATTTAATACTTTTCTAACCCCTTTTTAAAAAAAGCAGCAGTGCTCACTTCAGAAGGAGTTGTACTAAAATTAGAACAATAGGGCTGGAGAGATGGCTCAGCGGTTATGAGCACTGACTGTTCTTCCAGAGGTCCTGAGTTCAATTCCCAGCAACCACATGGTGGCTCACAACCATCTGTAATGTGATCTGATGTGCACAGTATACATAATAAATAAACAAAAAATACTTTAAAAAAATAAAATAAAATAAAATTAGAACAATAGTGAGAGGATTAGCATTGCTTCTGAGCAAGTGAAGTGTTTCATTTTTACATTGTTTAAAAAGATTTATTTATTTATTTAATGTATATGAGTGTCTATGTGTATGCATGTTTACTCGATGCCAGAAGAGGGCATCAGATGCCAGTATAGAGGGTTGAGCCACCATGTGGTTGCTGAGAATTGAATTCAAGATCTTTGGAAGAGCAGCCAGTGCTCTTAACCACTGAGGTATCTCTCTAGCCCATCATTTTTACTTTTTTTTAAAAGCAGCATTTCTTTTGTCTACTGATAACTAATAATTGAAACTATCAAATGAGTAATGAGAGTTGTAACTGAGAAGCATGGAGTAATTTAATTCACTATGTAACCTTGGTTGGCCCCCAAACTGCTTTCAGAGTGCTGGGATTAAAGGTATGTGACACTGTAGGCAGTTTTTGTTTCTAATAAATACTTTAATGTACACTTGTGACAATTCATACACACAAACACCACATCTTTATCATATGTGTACTCTCAATCTCACCCCCAGGAACTTTTAAGTCCTCTCTCTCACTTTCCAGAGGAATGATTTTATCTCTCTTATTATTTTTTGAGACTGGGTCTCAATATGTAGGGCTGGTCTGTCTAGCTTTTGCTATATAAACCAGGCTGTCTTTGAATTCCCAGAGATTAGCCTACCTCCTGATGCCTTGACAGTGCTGTGCTTAGCTGCACGCAACACCACAGCTGGCTTTAATCTCTCTTCCAAACTATACGTTCGCTATTTAAATTTACTTTTGAACAAAGAAAATTGTAATTCTGAAATATTTAAGTAATACCTCTTTTGCTAAAAACTTCATCTCCAAAGTAATTGCTTTTTCTTTTTGGCCACTAACATTTACTTGATAAAAGCAACTAACTTTGATTTGGTGTTGAAGTTTGATTTAAATGTTTTAGAGATTTATTTATTTATGCATTTTTAAATGTACCGATGTTTTGTCGGCATACGTTTGCACTTTAGGAGATGCCATTGGACCCCTGGGGCTATGGGTATAGCGGTGCTGAGCTGCAGTGTGTGCAGAGAATTGAGCCTGGTCCTCTGGAAGAGCAGATGTTTCCTGAGGAGACAACGCTCACCTGCAAGGGCCTGCACTGGGTAAACAGCCTGCTCCCAGCACGTCTCCTCAGCGGGGCCTGTGCACAGACTGTGCTCGTCATCAAGCTGGAGAACAAACCAAACCACAATGGCATCACGCACGCCTTCCTTAACAGCGGGGACAGCAAGAGGCTGCGGCTTTCTAGTTGCAAGACTTTTCAACTCCTGAAAAGAAATGTAAAAAGGATGAGAAAACCGAGGTTAGGAAACTAGTAAGGAGCCAAAACAATTTAAATAATAAAAAAGAATGAGAAGGCTTTATACACTGACTGTGCAGCCCGCTCGGTGTCACACAGCTCCTCTCTGCAGCTCACAGTCCTTTCCTGCACAGCTGGGGAATCACAGAATACCATGTGTACTAAACAGACAGGAGACACATCCACACGCTACTGATAAGAAAAAACCACCAGTGACACAGTGGTAGATGACAAATGCATGCAGCAAAGCAACATCGTTGTTTTATTCTGGAAACTACACATGTGTACATGCATGCTTACAGAAAGAAAAGCAAGCCCGGAATGACACACTTAAAACAAGAGATGCAGGGGAAGGAGGCAACGTTTTAAAAGGTGACACTGGGGCGTCTTCTGTCTGTTCTGTAACTCCTTAAAAGTGTTAAACAGGTAGACATTATTTTTTTAAACTAAAAGCTTTTATACGGTGTATGTGGATTAAGGAAAATTTCAAATGAAAACTATTAAAATAAAAACCAGCTGTGATAAAGTACTTAACAGCCGCACTCCCATTACTCCTGGAACACTTTGTCTACCCGGCATCCACAAAAAAGTGAACTTAAAACAGCTACAGACCACGCCAAGAGAAGGCCAGTGAAAGGCGAAGCATCTGACGCTAAGAGCGCACGCATCACCTTCCTTCTGCCATCACAGGGAGTGCTCACAACAGCACACAGGACAGCATTCACTCCCAACAAACCCAGGGAGCTTTCCCCTGATATGGAAAAAGAATACTTTCAAAGAAATTCTAACTTGCTGCTTATCATTCTTCATAAGTAGAGCCTCATGTACATTAAAAAAGAAAGCCAGGCATGGTGGTGCACACCTTTAACCCCAGCACTCGGGAGGCAGAGGCAGGTGGATTTTGGAGTTGGAGGCCAGCCTGGTCTACAGAGCGAGTTCAAAGATACACAGAGAAACTCTTACCGGTGAGTATTGGGGGGTGGGGGGAGAGACGGGATGGGGTGGTTAAAATTAAACTTCTTGTTTTTACCTGAAGACTGTTGAAATCAACTTTTATAATCTGGAAGCAGTCTGTCAAAGGCAGATATCCTCCAGGAATCCGACTCATCTTTTCAGTGGTGTATGGTTCAACTGTTTCTTCAGTATCTACCAAAGAATAGGCTGGGCTCTGAAATTTCACATTTGTTGGCAAATGGATACCAGCAATGTCCTTAGCACCCACCCTAGTAAGAGTTCAAAGAAAAGGTAAGGTATAACACAGATTTTGTAAATTATCAAATATCATCTAATACTCAAGAAAATATAAACATAAAGATGAAATAAAATCCCATGGCCATAGATTTCTTAATTATATCCATAATCACATGAAGAAAAAAATTAAAATAAGTCTATATTCAAATTAACAAGTTTGAGCCAGGTGCAGTGGCACATGACTGTTATCCCAGCACTCAGGGAGGCAGAGGCAGGCAGATCTCTGAGTTCAGGGCCAGCCTGGTCTCTAAAGCAAATACAGTACAGCCAAGGCTACCCAAAGAAACCCTGTCTCAAAAAAAAAAAAAAAAAAATTAACAACTCTGTGGTTAAGCATGCTTGCTGTTGTTGCAGAGGCCTTGAGTTCAGTTGTTCCAACACATGTCAGCCATCTCACAACCACATACAACTCCAGCTACAGGGGATGCAACACCCTCCTAGGGACTCCACAGATACCACATACACATGGCACACATTTACACAAACACACATGCAGAAATAAACATTTGAAAAGTACACAAAGAGGGCTGGAGAGATGGCTCAGAGGTTAAGAGCACTCACTGCCTGCTCTTCCAAAGGTCCTGAGTTCAATTCCCAGCAACCACATGGTGGCTCCCAGCCATCTATAGTAAGATCTGGTGCCCTCTTCTGGCATGCAGGCAGAACATGGTATACTTAATAAATAAATAAATCTTTTTAAAAAAAAGATATACAAGGAAAATATTTAGAACATGTAGTCAACAAATGATTCATATTCAAAATGTACTTTTGGATTCCAGCAAGTTAACAGAAGACAAACAAGACAGAGAAGACACCTAGCTGCTTCGCCACAGGGATAGCCAAGTAAAATATGAATGTGAGCGATCATAAAGCAGTGAGGTGAAAACAGGACAGTCAACAGCAAGGGTTGGAGAGAATCCTGTCCCACACGACTGTATTTATTGGTATTCTTTAACCAATTAAAATACCACAGAGACATTTATATACGTAGAGCTGAGAGCCAACCAGTGCGGTCTCATTCACCAACTAGGCACCTGAGGCCCATGTGTCTGGCGGGTAGCCTGAGCCTACCCTGCGCCTACCAGCATCTAAACACTTTTACTATCACCCGGTCACATGAAACAAAAAGATAAATGAACAATTCACAGCAAAGACAAGAAGTAGGTATTTACCGGTGGTTAGTTCATTTTATTTTTTTCTTTTATTCATCAATACTTGCAACACTATTTTTATGTTGTCTCTATACAGGAAGGAGAGTTCTCTGAATGATTTAAAATTGCATCTGCCCAATCACTGCATTAATGAAGTTAACAAGAAAAACAATACTAAGTTGGGCGTGGTGGCGCACGCCTTTAATCCCAGCACTCCAGAGGTAGAGACAGGCAGATCGCTGTAAGTTTGAGGCCAGCCTGGTCTACAAAGCAAGTCCAGGAGAGCCAAGGTTAACACAGAGAAACCCTGTCTCAAAAAACAAAAAGAAAAACAAACAACAACAACAACAAAAAACAATACTAAAATTTATCTTCACATTGGAAATCCTTTTTTTTTTTTTTTAATTTATTTATTATGTACAGAGTGTTCTGGACACCAGAAGAGGGGCATCACATCTCATTACAGGTGGTCATGAGCCACCATGTGGTTACTGGGAATTGCACTCAGGACCTTTGGAAGAGCAGCCAGTGCTCTTAATCTCCGAGCCCTCTCTCCAGCCCCACATTGGAAATCCTTACTTGAACTTCAATTAAAATCAATCTGAACTTAAATTTTTTCTGCACAACTTCTCACACAAGTTGTATGAAAATAAAGCTGGCTTTGGGGCCGGGCGTGGTGGCGCACGCCTTTAATCCCAGCACTCGGGAGGCAGAGGCAGGCGGATCGCTGTGAGTTCGAGGCCAGCCTGGTCTACAAAGTGAGTCCAGGACAGCCAAGGCTACACAGAGAGACTCTGTCTCGAAAAACCAAAAAAAAGAAAATAAAGCTGGCTTTGATCCTAGAGTTCTACTTAAAATAAATAAGACTAAGCATTACAAGCATGCACTAAGCTGTGAAATAGTGTTCTTATTTTGGGGGTCTCGGGGTGGGAGGGATTTTCTAGACAGAGTTTTTCTGTGTAGCCCTGGCTGTCCTGGAACCTGCTCTGTAAACCATGCCTCAAACGCAAGAGATCTGGCTGCCTCTGCCCCGCCTCCCCACCCAGTGTGTCACCACCGCCTGGCTTAGTGTCTCTCTAACCACTTACTTACCTGTGATGTCTTCGTATCTCTGCACACTCTACTGCCATCCCAAATATAACAGCACTTGCTGGTATAACTTTCCCATACTTTCCACAATTTCCATTTTCTCCTTTGGTCTGAAAATATAATAAAGTCACATCACTACATGTACAAATAAGTATGTGCATAAGTGTGTTTATATACAGGCTAAAAAGTTTTTCCTTTAAAAAGTATTTTCACTGGTATGTGTGCGTCTGTGTGTGTGTGTGTGTGTGTGTGTGTCTAGGACAACCAAGGCTACACAGAGAAACCCTGTCATGAAAAACAAAAAACACGAACCAACCAAATAAATATAAATGTAATTTAATGTTTAGAATACAAGCACAAAAAGAAAAGAAAGGAGTATAAAGCTAGTTCAATTTAAAATATGATTTAATAAAAAACAAAAAGCAAAACAAAAAGGAAAGTACTGAAGAGATGGATCAGAGGTTAAGAGGACTGGCTACTCTTGCAAAGGACCCAGGTTCGACTCCCAGCACCCACAAGCAGCTCATAACCCTCTCTAACTCCAGTCCCACAGGGTGAGATGCCTTCTTCCGACTTCCACAAGCCCTGCACACATGTGAGTCTCACACACACATCCCCAACAGGCAACCACACACATGCATGCAGGCAAAACTCTCAAATACATAAAACAAAAGTAAAGATAATTAAATGTTTTTTGTTGTTGTTGTTATTTTGTTTTGTTTTGTTTTTTTAGTTTTATTTTATGTGCATTGGTATGTAGGTATCAGATCCCCTGGAGCTGGAGTTAGAGACAGCTGTGAGCTGCCATGTGTGTGCTAGGGATTGAACTCAGGTCCTTTGGAAGAGCAGACAGTGCTCTTAACCACTGAGCCATCTCTCCAGCCCCCAAAATAATTAAATCTTTAAAAACAGAAAGAAAATAAAACCAGGCATGAAATGTAGCTCCGCAGTAGTGCACTGGCCATGTGTAAGGCACCAAGGTCATCTCTAGAACTGGAAAAAAGTCAACTTGAAAAATAAACGACTCTTCTATGTCCCATACATATCATCTTCTGTAATCACTGGATTTTACCACAGTGCATTAACACATACAGTAAATTAACTACAATATACACACGGCTACAGGAGAGCTCAGTGTGCTGTCTAGGAGCCTGAGTTCAGTGAGTACCTGAAAACTCCACTGAACTAACATTACTACCCTTTTCCTAGAGATTTGCCAAAATTCCACGCATTGACTGCTGGGAGATTCAAAGCACATCCCTCTTCCACAACTATAGTCAAGAATTTAGTCAGCACTTCCACACATAAGCTCATCCAGAGTCCCTCCTTCCTGTAGTGGTGCATGCAGTGCTGCCAAGTGCTTTCCCTTGTGAACTGGACTGGTGTGTGCAGTGCACATCGTGTTACACTGCTGTCAAGTGCTTTCTCTTATCTTTTGCACCTTGCACACACTCTCGGGACTCAGTGAGCCCCTTGGAATAATGACTACATGCTCGAGTTTAAGTGCTTGCAGGCTGCTTACCTTTGGCTGAAGAAGTAAATTCTCCCACGCATGAATTAAACTCTCCACAATTCCTTCTCCAAATACACCTGCATCGACAGTTTCTGTTACAACTAGGGACACTCTATAGAATGATGTTTTAAGGATACATGTAAGTAAACTGACATACTGTTTATACAAACTGTCAAAGCTCAGACAAAAGGGCAAATATGTTATAGAAAACCTCTACCTAAAATGTTCTAATACATTTCAGTATCTTTCCCGCCTCTCTTGATCATGAACTCTTTTTCCTTGCTCTGGGCAGAGAAGGGTTACTTTCCCAGGCTCTGTTCACTGCCTAAGTCCTTAAGGGTAAGTCGTGCCCACATTAAACACTGAGCATCTAACTCTCACTCTATAAAATGTTTCTCTCCCAGCCTGGAATGGTGGTTTCTATCTCTAGACCCAGAACCTGGGACCTGAAAGCACACTGACCAGGCAGAAGTTAAAAGTCATCTTTGACTACATAGTGGGTTTGAAGCATGAACCCCTGCATTAAAAAGCAAAAACCAGGGACTGGAGAGATGGCTCAGTAGTTAGAGCACTGGCTGCTCTTCCAAAGGACCCGGGCTCATATCCCAGCACCCACATACCAGCTCACAACTGTCTGTAACTCCAGCTCTAGGGGATCTGACACCCTTACATATATGCACATATGCAAGCAGGCAGAGCACCAATGTACATAACATTTTTTAATTTTTAAAAGTTTCTTCTTTAAAAAAAAAAAAAAAAAAAAAAAGCAGAACCCAACCAGGGAAGGAATACAGCCACAGATTCTCCACCATCAATGATCCTTATTTCTTTTTGTTGTTTTGGTCATTGTTTTCCAGACAGGGCCTCTCTGGTAGTCCTGGATCTAGCCACCACCCGGCATGAACTTCCTTTTCAGGTGTCTTTAAGAACAAATTGTTTGTTTTGTGTATGAATATGTGTGTGCACTATTTGTGTGCGTACAGGCGTGCCACAGTGCACATGTCAGTGTCAGACACTACTCTCCCTCTACCTTGTGGTTGCAGGGACTGAACTCAGGTCATCAGGCTTGGCAAATGTCTTTACCCACTGGCCACGCTGCCAGGCCAGTTTTAAATCTGACCAGAACCTTCCCTCTCAAAAGTTCTCTTAGTACCTTCTGTGACACTGCACGTACCCGCGTCTCTCTTACCACTTGTCAGGTCTTTGCAAACACCTCCTCCAGAGCACTGCTTTCATTCATTCATCCTGCCTAGACAACTCAAAGACACTCCCTTTGCTCCTTCTCTGAATTCTTTTCACTTTCACTGTCAGCACCGTTCACTTTGTAGTCTAAAGATAGACCAAAATTTCATAAATATTCCTTATGCCCCTCTCCAGACTTGTAAGTATCTGAAGGGTAGGATGACTTGCGTGTCCTCCATAGTGCCCTGACCCAATTATATCTATGCACAGAAAACATTCAGCATTTATGGCCACACGCCCTTAGAATATTTCAAATTGTCTAGTCTCACAACTTAGTCCAGAAATCTGCTTATGGTCAAAGTGAATGAATAATAGTCTAAGTAGAAACACTTATTTCAGCTTGCTTCAAGAGCAGTCTATTACAAATTTACAAATTTGTAGTACAAATTTGTACTAGTACTAGTACTAGTACAAACTAGTACAAAATTACAAATTAAAGTAACCTCTGAGCCGGGCGTGGTGGTGCACGCCTTTAATCCCAGCACTCGGGAGGCAGAGGCAGATGGACTGCTGTGAGTTCGAGGCCAGCCTGGTCTACAAAGCGAGTCCAGGACAGCCAAGGCTACACAGAAAGACCCTGTCTTGAAAAACCAAAAAAATAAAAAGTAACCTCTAATTCGTGCTACTCCAAATCATATGCTGAAGCCCTAACCCTAACAGCACTGTATTTGGAGACAGAGCTCTTAGGAGGCCGTTAGTTCAATAAGGTCACCAACATGAAGTCCTAATCCAACAGAGGCAAAGTCACATGAGGACAAAAAGAGCAGGTAGCCAACTGCAGCCAGGAGAATGCCTGCCTGAAAATGATGTGCCTGTAGTTTAAATTCTGTGACCTTTAATATTTTGTTATTATAACATGTAAACTAAGGCAACTTTGTTTTTTTATAAAATGAGTACACACCTGCATAAGGATCTGATAAACCTCCTCACCAACAAAGACCACTGAAGGGTAAATACCATGCACTCATTATTAAAACTGGAAGATCTAAAAATCAGAGTTCAAATAATAACAGAACACCAAAAAAGTTCTTCACGTATGAACTACACTTAAGTGAGACAGAAGACAGACGGCATCGGCAGCTATACAAGTATTACATTAGGAAAGGGAAAGTGGGGTTGGAGAGATGGCTCAGAGGTTAAGAGCATTGTCTGCTCTTCCAAAGGTCCTGAGTTCAATTCCCAGCAACCACATGGTGGCCCACAGCCATCTATAATGAGATCTGGTGCCTACTTCTGGTGTGCAGGCATACATTTGGGCAGAATACTGTATACATAATAAATAAATCTTTAATTTTAAAAAGGGGAAAGTGCTTGAAAAGATAGGCAGACACTTTCTAAATGCCTTCTTGTTCTGAGAACCCACTGCTCTCCTGCCCACAGTGAGACTGCAGATACAAACATGGCTTCTATAAAGGTGCTTTCATTGTTTTCAGGACACAGGACAAAGCACTCTGTCAACTGGCACTTCCAAATGTTCATTTTAATCAAGGACACCAATGAAAACATGATGTCTGCTGAGGGTGAATGGCTCACATTGTAAGCACAGTTATTTAACACTGTTGACCTACAGGAAGTCAGTCTACTTTTATGGACAAGACGTCTGAGTTTAGCCAGGTGTGTTGGCGCATACCTTTAGTCCCACCCAGTACTTGGGAGGCAGAGGCAAGAGGATCTCTGAGTTCCTGGCCAGCCTGGTCTACAGAATGAGCTCTGGAACAGCCAGGGCTACACAGAGAACCCTATCTCACAGTGACATGCTAAAGAACGGTTTGTTACTATCAATTTTTCTTGAGTTCTTTATTACTGTTTAAAAAGCACATGTGACTATAAAGACCTGCATTTTTCTTAAGCTAGGTGATAGCCACATCTCCACAAAACAAGGATATTGTTAGTGCTGTTGTTAACACAAGAAGCTGGAAAGGTATATTAATGGTTTTGGTGAATTATAAACATACCTTTCAGGAATGTGTTTTGGAATTTCTATATCGAGTGACTTCATGTGTAGGAGCTTTATCCCAGTCTCCATCTTGTTTGCAGCCACTACATCACACGCAAGTTCATACATGGTCTTGGATAATTCACAGGCATATACTGAGTGTGCACCAGCTTTTTTAGCAAACATGCTGTAAAAGAAGAAAAATCCATTATATCTTTTTCCAATTTTAATAAAATTATGATGCTTCAAACATTTTTCCATTCTTTAATATAACCATCATTTGTTCTGCATTAAAAAAGCTTGAGGCTAGCGAGTTGGCTCAATGGGTAAGCATTTGCTATGCAAGTCTGACGCTCACAGTCCAATCCCTGCAGCCCACAGTGGGAGGAGAAAACTGATTCCTGAAAACTAGTTAACTTCTGACTTCGCATACTGTGGTGAGCAAGCAGGCTTGCAGGTGATATATGTACACGCACACACAGAGTAATAATAATAATCTAATTAAAAGGTAAGATAAGGCCAAGTATGGTGGTTATGTGCCTTTAATCCTACCACTTGGGAGGCAGAAGCATATCTTAGGAGGATATCTCTGTGATACCCAGGCCAGCCTAGTCTACACAGCAAGCTCCAAGGACTACACTGAGAAACTCTGTCTCAAAATAATAATAATAACAATAGCAATAAATAAAAAGAATGAACTAATATACTTGTTTAAAAACAAATCATTTGCCAGGCGTGGTGGTGCACGCCTTTAATGTCAGCACTATAGGAGGCAGAGGCAGGCAGATCTCTGTGAGTTCAAGGCCAGCCTGGTCTACATAGTGAGTCCAGGACAGCCAAGGCTACACAGAGAAACCCTGTCTCGAAAAACCAAAACCAAAACAAAACAAATCACTTGCCAAGCATGGTGGAGCACACCTTTAATCCCAGCACTGGGGAGGCAGAGGCAGGTGGATCGCTGTGAGTTCGTTCAAAGGCAGCCTGATCTACAAAGTGAGTCCAGGACAGCCAAGGTTATATGGAGAAACCTTGTCTTGAAAAAAACAAAACAAAATCTAAAATTTATTATGCAGAATTTCAGTAATCCCAAGTTGCTCTTAGTTTTCTTGAATTTTTTTTTTTTTGGTTTGAACTTTTGATTAGTAAAATCATAGAAAAAAAGTATAAAATTAACAGTTCTATCAATAACACTAACAATATCATGAGAAACAACTACTATTTTTACAAACCAATGTTAGAATTTGTTTGTTTGTTTGTTTTTCCAGACAGGGTCTCTCTGTGTAGCCTTGGCTGGCCTCAAACTCACAGCGATCCACCTGCCTCTGCCTCCCGAGTGCTGGGATTAAAGGCGTGCGCCACCATGCCCAGCTCAATGTCAGAATTTTGGTATCTAACAAACCTGTTTAATTCATGTAAATATAATAAAAGTAATAATTACAACAAACCTCAGTATTCCAGTTCCTGTGCCAATATCCAAAACACTTGTGGACCCCGAGCCCACCGCCTTCTGGATCGCTGCATTGTAAATCCTATTCCTCCTGGTGTCGTTAAGCATGACGAAGTGCCAACGTTCCACCAACCAGTTTGCAACGCGATAAAAGTTCTCCTTGGCGTCACTGAAATCAGGGTTTAGCTTCACCGCTCTATGAAAATACCCAGCTGCCTCATCTCGAAAGCCCATTCTAGATGAGGAAGAGACAGAGTACGTTCACCTCCGTGTGACCAACGGCGGCGGCGCCCCTGTTGGTGCACTAACCCAGCCTGAGCATCCTCACCGCTGCCCCCAAGCCCACAGCAGTCCACCTCCTCTGCAGGTCATGAGCACGGCACGCTCCTGACTTCTTTTCTGAGTTTCTGCCTGTGCATCTCAGATGTCCTAGGGCACCCCTAGGTGGAGTGGAGGCGTCCAAGGCATTGACTTGTACTGAGCTGAATATGAGCAGATTAAAAAAATAAGACAAAGAAGAAATACTACAAGTCATCTGAGCGCTGCTTCTCAGAAGTGATGAAGAACTCCCTGTCACGGTTTAAGAGTTAATCGTAGGCTGACTGCACTGCCCACGACCAGAGTGCATCTCACACACCACCAGACTCAGCAGCTTCCAAACTGGTCTGGACTTTGCTCAGCCTACTTACCCACTCCCTGACCAGAGACATAAATTTCTACAAATATCAAGTTCCATACACAGCTGTTGTCATAAACCAGCAATTTACGGGCCACACAGTCAATACAGCAGAACAAATGGAATTCTTCTCCCTCTCACTTTAGGCACCATCCATTCTAAAGAAACTTAATCAGACGATTCATTCTGAACGTGGTTACGACAAATGAACCATCTAACAAAAGGGCAGTGCGATGTTAAATTGTAAGTGCTCGTGTTTTAGTTTAAAATGAAAACATTAAGGTCAGTATATGTTATTTCTTTGTTACCCTGAAGGCAGAGATATCTTGTTTATATGCTGGAACTGCCCAGGACACATGATAGTAGAAAATACATGGTGTTAATGTAAACAAGCCTCACCATGCTAGACCAAAGTGTGTAAGGAGGACGATGGCTGCTCAGTTCCTTTACCTTGTCACAACTCTACACTGTACACACTCCTTCCCCAGAGCCATGGCTCTGCCCCGTCCTGAGTCAAGTAAGGGCCCTTGGGAGTAGGAGACAAACTACTAGGTTGATTATCAACAGCCAATAGACTCCAGATACATTTAAGAGAAATTCTGTGGTCACTTACACTTTGTGGTTCATTACTAATAACATTAATGATTTGAGAGAAAACAACAACGCATGAGAACAGCTAGAAGGAATATATAAAATGAGATTCATTTATTAAATTCCTTAAAGTTGAAAGTACAACTTGCCAATCTGGCAGAACAATGCTCTTTCCCCATTACTTTAAAACTTTCTAACTCAAAAGCAATGCTGGCCTTTGGCTGTGGTTCCTGTAATTCCTTGGCAATGCTTATGGCTTGTGATGGTGTGCATAAGAGCTCACGTGGCAAGCCTGACTGGGATCCCTTGAGACGCCTGCTGACATGTGGGTACTCACACTGGGAAGGGTTTTGCCTGCCTTAACTGACGATGAGTGCTTCCACGCGCCTCAGTGTTTGTATAAGCAATGTGATTGCGCTGGACAGGACTTTTATTCTAGAGTCTAGAATTTGGGTATGCATCATATGGAGGTGGTACCTGAGTATACCGCCTCCAATAAAAACACCGTGTACTAGGCCTCAGAGGAGCTTTCCAGATTATAAACATATGACTCAGAGTAAAGGTGGAAATGTGCACTGTGACGTCAGAGAGGACCTTGAGGACTGCTCTTGGATTCTCTCCAACGTTGCCAGTGTTCTCTTTCCTTTTGCTGGTTTTGCGTTCCAATCAAACTAAGACAATCTGTTAATGACTTACTACCAACCTCGCCCATTTTGTCTGCTGTGCAAAAAACTTACACGGCCTTCTAACAGTTTCCCACAGTTGCTAAGAAGACACTGCAGGAGGGAAGTTTTGCCTTCTAGTGCCACTATAGGCAGGGTTTCTCCAGAATCACACGCCCTGTGTTCATGGAAGGCAACAGTGTTCCAGCGCATGGCACCAGAGCATGCAGTGATGGGCAGCTACTCTAGAACTCTAGCCTAGTGGAGAGCTCCTTAACAGTATGCTCCAAAGTTTATACTTCCCCATTAAGCTTTCTCTGGCACCCCAAAAGGAAAAATTCTAGCATTTTCCAAAGAAGAGATTCACCAGCTTTCTGGCATCCTGTGAACCACAGCTATGCCTTTTCAAACAAGGACTGGATCTGAGCCCAGTAAGGAAAACTCTCCCTTGAATATGTCCTCAGCGCTAGGGGTGTGACTCATATAATATACTATAAAATTGCCATGGACCAGCAAGACGGCTCAGTAGGCAAGGGTTCTTGTCACTAAGCCTGAAAACCTCAGTTCAATCCCCAAGACCTAGCTCATGGAAGGAGAAAACCAACTCTCTCTGACATCCACAGGCACATCTTGGCACATGAACCCACAACACAGGTATCCGTACACATGTACCCACATGTACCCAAATAAACCTGATTTTTAAATTGCTAGATTACATACCATATTCACATATCATTCCTATATTCTTTTTGAGTCTCACTCACGTTGCTTATATTACATTTCCCTATTCAAAGGACTGTATGCACAGGCAGAGTCGGGCAGAGATGTAATCTCCAGCTGAAATATCACCTAAGCCCACAGGTTAAAGACCAGACTGAGCTCGTGGTAAGCCTCCATCTCAAAACCAAACAAAGTAAGTTACTGCATAACTTACACTCGCCTTGGACTGGTAAAAAAAAAAAAAAACAAGCCTCATTGTAGTGAGGTCACTACAAACCTGAAGAGATGCTCTCCCATGCTATTGCAAATCACTTCATCATCAGGAAACAGCTCCAAGGCCTGCTCATAGCAGCCAAGTAAGTCTTGTACTCTACTGAGTGCATCAAGCTCTTCAGCCCACTTGAAAAGTGTATACTGAAAAGTTTCCTTCACAAACAAGAAAAAAAAATTACAAATTAGTAAACAAGAAAGAATTCATAACTCTAGCTGAAGATTCCAACAAATGGAACTATAAATGGAACGATGACCTGAAATTGCTAATTTTTAGTATGTGCAGTTTGCCAAATGTGGTGGTTTGAGTAAGGACAGCCCCACGGGCTCATACGTGTGAGTGATGGTGATACAGCTGTCTCTAAGTCACTGCTGTTCCTGTAAGTAACCCCAATAAAACTCACTGGTTCACCAAGTTGGACTTTGGTGGGATCCATATTTTGGTCTGTCATGGGGTCCCTATCTAGAGTGAGTATGTATGTGTTTCGTCCCCCAAGTTTGGTCAAAAAAAAAAAAACATATCCTAACTGCACTATCTTTAAATCAACACCTCCTGACAATCCATACTGTTACGGCTTAACCTGACCGTTACAGTCACTTGGTACAATGCACCAACTTCCTCCTCACTGCCAACCTAGCCCGTCTCATTTCCCTCTAACGGTTTGCCACGACACTGAACTATGGAAAGAAGGCAGGCTCACACATTCCAGCTTCAAGTCAACGAACTTTACACACAAGATTCAACACCTGGAACTGAATAACAGTTTATTAGAAAGATAAGGATAACGAAGGAGATTCTTTTCTTACATGGTAGATAGTCTAGATACCTAGGTCTTACACGAACAGCTCAACAGTTCTTCCATAGGTTAGTAGAATGGGGAGCTAGGAACACTGGTCAGTAGCTGAGCACTTTCCTGGTATGCCTAAGGCCCTCAGTTTCGACTCCGGTAACAACAAAAATGAGTAAATAATACAAGCGCTAAGGGGCTGAGGAGATGGCTCAGCAGGTAAGAGCAGTGCTTGCTGCCCTTGCAGAGGACCCAGGTTCAGTTCCCAGCACTCAGCTGCTTACAACTGCCTATAATTCTAGTCCCAGGAAATCGAGCCGGGCGGTAGTGGCGCACGCCTTTAATCCCAGCACTTGGGAGGCAGAGGCAGGCGGATCACTGTGAGTTCGAGGCCAGCCTGGTCTACAAAGTGAGTCCAGGACAGCCAAGGCTACACAGAGAAACTCTGTCTCAAAAAACCAAAAAAAAAAAAAAAAAAAAAAAAAAGGAAGAAATCGAATGCCCTCTTTTGGTCTTAGATACACGCACACATGTAGAATGTGTGTACATATACATACACACACATGTACACACATATATACACACACATATACATACACACATACATATACATGCAAATATGCTTACATATTAAATTTATTGATTTATTTTTGGTTTTTCAAAACAAAGTTTCTCTGTGTAGCCTCGCTGTCCTGGAACTCACTCTGTAGACCAGGTTGGCCTCAAACTCAGAGGCCTGCCTCTGCCTCCTGAGTGCTGGGATTAAAGCTGTGTGCCACTACTGCCTGGCTATGTACTAAATTTAAATTTTTTTAAACGCAAGTTTAGTGACTCAGTGTGACTGAAGTGTGGGTGTAGGCAGCAGAGAGAATATCAAGAAAGCAAACAGAAGCTTGAGGCTTTTGCAAAGAAATATGAATTTGGTTTCCTATAAAAGGAAACCAGAAGCCAGGCGTGGTGACGCATACCTTTAATCCCAGCGCTTGGGAGGCAGAGGCAGGTGGATCGCTTCGAGTTCGAGGCCAGCCTGGTCTACAAAGTGAGTCTAGGACAGCCAAGGCTACACAGTGAAACCCTGTCTGGAGAAAAACAAACAAACAAGCCAGTTGCTAAGTCCTACTGAATGCTGGTTATTACGTTTGTTTGTTTGTTTGTTTGTTTGTTTTTTAAAAAATAGGACAAGGGCTCACACAACCCAGGCTAACCTCAAACTCATTGTGTAGCTGAACTTCTGAGCCCCCCTGCCTCTACCTCGCACATGCTGGGATTACAGCTTATCCTTGCCACACTAGGTTTAGCCCTCGTGCCCAATTCTACCAACTGAGCTACATCTCTGGCCATACAGCTAAGTTTTACGTAATTATTTTTTCTGTGTTGGGACTGGAACTCAGAGCCTCACACCCAGGGCCATTCTAAGGCAAGCTGTTGTCCAGGTCTATCCTCCAAGCCAAACAACTGCCACGTTGGGGGTGGGGGGGCGGGAGATAGCTGTGCCACCTGCAAAAGATCACACCAGATGGACCTGTTGACCTTTTCAATCCCTCCCAGAACGGCAGGCTGGGTCACATGACACTCTCCTGCTGTTCCATACCACCTGTTTTTGTTTTTTTAAAGATTTACTTATTTATTTATTTATTTATTACATATACATTGCTCTGCCTGCTTGTACCCCTGCAGGCCAGAAGAGGGGACCAGATCACATTCTAGATGGTTGTGAGCCACCATGTGGTTGCTGGGAATTGAACTCAAGACCTCTGGAAGAGCAGTCAGTGCTCTTAACCACTGAGCCATCCCTCCAGCCCCCTCCATACCACCTGTTCTGAGCAATACTATCCTAACTGCACGGCTTAGGGTACAGTCTAGAGCAGTGGTTCTCAACCTTCCTAATGCTGTGACTCTTTAATACAGTTCTTCATGCTGTGGGGACCCCAACCACAAATTATATTCATCGCTACTTCATAATGATAATTTTACTACTGTTTCAATTGTAATGAAATACCTGATATGCAACCCTGTGACCAGGTCCTGACATTTCTACGAGTTACAAAAGCCTAATGCTACTGACATCTAGTGGGCAGAGGACGGACCAAGGAAGACAGTATACCTTCTGCACACGATAACGCAAAACCTCCAGCGCAGGGCTAATTTAAATTAGATACTGAAGGAGAGAAAGAATTACCCTGCCTCGTTCGCATTTACGGGGCCTTTGAAATCTTAAGTGAGGCAGAAATTTTGAAAGAGGTGTGTGACAACTCTTGACTTTTGTTACTAAAACATCGCTGTATTGAGAGGGGCTGCAGAGAGCCTCAGTCTATCTCTGTCTCTCTCTCTCTCTGTCTCTCTGTTTCTCTCTCTCTCTCTCTCTCTCTCTCTCTCTCTCTCTCTCTCTCTCTCTCACACACACACACACACACACACACACACACACACACACACACACACACACACACAACACACACACCCCACCCTGTTGTCGCTGTCAAGATCGCAGGGTTTGGCAGCCACCGGGAAGGAAGGCCTCACCTTCACGTCGTCTTTGAGCTCTGGCGCCAGGCTGAGCACTAGGAGGTAGTGGGCATAAGCAGTGCCGAAGTCCTGGGCGCCCAAACAGTGCTCAGCGCTCTGCAAGGATCGCGCCACCAGCCGGTCCCGGCCGGCCGCACCTGCGCCACCACCCCCTGCTCCCCGGCGGGACCTGGGCCTCGAGTTCGGCATGGCTGAGTCTCCGCTCGGAAGCCCACGAGGAAGACGCCCTTGTCCGGAAAAGAGTCTCCAAGCCCAGGACCCAAGGAAGCAAGAGAACACACAGAGGTTGGAGGAGATCACCTCCACAGAGTGGGGAGCTCCGCCTTCTCAGCAGCGGACGGAGCTGCGCGCGCACCGGGCGGCGGCGCGCTGTGATGACGTCACCCGGCGAGCCGCGCGCGCGCTCTCGGGGAAAGCGCCGGCACTGCTAACGCCGAGGAGTACATGGGATGTAAGCCCCTTCTGCTCCGCTGTCACGTTGCTTTGGCCGGCCAGGTTTCCCACCTTGTACAGTGTGCCGCTGCGAGTCTCAAGACTCTGCTCGCGTCAGGCGTGCGCGATGCTCCAGGCCTCTGGATCTCAGCGCACCACTCGTACTTGTGCAAAACGAAGTAAAAAACTCATTAAATTTGGCCATGGTGTAGTCTCTTAGCGTCAAGTATTCTCACAAGACCCAATGAGGCGGAACTTTGGATCACGCTCCATAAACGCGATCTCTCTGAGAACTACTTCAAGGTTGCACAAGTCACTGGGATGGGTACAGCGGAATCCGAATTTCCTAATCCCTGTTACATTAGTCAAGTGTTTCTCCTGCTCTTTAGTTTTGCTTGTGTGCTTTCCAAGCTATTCATATCCTCCTTATGTGGTGCTTTCTGAACTAAGCAATGTAGAATTTAACTATACAGCATTTCTCTAATAAGATGGAAAAACACAGAGAAAGCCTCTACACCTAATGGGACTGAGTAGAACATAAAGACGAGTAGACTTGGGGTAAGGGTTTTATTGTTCCAGCCCATGCTTTTCCTCTTTATCTAGCAATTCTTCCATAAGACATTGAGACAGACCCAAATGAAAGCATCAGACAAACTCCATTTTTAAAACGAAACTCCATTTTGTGTTAAACCTAGCCAAGGGCTGAATCCAGATTCCAGAAAAACCACAAAGTAGTCTTAGACAGAAAAATGTTCCCTAGCAACACAATCAGCTCACCTTGGGAAAGTCCAAATATACTCTCTGCTGGTCAAACTGACCAGCAAGTGGTCTGGCACATAGCAACAACCAATTAGGAGAAGCCAGGCCAAAGTTCCTAATGCCCCTGTGACTACTTCAACCAATCTTTTCTATAGGCCAACTTGCCCCTACACCTATTACCCAACCATGAAATGCCAAGGCTTGTAACTCCCTGCTTGCAGCTTTTCTGCCCAAGTGCCATCCAATCATATACTGTAAAACCCATTTCTGTGTCTAAAACCTATAAAAACCCCTCTCAACTGAGAGTTGAGGCTGCTTCCCTGCATCTGCTGTGTCAGTGCATTGGTGGGTGGCCCGGGGTTTGAACCTGCATTAAAGACTTCTTTGCCACTACATTTGGGCTCAGCTCTTGGGTGGTCTGTTTGGGGAGTCTCAAATTTTGGGCATAACACCAAATGTTCTCTTCCTGTCATAAGTCATGAGGTTGTTCTAACTATGCAATGAAATAGTTATAAAAACATTTTTACTTATACCTAGTTAATGCAATTCATTGTTACCATTATCTAGAATCATTTTGAAATTATCTGAAATTTTCAAAAAGTTATTACACCTGTAAACATTCAACCAAATATTTATGAAATTATTTGCATGATGGAAAAGCCAGAGGTGACAGACTGAAGCTGAGGAGGAGGGGGGGGCATCTCAGTCCTGCTTCCCAGGGACATCTGGGGCCATGCTGCCAGTGTTAATTTTCAACTTAACAATCCAGAATCACCTGGGAGACTGATTGGCCTTTGGTCATGTCTGCGGGTGGTTATCTCCAGCTGCGGTGGGTAACGCCGTTCTCCAGCTGAGCCCCTGGACTGTGTAACTGGAGAAAGGAAATGAGCCACAGTGTGTGTTCATCAGTCCCTGCCTCCTGACCGGGACAATGGAAGGACCAGCTACTGCATGCTGCTGCCGCCCGGCTTCCCTGCAGTCTTTCTCCCTTACATTGCTTTTGGCAGAGTCTTTGTTTTGTTTTGTTTTTTTAAGATTTATTTATTTTATTTATTGCATATGAGTGCTTTTTATCTGCCAAAGAGGGTATCAGATTACATTATAGATGGTTGTGAGCCACCATGTGGTTGCTGGAAACTGAACCCAGGACCTCTGGAAGAGCAGGCGGCGCTCTTGACCACTGAGCCATCTCTCCAGCCCCTTGGCAGAGTCTTTTATCACGGCAACCGGAAAAGAAACTGAGACAGCGAGCGGTGTTTGTTTGAACATTTGGTCCCTAGCCAGTGGTGCTGTTTGGGAAGATGGCGAAGCTTCCGGAGAGCAACTGGGCCACTGAGGTCCGGCCTTGGGGTTTCACAGGCTAGCCCCACTTGCCCTTCTTCTTGGCAATTCATGGAGATCAACTGCCTCTTGTTCTTGCCACCCTGCCTCCCTGGCTATAAAGGATCATGTTCCCTAAAACCGTATGCAGAAACGAACCCCTGCTCCCATAAGGTGCTTATGGTCAGGTGTTTCCATGACAACAAGACAAGTAAGTGATACAGGGAAGATCCGTCATTCTATTAGCACATGAGTCTCTGCTTACCTGAATTGCTTGACTTTGCAAACTATCTTGTCTTGTGGGCATGCTCTCCCCTTCCATGGGCAAGGTTTCTTACATTCTGTTTTTGTATCTGCTGGCTTCCAATGGCATGATCCAAGTACCTAAAACAACTACAGTACATGAATGATACTCAGAGAGGACACGTTTCCATGACAGAAACAGGGAAAGAACAATTTAATTTTCTGCAGGAAATGTTCCACTGCCACTTTTTCTCAGCCGTAGAATTTATTCAATATGTCCCACAAAGTACACTGGTTACTTTTTTTTTTCTTTTTATCATGAGTGTTGGCTAAGAGTGGGAGGAGCAGGACTGGAAAGAGACAGCTCAGTGGCTTAGAGAGTGTACTCCTCTTTCAGTGGACAAGGTCAGTTTCCAAAATCCATATCGGATGGTTTACAAACTCCTCTGAGTCTGGCTCTAGGGATGTGCTGGTTTAACTAGGAATGGCTCCATTGACTCATGTGTTTGATGCTTGGCACTACTAGGAGGTGTGGCCTTGTTGGAGGAAGTGTGTCACTGTGGGCTTTGAGGTCTCCTATGCTGAAGCTGTGCTCAGCGTGGCAGTGTCCGAGAATCCAGATGCAGAACTCTCAGCCCCTCCTCCAGCACCATGTCTGCCTGCTGCTGCCACGCTTCCCACCATGAGGATAATCAACTAAACTGTATGCCAGCCTCAATTAAATGTTTTCCTTGTAAGAGTTTCCGTGGGCATGGTGTCTCTACACAGCAATAAAACCCTAAAGAAGACAGGAGATCTGGGGCTCTGTCTCCATGAACAGACATCCACATAGCTAAAAGTAACAAAACTAAATCTTTTAAAAGAGAAACATGGAGCTGGGCAGTGGTGGTACACGTCTTTAATCCCAGCACTCAGGAGGCAGAGGCAAGTGGATCTCTGAGTTTCAGGTCAGCCTGGTCTACAAAGCAAGTCTTGGACAGCCAAGGCTACACAGAGAAACCCTATCTCAAAAACAAAACAAACAAAAATCCAAAACAAAAGAGAGAGAGAGAGAGAGAGAGAGAGAGAGAGAGAGAGACAGAGACAGAGACAGAGACAGAGACAGAGACACAGAGACAGAGACAGAGACAGAGACAGAGACAGAGACGGAGAAGAGAGTAGGCAGACAGTACAGAAGGACAGAAAAAAATTAAAGAAGCCAGGTTTGGTTCTTTTGGGGGGCACTGGTTTTTCGAGACAGGGTTTCTCTGTGTAGCCTTGGCTTTTCTGGACTCACTTTGTAGACCAGGCTGGCCTCAAACTCACAGCAATCTGTCTGCCTCTGCCTCAAACTCACAGAGATCTGCCTGCCTCTGCCTCCTGAGTGCTGGGATTAAAGACAAGCACCACCACCGCTGGCCAGGTTTGGTCCTTTTTTTCATCACCTTTCAAATAAAGCTGTCAACAAAAAGGAAAATGATAGCCTTCCTGTTGCTTCTAAATTACTCAGATAACATGGGCTACCAGTTCTCACTACAGTAAGATATAAGTAAAATAAGTGTACCACAGATCATTTGTGCATCTTTATATAATACAGTTTGCAGGTACTATCTGAGGTCTTTTGCCAAAATAGGACTAACAAGGTAGAATGAATGCCTGGTTATCTAAGAAACCACAATGGAACTGAACATGGTGGTGTGCTCAGGATGTGAAGGAAAACAGGCCTCTGGGATCCAGGCCAGCCTGGTCTGCAGAGAAAGTTCCAGGACAACCAAGGCTACACAGAGAAACCCTGTCTCAAAAGAAAAGAAAAAAGAAAAGAAACCCAAATAAAAAAATAAATTTGACTACTCTATTGTGCGTTTATTCCATTCTGTCTTGTTTTGTTTTGTTTTAGACGTTTTCTCTGGGTAGCCTTGGCTGTCCTAGAACTCACTTTGTAGACCAGGCTGGCCTCAAATTCACTGAGATACACCTGTCTCTGTCTGTGCTGGGATTAAAGGCGTGCGCCACCACACCTGGCTGCAAGGTAACTTTTAATGTAGTTGTACTATTCTGCTGCATATTTGAAGTTCAATTATGAGTGCTTCCTTAGTATACATAAGTCCCCAGGTTCAATCCCCAGTGACACCAATATATACATACCATATGTGTAATGTGTATGTATATGTGCATGTGTATATGTATATTATGTTATAATATATACCATATGTATGTATTATAATATAAAATGTATATATTATATGTATTATTAGTTGTTGTATATAATACAATATTACATATTATATATCATCATATATAACACAACATTGTTTATATAATATATACATATTATGTATATATGCCTTTCACTGCTTCTAAGAACTCTTTGATTGTATGTTCTTTTTCACTCTTTTAGGGTCTAGAACAAAAGCCTCCTCTGCTAACACTAAGGCTGGATTAATGTGGTTGTCTTTCACCATATTCTGGTCAGTTTTTCAATGAACCACACAAGGTAAACAAAGAAATTAAGCCAGCTGAATAGTTCTTTTTTACAAAATATTTATTTATTAATTAATTAATTTATTTATTATGTATACAGTGCTCTGCCTGCATGTAAACCTGCATGCCAGAAGAGGGCATCAGATCACATTGTAGATGGTTGTGTGGGGCAGTGGTGGCACACGCCTTTGATCCCAGCACTCAGGAAGCAGAGGCAGGTGGATTGCTGTGAGTTTGAGGCCAGCCTGGTCTACAAAGTGAGTCCAGGACAGCCAAGGCTACACAGAGAAACCCTGTCTCAAAAAACCAAAATAAAGAAATACATTATAGATGGTTATGAGGCACCACGTGGGTGCTAGGAATTGAACTCAGGTCCTCTTGAAGAGCAGTCAGTCCTTTTAACTGCTGAGCCATTTCTCCTGCTCCCAACTGAAAAGTTCAAAGTCAACGTTGGAATGTGGATAGGGAAGGCGGGACAGACGTACGTATGTACAGACAGACGTTTCAAATGGGAAAGAGAGCTGTCATCAGAACTGGACTAGAAGCTAACCAGCTTTGTTCTGATAAAGAGTTTGTCTATTTTCTTATTTGTCTCCTGGGGTGTAGTAGCTTGGATGAGATGTCCCCTGTAATCCTGGACAGTTAAATGCCGCATCTCCAGTTGGTGGCGCTGTTTGCAGAGGCTTAGGAAGTGTGGCCTTGCTCCAAGAGTACACTACAGGAGGTGAGCGCTGAGAGCTTAAAATTTACGTTAATTCAAGATTGTTCTCTCTGTTTCCTGCTTAGCTTCCTACGCAAGTCACCATGCCTGTTGCCAGCTGCCTCCGTTTCATCACCACAGACTTTTTTTTTTTTAATGTTCATTGGTGTTTGACTGCATGCATGTCTGTGTGAGGATGTCATGTCCCCTGGAACTGGAGTCACATACATGTGTGAGCTGCCATGTGGGTGCTGGCTATTGAACCCAGATCCTCTGGAAGAGCAGCCAGTGCTCTCAACCGCTGAGCCATCTCTCCAGTCCCTCATCATCATGGACTTTACTCCTCTGAAACAGTAAACCCAAATAAACTTTCTTCTCCAAATCCCCTTGCTCATGGTGTTTTATAAAAGCAATAAAAAATGAACTAATACATGAGGCATGGGCAGCAGAGCAAAGTGGCACACACCTGTAATCCCAGCACTCAGGAGGCAAAAGCAGGTGGATCGCTGTGAGTTCAGGGCCAGCCTGGTGAGTCCAAGACACCCAAGGCTACACAGAGAAACCCTGTCTAGAAAAAACAAAAATAAATAAATAACTAAATTCATTGTGTCAGTATGCCTGCTTATTTTGAGACGGGATCTCATGTGTTCCTGGCTGACTTAAAATGTACTGTGATCTTGAGCTTCGGGTCCCTCTGCATCTACCTCCCGAGTGCTGAGTCCCTCCATAGGCTTCTAACCAGCACAGGGGAGTCAAAGGCAGGGTTCTGTGTGTACTCTACCAGTGGAGCTGCATTATCATCATTTTGTTGTTATTGTTGTTGTTTTGGTTTCCTTATGGCAGGGTTTCTCTGTGTAGCCCTGGCTGTCCTAGACTCACTTTCTAGATCAGGCTGGCCTCGAACTCACAGCAATCCCCCTGCCTCTGCCTCCCGAGTGCTGGGATTAAAGGCGTGTGCCACCACAACCGGCTGGCTTCTACATCCTTAATCTCCTTGTAATGAAGAGTGTGCTAGACTAGCATCTCCCTTAAACTCACCCTGGAAGCTTAAAAACATGCCTAGAAGGGCTGGAGAGATGGCTCAGAGGTTAAGAGCACTGGCGGCTCTTCCGAAGGTCCTGAGTTCAATTCCCAGCACCCACCTATCTATAATGAGATCTAGCCAGGTGTGGTGGCATAGGCCTTTAATCCCAGCACTCTGGAAAAAAAAATCTGGTATCTTCTGGTGGGCAGGCACACATGCAGGCAGAACATTGTAAACATAATAAATAAATAAATCTGAACAAACAAACATGCTAAGAAGACACAACCCCAAGTCCATTAAACAGCACCTCTGGGATAGATTCCCAGACACTGGTATTTAAGTGCTCTTCAAATGATCTGAAATGCAAAGTTGAAAATAAGGCTCCAGTAGCCTAGAGTGGTGGTGCACACCTTTAATCCCAACACCCAAGGAGGCAGAGGCCTCTGGGATACTTTCTAGGGACTTGGGGAGATTGGAGGACCACATTTTGAGAACTGCAGACATGGAATGTGAGCTCTCTGAGAATGACGTGTTTGGTTTGTCCCATCACTGCTGTTGCTCCTCTCACAAGCCATCTGTGCTGGGTATACAATGCAATTAGGAAATTCAGCTTTTAGAAGTAAGTGGCTAAATCCTGGGATAGCACTGTATAGTGACAAGGATGGGACAAGAGACAAGGAACGACCCAGCCAAGGAGAATGCTTCTGCTACATTTTGTTTTGCGCTTTGTGTTTTGTTGAGACAGGGTTTTGCTGTGTAGCCTTGGCTGTCCTGGACTTGCTTTGTAGACCAGGCTGGCCTCGAACTCACATGATCCACCTGCCTCTGCCTCCCGAGTGCTGGGATTAAAGGCATGTGCCACCACGTCTGGGGCTTCTGGTACTCTTGTACCATTGGCACTTTGTATAGAAGTGTTCTGCAAACTGTAGGATAATTACCATCCCTGTATTCCACAGGCACCAAATCCTTGACACTATGACTCCTGAAAATAACCCGAACATCTCTCAGTGCCCACCAGAGGGCGCTCATTGCTGTGTCGTACATATTTGCTAAGAGGCACACTTTCTGATATGTGGTAGGACTTACTACAGAGATCAGGGTTTGAGAATCTGTGGTTAAACTCCCTTATCACATATGGGATCAAGAGCATTATTTCTTCTGGGTAAGGGTGGCAAGCCAAGAACAGACAACTGCATTGCTCAGAGAAATGTTACACTTAGAGCTAGCAAAATGGCTCAGTGGACAAAGGCTGATGACCGGATTTCAATACTTGGGACCCACCTGTACTTTGTTTCTGACCCCCACGCTTGTACATTGACATAGTCTACCCCACAAGTAAAGAAATGAATAAATAAGTGTTTAAAAATGTGAATAGCCAGGTGCGGTGGCTCATGTCTGTAATCCCAGCACTCTGGGAGGCAGAAGCAGGCTATCTCTGTGAGTTTGAGGCTAGCCCAGTCTACAAAGTGATTCCAAGACAGCCAAGGCTACACAGAGAAACCCTGTCTCAAAAACCAAAACCTACCAAATAAATATGTTAAGCCTGGCAGTGGTGGGATACACCTTTAATCCCAGCACTTGGGAGACAGAGGCAGGCTGATCTTTGTGAGTTCAAGGCCAGCCTGGTCAACAAAGCAAGTTCCAGGACAGCCAGGGCTACACAGAGAAACCCTGTCTTGAAAATTAACAACAGCCAGGTGTGGTGGCACACACATTTAGTCCCAGCACTCAGGAGGCAGAGGCAGGAGCATCACTGTGAGTTCGAGATCAGCCTGGTCTACAAAGAGAGTCTAGGAGAGCTAGGGCTGCACAGAGAAACCCTGTCTTGAAAACAAAACAAAACAAAACAAAAACAAAAACAAAAACAAAAGAAAGAAAGAAAAAGAAAATTAACAACAACAAAAATTAAACTCAAAGATGCAACTGAAAGCTTTTTTTTTTTTAAATAAGGACCGCATTTGTTTTTATTTTGTTTTGAAAGAGGTAATGGAGAGGGTCTTGTTTTGTGCAGGCTGGCAGTTAGAGCGTTCATGGTTATCAAAAAAGGAAATAAAGGTCCAACCTGCTGCAAAGAGGAAGAAGAGAATCCAAGGTCACATGCTTAGAATTTAGGTGCTCAAGAAAGGGTGGTGCCCCTGCCTACTGTCCAGTCAACTGAAAGGACAGCAGGTTCCACCAGAGACAACTGAGGAAAGTGACTAGGACAATCTCCTGCCCTGCCGGACGTTTCATTCCAAGGTTTCCTGGATCTGACAAAGTGACACCAAAGTAATGGAAAGACAGGCAGCAGATGGGAGGGGCCAAAGACCAGAAGAGACCAGCAGACTGAGGCAGCACTGTTTCCTACAGTGACAATAAACCAGCAGCCGTCCCTCCTTGGTTGAGCCCATGACATTTTCAGGAGGTGCCCAGCGGCTCTCTGTAGGCTGTTCGGCATGTACAGAGTTAATTATTTGAGTAGTTTGGAGGTCCATGTGTTGACAAACAAGTGCCCATTGTTTGGGTTTTGTTTGTTTGTTTGTGGGCAGGGTCTCTCTATAGACCTGGCTGTCCTGAAACTTCTTGGAGACCAGGTCGGCCTTGAACTGAAAGACTCCCCCTCCCTCTCCCTCCCGTCCCCTCCTTTCCCCTCCTTCCCCCTGCCCCCTCTATGTGGGTGGGTGTGTGCTCCAATGAGAAGGAGAGCTCTGTAGTGTATGTTAAGAAAGGAGCTCCAGGTCCTGGTGCACACCTTTAATCCCAGCACTTGGGAGGCAGAGGCAGGCAGATCGGATCACTGTGAGTTCGAGGCCAGCCCGGTCTACAAAGCGAGTTCAGGACAACCAAGGCCACACAGAGAAAAAGCCCTGTTTGGAAAAATGGGGGGGGGGGGGGAGAAGTTCCACCTTAGCCTTGACAGAATATTTAGTAACAAATGATTTTCTTTTTATTTGTACTCTTATTCATATAGGTGTTTGTTTGAATTTAGATGTCATTAACAGTCAGGTTTTTAATATGATAAATATGCACATCTTTGGAGATCAACTAAATTCTGGTAAGAATCTTTTTTTTTTTTAAGAGAGTGATTAGGTTGGGGGAGGAGGCATGGCTATGTGGTCCAGGTGGTCTTACTCTCCTAAATCTTAGATATTCATTTTTTAGGTTGGTTATTTCCACTTTCCTCTTCTGTTCCACCCTCGTCTTGTTCTGAAAGAACACCAAAGCAGTCTGAAAACTCGAGAGCACCAGGACATGGCACACACAGGAGAATCTTGAGCTGTCTGGTGTCTGGTCTTTTTTCAGTTAATTCTGTTGAATTTACAAACAGGCAATGTGGCTGCATTCTAACACACTTCTACCTTCGCAACCGAAGTCCTATAAATGTCAGGCTCCTGTTATCAATGTGTGGGTATTTCACCTCCTTGCCTTATGTCAAATCTAAGTGGATGGATGAAACACAGTCTTGGGCTGCAGATGAGGATGATCTGGTTTGTTGTGTTCCTGAACCCTTCGGCTGTTCACATTGGTCACTAGATTTGGGCAAAAACAAACAAACGCACAAACAAAACAAAAACAAAACACGAGACCGACAGCCCTGTTTGCCAGGTGGTTTGAGCAGCTTTGCAGTTCGTTCCCCTCGTTGGTAGCTTTGTATTCTGCTTGTTTAACTTCTTTAGAAAACATGAGCTGGTAGTTCAGGAAATGTCTGTGCTTTCAGGAACAAAGAAGACAGTAGGGCATTGGCTGCAAACGCCTTTAATCCCAGCGCTTGGGAGGCAGGGGCAGGCAGGGGCAGGCAGATTGCTGTGAGTTCAAGGCCAGGAAAGCCAGGGCTGCACAGAGAAATCCTGTCTCAAAAAACCCAAAAATAAGTAAATAAATAGATAGATAGATAAATACATAAATAAAAACAATAACAACAAAAACCAAAGAAGATTTCCTCCACTCTGATTGCTTTTTAAGAGAGGTTGAGATAGGTGTCTTCCCAAGTTTCTTAGCCTCAAGCAATCCTCTTGCTCCAGCCCCCGAAGTAACTAGGGGGACAAGCATGCGCCCCATTCTAGCTTCTTCTCTCTCCTCCTCCTCCTCCTCCTCCTCCTCCTTCTTCTGGGGCTGGTGGGGGTTTTGAGACAGGCTTTCTCTGTGTTAGCCTTGGCTGTCCTCAAACTCACTTTGTAGACAAGGCTAGCCTCGAACTCACAGATCCTCCTCCCTCTGCCTCCCAACTGCTGGGATTAAAGGTGTGCGCCACCACTGCCTGGCTGTGACAAGCCCTTTCTATCTTGCTCTTGCAAGCATGTTAGAACTGATAAGAAGCTCCTGGGAAACTCCAAAATACGGCTCAGCCCAGCCTCCTGACCTGGCAAAGACTAAAGGACCTGAACCCCTGACAGCACATGAGGAATCTTCTTCCTATTTGCAAAGTATGATGTGTAAGAATGAAAGTCAAGCAGGTGTCAAGCAAATGTGGTAGCACACACCTTTAATCCCAGCACTTGGAGGCAGAGGCAGGGGGATCACTGTGAGTTCAAGGCCAGCCTGGTCTACAAAGTGAGCCTAGGACAGCCAGGACTATATAGAGAAACCCTGTCTTGAAAAACCAACCAATCAAACAAACAAACAAATAAAGCAATCTAGCTATAACATAATTTTTTAGTTTCCTACTGTTACACATTTAGACTATTTCCAATTTTTGTTTGTTTTGAATTTTAAGTAATTTATTTTATTGTCATCATCGTCATTATCATTATCATCATCATTGAGACAAGGGCCCTGACTGGCCTGGAACTGCTATGTCAAGAGCAGGTTAGGGCTGCAGAGATGGCTCAGCGGTTAAGAGCATTTGATTGCTCTTCCAGAGGTCCTGAGTTCAATTCCCAGCAAGCACGTGGTGGCTCATAACCATCTGCAATAGGATCTGATCAACTTTTCTGGTGTTCATGAAGACAGACAGAGCACTCATACATAAAATGCATGAATAAATAAATGTTTTTAAAAGAGCAGGTTAATTCCAACTGCTTTGAGACCTTAGCAGTTGGAAAGATAATGTTGACATTAATTTACAGGGAAAGGGTGGATATTGAACAGGCTTAGAAGCAAAGACCAGGGATTAGGTTTGTAGAAGGTAAATCCTGTTAAGTATACAAATAGAGATATGCATTGAGCAATGGATGTGAGTCTAGAAGTCTGGACTGTTGCAAATATGTATTGGGGGTTCTTAGCCTATAACTCATTTTTAAATCCAGGAGAATGAGTTACATCCCAAAGGGAATCAGTATAGCCAAAGGAGGACTGAAGACTTGGGGGAGCACTCCAGCATGGTGAGCAGTGACTATGTACTAGCTCCTGCTCTTCACTCTCTTCTTTTTTGGGGAGGGTAGCCTTGGCTGTCCTGGAACTCACTCTGTAGACCAGGCTGGCCTCAAACTCAGAGATCCATCTGCCTTTGCCTCCTGAGTGCTGGGATTAAAGGTGTGAGCCACCACCACCCAGCTTTCTTTTCTTTTTCGTTTCCATGTTTGTTTTGGTTTAGAATGCTTTTGAAGGTTTGTTTTTAATTTATGTTATGTATGTGTGTGTTGGAGTTTGTGTGTGTGCCCACATGCATTCGTGTATGTGTGTGTGTGTATGTGTGTGTGTGTGTGTGTGTGTGTGTGTGAGAGAGAGAGAGAGAGAGAGAGAGAGAGAGAGAGAGAGAGAGAGAGAGAGAGGGCCAGCGTCTCTGGATCTGCTGGAGCTGGTCTTACAAGCCTTTGTTATTGTAGTCCTAGAAAAGCTACACAAACCACTCAGACCCCAGTCTCAGTCAGATACGGATGGTTTATTGAACAACTGATCCAACCTGATTGCCCTCAGGGCCACAGAAAGAACTCGGGAGCTGAACTGTGGCATTGACCTATTCTTAGAGGGCAGTCTTTCTTACAGGAAAACCAAGTGAAAGAAAACAAGGGTGTGTGTGTGTGTAACACATTTTGGCCAACTGGACAAACTGTTATCAGCTAACCTTGAAGCTGATTGGTCCCAAGTGAGGTAAATGAGGTGGTAGTTAGGGTCTTCCAGAGTAGAGCCAAGTGCAGAGATAACAGAGTGTAAGCAGAGTGTAGCCACGTGTGGAGATCACAGAGCATAAACTATGACACCATTAAGTCACAGTAAAATACAAGGTTAGCTGGACCCTCTGGCAGGTCTGTTAGTATCAGTTATGAAAAACTCTTTCCAGGAAGCAGAGTTTAAAAATGTTGAACTTAACTTCACCTTATGAACAAAGATGGGTAGAAAATGGCTTCAGCTGTGTAACAAAGAGCAGGCCTCAACACTGGCAAACCAGCTGGGCATGGTGGCTCACACCTTTAATCCCAGCACTCGGGAGGCAGAGGCAGGCGGATTGCTGTGAGTTCGAGGCCAGCCTGGTCTACACAGAGAAACCCTGTCTCAGGGGAAAAAAAAAACCAAAACAACAACAATAACAACAAAAAACACTGGTGAACCACCTGATGTGGGTGCTGGCAATCAACTTAGGTCCTGTGTGAGAGCAGCAAGGGCTCATAATTGCTGGCCCATCTCTCCAGCCCCTTGTTTTGGAATCTTTGAGACGGGGTTTCCTGTAGCTCAGGCTGGCCTGACCTTGCTATATAGGTGAGGTTGGCATTAAAATCCTGACCCTACATCTACCCCTGGAGTGCTGGGATTGGAGGCATGTGACACTGTGTGTGGCCTTCATGCTGTTCTTGGAAGCGTGCGGTGTTCTCATTGGTTCTTGGAAGCGTGGACATACAGAGATGAGTCACTCATTCTTGGTTATGTTTCCGGTCATCCCTGTCCACGAACTCTGTTCACTGTCCACCTGTCTCAAATGCTACTGGACAAGTTGGAAATTCAGACTAGGGGCCTAGCCAACTCATCCAAGCTTATTTTATTTTTGTTTATATGTATGAGTGTTTGCCTACATATATGTCTGTTACACCAACACATGTATGCAGTGCCCCTTGGGGTTCAGAAGAGGGAGTTGGATGCCCTGGGTCAGGAGTTACAGGAGGCTGTGAGCCACCACGTGGGCCCTGAGGCTCAAACTTTGTTCCTCTGGCAGAGCAGCCAGTGTTTTTTAACTGCTAAGCCATCTCTTCAGCCCCCAAATCTTTTGGTTATGACCATTATGGTGACATTTCGTTTAAAAATGAAAACTCTACAGGGGAATGATAAAAAAATACTAGGAATGTCCCCCTGGATGGGGAGATCTGGTGGCACTCAGAGGAAGGATAGCAGGCTGCCAAGAAGAGACTTGACACCCTATGAGCATATTCAGGGGGAGGAGGTCCCCTCAGTCACAGTCATAGGGGAGGGGAATAAGGGGAAAATGGGAGGGAGGGAGAAATGGGAGGATACAAGGGATGGGATAACCATTGAGATGTAATATGAATGAATTAAAAAAATATATGTTAAAAAACAAAAAAGAATACTAGGAATAAAGCAGCTGAACTCTAGGCAGAAGGGAAGGACGATCTGGCTGCTTAGAGTGAGTGATCATGGTGAGTGACAGCTGGGTCTTGCTTTCTGTGTCATACCCATAGGTCCCGAGGGGCTCCTCTCACAATACAGATAGAATATCGCTCCGTTTTGCTATGTTTATAGCAAGATAACCAATTGAAAATGCCTTAAGTTTTCCCTGAAGTATACTATTTCCCTAAAGTATATCTATTGATATACTTCAGTTGTAAGGTAAAAACCACAGATTTTGAGGCCAGGCATGGGGGTGCACGCCTTTAATCTCAGCACTCAGGAGGCAGTGACAGGTGGATCTCTGTCACAAAACAAAAAACAAACAAAGACATAGATTCTGGTCACTAAAGCAGAAAGACCTTTTTTATTCAGTTTGTGAGGGGCTAAGGAAGCTTATAGAGCGGAGCCTGCCTGGAGGAGGCAGCCCGGGAAGAAGCAGGTCTTTCTTTCTCTTTTCTTTTCTTTCTTTTTTTAAAAATTAATTTATTTTTATTTTATGTGCATTGTATGTCTACAGGTGTCAGATTTTGGAGTTACAGACAGTTGTGAGCTGCCATGTGGGTGCTGGGAATTGAACCAGGGTCCTCTGGAAGAACAGTCAGTGCTCCCAACCGCTAAGCCATCGCTCCAGCCCATCTTTTCTCTCTCTCTCTCTCTCTTTTTTTTTTTTTCGAGACAGGGTGTCTCTGTGTAGCCTTGACTATCCTGGACTCGCTTTGTAGACCAGGCTAGCCTCAAACTCACAGTGATCCGCCTGCCTCTGCCTCCCGAGTGCTGGGATTAAAAGAGTGAGCCACCACCGCCCGGCTAGGGCTTGCTTTTTCAACACGCTTGGCTGGAGTACACGAACTTTGCCTCTCTGCCAGGCTTGTATTAGGTTCAGAAGTCAAAGTCTTGGGAATGCAGGGCTGGTTCGCTCAGGTTAGGTCACACTCCCAGAGCCTGGCTGTGGCACAACTCAGAGCAAGACTCACAGCAAAAGAGTCTCCAGAGAGCTATTTAGATCTCCAGCTGGAGGCGGGCACGGGAATTTTCCTGGGTCCGCATGGGCACGGTGTCTGAGAAAATAGATACCGGGTGGAAACCAGGTTGATGTTGGGAAGTGGAAATGACGTGGAGCGCACAGCAAATGCCAGCATCCCCCGCTGAGAGCAAGGAGTGGGAATTCCATTGGATCCTTGTGAGTGTTGGTGGGTGCAGGTTGGTTTAGGGCTTTTCAAATGTTAGGTGGTGGCAGCCACCTCCTTCTGTCTTTCCTCCCTTTTCTGCCTCCTCTTCCCTCATGTGTTTCTCCTCTTAAGTATACACACTAAAAACACTGTTCCACTGGACAAAGTGCAGATCTGAAGTTAATCCTCCTTCGCGTGACTGAAGGCCGAGAGTACAAGTGCTTATTCTTTTTCTGCTTTCTGTTTCCCGGAAGTGCCAAGTGGCTCTCAGAACATGCCTTCAATTGCTGGAGGTTGACTTCCAGGGTGTGGTAATTTGCCCATTTGAAGGTCACGCTACGGAAACCTCTCTAGGTCATACCAGCGACACTTTGGGTGCTGGGGAACGCATTCTTTGCAGACGCCTTCTTTTTCCTTTCTGACGAGCATATGCATATAACCTTAGTTATATGCCCATTGTTAGAAATCCCTGCTGTTAGTAATATCTGGACAAACAAACTCCAAGGTCACCTCTTAGGCTAGTTCATTCCTGTGTCACAGGAAAGAGGGCAGCATTCGCCTGGGGCAGGGGGGTGTCTGTGGGCATCGGGGGAATGGTTGCTGATTTATTATTCAGACAGTTTTATGACCTGCCTAGCGAGTGCCCTCTCCTACCTTCCTAGTCTTTCTCAAAGCCCGGCATGGGTGGAGGAGCCATACCTATTCTAATGACAGGGGCCTCCGCCTGGGGAGGGAAGGTGCTAGTGTGTGCGCCTTGACCTACATCTCCTTCTGCCAGGTTCTTGTATATTCAAATTTGAATAGGTCGGGAGTACCAGATTTTTTTTTTCAGAGGATATGAATTTAAGTGTGGGTGGGGTGAGAAAGTCTGGCTTCCTTCACCCAGCTCGTTTCTCCACCCCACCCGTCAGCTTCCTTAGGAGCGGTCACTTTTTAAGCCAGGCTGCCAGGCTACCAGGCTGGTAGAGCAAGCAGCAGTGTGCTGTTTACCCATGGAGCAGCTTGTTCCTCCTGGTTCAAGTGTACCAGATGGTACTTCCAACCAGCTAGGGACTTTGCGGTGCTATGGTGCTTTGCCTGCTTCATGTCCTTAGTATGTGCTGGCTTCATTGTTTTCAGGGTCCCAAGCTCTCTGAAGCTGTGATGTCTGGGAGTTGTGGAAAAAGCACTCTAGATTGCTAGAAACAATCAGGGCAGCTTGAAACCCACGCTCCACTTCTGCTGGAAAGCAACAAGCCTGATGCAAAGCACATGGGCTGTGCCGCCCCCTTGTGCCACTTGCTCTTGAGTCCCTCCTCAGCCTACAGTGCTCCAGCCACAAGGCCCTTTCCAAAGCTGACTCCTCCGTGTGAGTGTTTGTCTCCACCTAACATCTGCATTTCTGCCCGCTAACTGCAATCCTACAGGCCTCCTGAGATTGACAGATCTGTCATACTCACTGATGTCTCTGCATAGCACAAAGTCCCCTCCGTAGCACCATATTCACTCTCTCAGCTCTACTCGGAGTTTCACTTAACATTCGCTCTGTTTATTTATTTATTTATTTTTAATTTTTTTTTTTTTTTTTTTGGTTTTTCGGAACAGGGTCTCTCTGTGTAGCCTTGGCCGTCCTGGACTCACTTTGTAGACGCCCGGCTATTTTTAAAAATATTTTTAATTCGAGACAGGGTTTCTCTGTGTAGCCCTAATTGTCCCGGAACTTGCTCTGGAGACCAGGCTGGCGTCAAACTCAGGAGATCTGCCTGCCTCTGCCTCCTGAGTCCCGGGATCAAAGTGTATGCCACCACCATCTGGCTTTCACTTACACTTATACTCGAGGTTGCTTGACTGCTCTTTTTTGTATGCTGAAGGTTATTGGCCCATGAAGGTGGGAGCTATGCTTGCTTGGCTCACTGTTGCCATTGAGAACTCACACAGTGTCTCTCAAGTCCTAGGTCGTCAGGCACTTCTGGCAGCAAGAACAGCAGCGCTGCATGTTTCATGGTGCCGCCTCTGCAATCCTGGAGGTCCAGAGACTGGGGAAGAGTGCCTTGAAATAGCACTTAGCCCAGCATTATGCTTTCAGCACAGTCTTTCTCAAGCTGAGGTCACAAACTCTAATTAGTATTTGGTGAAGAAATACAGATGTAATGAGGATTGCTAACAGTAGTTATGTGTAGGGAGGAGAGGTGGGGGGGGGGGGTCCCTCAATCTCCCCTCACTATACTTTTCTTTATGTTTATAAGATAAATGTAACAAAGTGTACCACCTCTAATGATTTGTAGGTATGCAGTTCAGTGCAGTTAAGTATATTTACATCCTGTGCAAGCATCACCTTTTTATTGAATGCTGATAATAATTCAGTGCTGCACACGTTGGGGGGGGGTTAACCTGTCCTCTGGCCACATAATGGCTCCTGAGTGTTGGCTGTCAACACTGTCTCAGGGCCTGAGGTTTTCAGTGCTGCGCTCCACTGATTTACCCAGAAGCCACTTTGGCATTTTCTTCATTGCTGTTGTCCGTCTTGTGAGAAGCCGCCTCAGGTAGATTGACCGATACCCAGTGATCACACCTTCATCTCTTCCTGCTCTATCGCTTCTTTTTGGCATGGTTGTCGCTTAAGTACGTCACTCAAAAAAAGTGTCAGCCTGTGTTAGAGACTGTTGTTTTTATTCAATATTTATCTTCCCTTACCTTTCTGTGGCCATCTAACTGATAAAGCCACATTTTTTTCCCCATTGCAGCAAAATATGTTGTCTATATGACTAAGTTCTGGCCAAAGACATAAAAAGGAAAAACCTTTTTTATGATATGCACAGGAATGCTGAGAAGCTGGCCCGGGGTGGCTGGGCTGAGGTCCTTTGGTCTTTTCACCTTTTTCCCTCCGGAGGCTCTTTGGGAGCCATGTTACACTGTAAGGTCGTATAAGGTGGAACAACACTTCCCAAGGCATCATGGCATCCTGTTAAGGCTGTTGTCTTTTCGACTAGAGAGGGAAGGATAGGGGGACCTTTCCCGGCTGCCTTACAGAGAAATTCTTTTGGCTAAAACCATTCTTCATTTGGATTTTCTGCTAGTTTATCTGAGTCTAGTTCCGACTCCCAGCCTGAAACCCTGCGTGCAGTCCAGGAGCACTTGCATTTGGCTTTACGGTGGCAGCAGTTCTGGGCCTCAACCTGGGATACGCAGTCTGTACTGGAATCAGCACAGCGGTAAGGGCTCCGTCCCAGTTAACCTCTCTCACCCCGGCTGGAACCTGAGCAGGTTGAGTCTGTAACTAACCAGGCACCCAGCAAAGCCTAGCAACTCTGTTCTAGATCGTGTCATTGTCCTCACATGCTGCAATCTTCTCAGATGCCTCTGAGTCACAGTCATGTTCTGACGCTGGCCCTGTCCTCCCCAGGTACCACCGCTCTCACTGGCACACTGTTTTGTTTTTTTTTTCAGTAAGTAACATTTCCATCCACCTATCCTGACAATTTTGCCGGGAACTTGGGGTTTTTTTTTTTAAAGATTTATTTATTGTATATGAGTGCTTTATCTGCAGAAGAGGGCATCAGATAACATTATAGATGCTTGTGAGCCACCATGTGGTTGCTGGGAACTGAACTCAGGACCGTTGGAAGAGCAGGCAGTGCCCTTAACCACTGAGCCATTTCTCCAGCCCAGAGCTTGGGTTCTTTTTTGACACTTTCCTCACTTCCAATGTCCAGACAATTCTCAAGTCCCAGAAACTCCCTGTAAGACCTAGCTGTGTCTTCAGTGTCACCTTGGAGAGCTCGGTCATGCCATTTCTTTTCTAACGGCTTTCCTACAGGACTCTCCTCCTCCACACAGCTAAGAGAGACATCTCAATCAAGCCAGACCATACTCCTACCACGCCTTTACGGCTTGTACTAGCGTGGAGATGAGACCGCCAATGCTAACACAGCCTAGGAGGCTCTTTATATCAGGGCCCTGTCCACACTTCTCCACAACTGTGAATGCACTCCCTGTCTCTGGGGGGTTTTTCTGTTCTGGGCATGCCATATGAATGGATGATATCACATGTGGCCTTTGTCACTGCCCTCTTGGCATCATGAGTTCAGAGTTCATTGTTCTGCAGGGCATGTTGTCCTGCCTTCTTTCTCATGGTAGCTTAATTTGCACTGTGCTTACTTTCTCAACTACGGGTGGTTATTTGGGTTGACTCACTTTAGGGTGTTATAGAGAATGCTGCTATGAACATTCATGCACAAGCATGCTGTGGGTGCATGTTTTTATTCTTTATTTACCTTCTCTTGGAAGTATCTATGTCCAACATATAATATATATGTATAAATATATAAATATATATGTATAAATATATATATATATATTTATATATTTATGTTGGATTCTTTGTGGAAGCCTCCACAACCTCTCTTTTGGAGGGTATTCTCAGTTTGTTTTTCAAAAAGTATTTCTCATGTCTCTCTCTCTGTGTGTGTGTGTGTGTGTGTGTGTGTGTGTGTGTGTGTGAATGCGTGCGTGTGTATACGAGTGCATATAGGCATGAGTGTGAATGAAGGTCAGAGGACAACTTTCTGGAGTGGTTTTTCTTTCCACTCCCATGGGTCCTGGGCATTGAACTCAGGTCATCTGGCTTGGAGGCAGGCATTATTTCTACTGAGCAATCTACCTGGCTGTCTTGGTCATGGTTCTACTGCTGTGACACCCATTTGATCGGGGGTGGGGGTGGGGGTGTTTACAGTTTCAGAGGGTCAGTCCAGGTCCATGTCAGAGGGTTATCATGGTGGCAGGCAAGCATGGTGCCAGAGCAGTAGATGGACAGCTCACATCTTACTTCACAAGCATGGGGCAGAAAAAGAGAGACTGGGACAGGTTTGGAATTTTGAAACCTCAAAGCCCACCTCCTGCCGTAAGGCCACGCCTCCTAATCCCTCCCAAACAGTTCCACACTGGAAATCAAGCAGTCAACTGTATGAGCCTCTGGGGGGGGTGGGTCACTCTCATTCAAGGCAATTCACTGCCCTTGCTTCGCTTGTGAGGCAGGATCTTGCTATGAAGCCCTGCCTGGCCTCTCACCAGGCTGTCCAGGTTGGCCTTAAACACTCAATCCTCTTGCCTCAGCTTATGGGATTCTGGGATTATGGCGGCTCAGGCACTATGTCTGGCTATGGTGCTACAGTGTTTGGCTTTAATTCAATCTCCAGTTTTTCCTCCCCTTTGCCTTTCTCTCGCTCCAGTGTGGACTCCCTTGCTGAGTAGGGAGTTCAGTAGGAAGTGAACCTTTCAAAGTGCCTAGAAGTTATTTGGAAAGGCTTTTGAACCCAGAGGATGGACACTGAAACAATGTTTACCTCTGGGTTAGGCACGCAAATGGTGCCATTTCTAACAGGAGCACTTACAGATTTAGTTAGCTGTTCCCAGAGGGTTAGCTTACAGCTTTCAGGCCAAACAGTCTCTTAATTACTGCACTCAGTCTGAACGTTTTAAAGAATCACTTTTAAGTTTCCCGGTGGTACTACAACCATCATTAAGCCTTTACATGTAAACATGTGTTGTGAGTTTGTCAAAAATGCATGCCATGTGTGCACATTGTAATTGCTTTATAAACTGTTGGTTGATGAAAGTGTCTCCCAAGTGTATGATCTGCTGTACACATTTGGGGGAGGTACTGAGTTCTGCTTTAGAACGCATGGAATAGGAAAGGATTTCTGTGGGCGCCCGGACACGAATTCACACTTGTCTTTGCCGCCTCCCTCCCATCAGGTGAAAAAAAACCACTTAAAGTCTGGCATTTACTTACGGCGGCGGCCTATTTTTAGAATAAAGGTCGCCTCCTCTACCCGTGTAAATTTAATCTGCGGAACAGGACAGAAACAGGGTCAACGCGCTTTAGCTACACGCTCCCTTGCCCTAAGTCATTCGGCACAGAGAGGATGAACAATGTTCTAGAAGCTGCCAAGACAACACCGAGGTGGAGATGTTGAGCGCTCGGGCGCAGGCGGCGGGTGGGATGAGGAGAGCGAGCGCCCGGCGTGCGAGCCCTTGCACCGCGAGGCGCCCTCCCTGGGTACACAGATAAGTGAGTCAATCATTTCCGCCCGCCCGCCCGCCAGTCCGTCCTGACTTAAGTCGTCTGACCGCGGGGACCGAGGCCTGCTATTAAGACTCCTTCCCGTTCGGTCCAGAGCCCACTTCGAGGATCCGCTTGAGTCACCTGGATCGGGCGAGCCGAGACCAGGGAGGCGCAGGCGCCCGAGGGTGGAGGGCACCGACTACGTTCTCCACGGCGGCCGCCTCGGAAGGAAGAGGAGGGGCAACAGCGCGTGGAGAAGAGAAGGAAGAGGCGTCCGGGGAAGGGCAGGGAGGAGAGCCGAAGGCGCTGGGGAGGGAGAGCAGGGGCGTGGGGGCGGGGGCGGGGCGGGCGCGCCCGGGGCGGGGCGGGGCGGCGGTTCTCTGCAGCTGCTGGGGGCTGCCGGGATTGGGGATCCGCGCCGCGGTGCAGTCGCCTGGCTCGCTGGGCTCGGCGGGACATGAGCGAACTGCTGTCGCCGCGCGCTCAGCCCAGCTAGCCGCCCGCCAGTCCGCCGCCGCCTCCTCGGAGCCCCGCACCTTGCCGCCGCCTCGGAGCCCAAGCTCGGCCTGCGCCCGTGCGCTCCGCCGCAGTCATGGGGCTGCAGCCCCTGGAGTTCAGCGACTGCTACCTCGACAGCCCGTGGTTCCGGGAGAGGATCCGCGCGCACGAAGCGGAGCTCGAGAGGACCAACAAGTTCATCAAAGAGCTCATCAAGGACGGCAAGAACCTTATCGCTGCCACCAAAAGTAAGCGGGGCCCTCTCGCGTTCGGGCTGCGGCGTGGCGGGGGAGGCGGGGAGGAGCGTCTTCCCGGCCCGTGTGGGATGGCTCTGTGCCCCTAGACCGGAGTAATTGGAGATTCCTTAGGGGGAGAAGCTCCAGGACATTCCTCTCCTTAGGCGCTTCGGGCGCGTCCTCCTTCCCGCCCCGGCCCCTCGGTGGCGCGGGAGCCAGGAGCGGTGCGTGGGAGCTGCCCCGGGGCTCCCGCCTGGCCGGGCGGAGCACGCCTAGGCGCCGGCAGGACCCAGAGGAGACTCGGCCAGAGTCAGGCTTTAGTGCGCCCTAACGTTGCCCCCAGCCTCCGGCAAATCCGAGACATCAATCAGCTAAGACAGTTTTGTCTTGTAACCTTTCCAAGGAACTTTCTAGGAGATTCTTGGGAGACCCTGCTTGTAACTGAGTTCTTCAAAAGTTCCTGAAGTTACACTTAACTCTTAGATATCCTTTTTCTACCCCGTGCGACTGTCCCGACCTGAGTCCCTCATGTGCTAAACCAGAAAGTCTACTTGGCTTTGTGCTGCCTTGTGCACATTCCTTCTGTACTGTGCTGAAGCGAGTTCAAAGATTGGGGATTGAAAGGGTCAGTGGGCAGACCGCCCCCTGCTTCTAGCCGGCAGTGCCTGTGAGTAAGTAGGAAATTCCACTCTCTTCAGGCTTGATGCCTTCCACCACAGTCCAGTATTCAAACAGACAAGCAAGCAAGCAAGCAAACAAACAAACAATCCAACAACCCAACAAGCCACCTCTGAAGACAGCAACAGAAAGAGCAGTGTTTTGGAGTCCTAATGAGTCTAGGAGTAGAGGCCGGTGCAGAAACAGTTGTAATGCTCCACAGACGGGGAGAAATTAGTTTTCCAGGGCCAGGCACTGGCATCCAGGCCACGCTGGAACCCCAAGTCCCTTTCTTGAGTCACTGTGAGCACCCTGTTTCCCCTTAAAACACCTGAGCGGGCAGGAGCCAAGCCCCAGGGGTACTACTCCCCAGCCCCTTGGGTAGATGGTGCTTAGGTTTCCTGGTTCAGTAGTCGCCGCCATCCTCGGGAATTTATTCCGTGTGCTTGTAGACACGTACACTCTCACCACACCGTTTTTGCATCTAGGAAGATGAAAACGTACTGAGGCTTCCTTCCATCCACCCGGTCAAGTGCCTGGCCCAGTTAATATGCACTTAATGAATGAGTTGAAATGTTTTTTAATGGGAAGAATTTAGTGGAGCCATCCCTGTAATTTGGGAAGCAAGTCACTCAACTTCCCTGGACCTTCTCCAAGGCACCTTTGGGTCTGTGACCTCTTAGTGTTGCGGAGCTGGCTTGGGAAGCCCTTTGGGATGAATGGGTCATGTGCCGGGTGGCCGTGCAGGCCTTTGCCTTTGAGTTTTTCCGTGCTAGGCGGGACACGGGAGGAAAGTCTGTAAACAAGGAGCAATGACCACAGACAGTGAGAGGGGTGGGGAACACCAATGGCCTGTGACGTCTTCGTGTTCCGGTTTCTGTGGCCCACTGTTAAGTAGCATCACTACATGGGGACATACGTGTACCTTTTCAAAAAGGTGTTTGTGTGCTCCTGTACCATTGTGCACGTGTGAGGTCAGAGGTCAGAGGTTAGGTCTGTGGAGCTGAATCTCCCTTTCTGTGTTTATGTGGGCTCTGGGGTTCAGGGTTTGGTCATCTCTATCCAGCTTGGTTTGTTGGCTAGTAGGGACACGAGGAGAGGGGCAGATGGCAGAGTCAGTTTGGCCATGGGTAGGAAGCTATTTCTGTGACTGTAAGCTGCTCCGCTGGCAGGAAGCATGCCTCATGTTCCTGAGGCAGCCAGTGTGTGTGTGTGTGTGTGTGTGTGTGTGTGTGTGTGTGTGTGTATGTGTGTGTGTATGTGTATTAGCTTGCCTCCTCAGAAGGGAGACCCTCTGGAAATTGTGGCTTGCTGTCTTAATCCTTGTGCTTGGGGTCAAAGGTGAGAAACAAAATGGATGATCATTGTCTTTAAGAGGGCAGCTAGACAGTAGTGTCTTTTTATCCTCATCCATAACCTTAGGTTCTTTCCCACAATAAAAGCTTTAGAGGATGCTCTTTTTGGCAAGTTGGAAGGACCCTGGCCTTTTCCCACTTGGCCCATGAAAGTGGTCCTCTCGTTCTTAGCAGAGATTAAGAGGGCAGAGCATAAGTAAGGACACCTGGTTTGGGCTTCTCTCTATGGGGTCTGGCTGGGTTGGGTGGGTCATGCAGCTCTTGCCCCGCCTCCCGCACTGCACCACTTGGCAGCATCAGTCAAGTTCCCTAGCATTTGGAAACATGCCGATGAGGTCAGGTAACCAGTTGTCTTTCCGTAACTTTGGATTCTAGGGATGCAAGGAAGACTATTAAGGGGAAGGAAGGGTCTGCAGAGCAGTCATTGAGCTGGTCAAGACTGCCAGTTTGCCTCAGTTTCTTTCTGTTCTATATATCGGTTTGCAGAACAAGGCCTTTTGTGCTTTTCTTTGGAATTTGTGTTTAAATGATTTCTGTTCTTCATTGTCTTGCAAGAAGACATCTTGTCTTGACTTTTGAGTATCTCGAACCATTTTTTCAAGATTCATTTGTTTATTTATTAATTATGTATACAGTGTACCTTAGGTCATATTATAGATGGTTGTGAACCATAATGTAGTTGCTGGGAATTGAACTCGGAACCTCTGGAAGAGCAGACAGTGCTCTTAACCACTGAGCCATCTCTCCAGCCCCTCGAACCATTTTTGAATCCTTCTATAAATGTTCCAGGAAGTTGGAGGCCCAAAGGCTTCTTGGTGAGTTCTCTTCCATGGCTGCAACAGGAAGTAATACTGTAGTTTAATGCTGTGTGGGCACCCCAGAGAAGTCCTGGCCTTGCTTGTACTTTCTGCAGCGAATTCACTCCAGTCTGAGGGACATTTTTGCATTATTTGTACTCTGCTGAGTTATTCAAATAAAGGATACGAAATAAGACAAGTGGCAGTGCCCTGCTGCCATCCTAGTGGTCTGGAGGCTGATGCAGGAGGATTGCAAATTTGAGCTCACTTTGGGTTACAAAGTGAGACCCTATCTTAAAAAGCTAAACCGTGGAAGGCCTGGAGAGCTGGGTCAGCAGGTAAGAGCAGCACACACTGCCCTTCCAGAGGACCAGACTTCAGTTCCTAGCACCTCTATCAGATGGCTCGCAAGCACCTGTAACTCCAGCTCCTAGGGGATCTGACACCTCTGGCCTCTGTGGCACCTGGATTTGCCTGCACGTACATTCCCCCTCCCCCCAGACACATACGCATAAGTTAAAAAAAAAAAGAAGCTGAAGGGAGTAAAAAGAATAAGTGGCAGTAAATACCCTGACGTTTGTTCCCAGAACAAGTTTGTGGCAGGGCACAGCAGGGGAAAGACTGCTAGAAGTGTTAGAACTCATCGGTGTTTTATATAAGGAAGAGAACCATGTCGGATTGGAAACAGCTGAGAAGAAACCGAAACATCTGCAGTGGGGGAAGAATGAGGTGGCCAGTTTGACTGACAGGAATGAGAAGGTCAGCGTCTGATTGCAGATCAAGGTGGGGATGGGAGTGCTCCCCCCGGAAAGCCAAGGTGGGGATGGGAGTGCTCCCCTGGAAAGCCACAGATGGGGATGGGAGTGCTCCCCACCCCACCCCCCCGTAAGCCACAGGTGAGGATGGGAGTGCTCCCCTGGAAAGCCACAGGTGGGGATAAGAGTGCTCCCCTGGAAAGCCATAGGTGGGGATGGGAGTGCTCCCCCCGGAAAGCCACAGGTGGGGATGGGAGTGCTCCCCTGGAAAGCCACAGGTGGGGATGGGAGTGCTCCTCCCAGAAAGCCACAGGTGGGGATGGGAGTGCTCCCCCCGGAAAGCCACAGGCCTTTGACAGAAGCGCTGCATAAGGGGAGAGATGGTTAGAGTAGGGGCATGTGGTGTGTGTGTGTGTGTGTGTGTGTGTGTGTGTGTGTGTGGTGGGGGAGAGACTTGGACACAGCATGGGGGGTGGGCTGGAGGAGCTCCAGAGAGTCAGTGACTTATGTGGGAGATCAGGAGATCATCCACTCACTTCAATGGACTCTTTGTTCCAATGGCTTTTTAGTTCTTGCTTTTGTCATTCCTCCCCTCGTGTAGCGTGACCAGTGTCCTCTTTCAGAGCACTGTAAAGGACCGTGAGCTTTCCAGGCAGTGCCTGGTTTTAGGTGCTTGTAACACTTACGTTCCTGTGTGTTTAATGGAGAGTGCCTGGCCTGTAGGGAGAACAGCATCAGCCAGCAGCCCCAAGGCATTGGTGAGGTGCTCCGCAGCAAGCTCGGATGGTCTGGTTCAGTGTGAGCTGCCCACCCCCACTGTGTACAACGGGTCTGCCTGGGCTGGCATCTTTCTTTCTGTGTGCTGGGTTGGGGAAATCTCTTATGTTGCCCGTACATGTTATGCTGAGATTTGAGAGATTGGAAAGACAGTCAGCTCTCTGTGTGCACGTGAGTGTCAGTGGATCGCAGGAGGCTGACTGAAGTGGCGTGGAAGGTGCTGGAGCCCGTGAGGTGCTTGTGCAGAGGCTCCCACTGACCCAGGAGACACTTTCCCCTCCACTGGTCCCGATTTTGTCCAGGTGACTCAGACATAGGAACTTAGGGGATGGTTTTGGTTGATGTCACTTGCTTCTGGCTCAGTCCCGGCCCTAGGACATAGGCAGGAGAGGCCGGGCTTGTGGAAACCGAGAGCAGGCTGAGGAGCGCCATCCATTCTCTTGGTCTGGCAAGTTGTCTTATTGTTGAGCATTCCAAGGGCTGGGGATGTAGTTTAGTCCGTAGAGTGAGGTTTTGTCCCCAACACCAGTGAGTCAAGCTTAGTGGCATAGGCCGTAATCCCAGCACTTAAAAGATATAGGTAGGTGGATCAAAAGTTCCTGGTCATTCCCTGCTACACAGCAGGTTTTAGGCCAATGTGAGACACATAAAAGGGTGGGGATTCCAATTCTGGTGCAGGTGACTGACAGGAAGCCTGCTCGGGTGGGGGTGGCGGGTAGGAGGTTGCCTTTTGTCAAGAGGACCAAAAAGCCACTTTGGACCATGAGTGGAACCCATCTGAGAGTACTGAACTAATTACATCTGCGTTCATGGTGCAGTCAGTGTGGGCCATGGATTGTTTTAGGCCTGAGGCCACATCTGAATATTTGTTAAATCCTAGTAGGACAGTTTGTGTTGGTGTTCTCCTGTTTGTTTTGTCGGGATTGGTTTTGTAGATTTGTGCTAATGCGGCTACTAAGTGGAAATGAGAGCAGTATAGAAGTAAAGTATTTGAAAAGCTCATAAAATTACAAGTTATGCCAGGCGTCGTTATGCACGCCTTTAATCCCAGCCCTCGGGAGGCAGAGGCAAGTGGATCACTGTGAGTTGCAGGCTAGGCTGGTCTACAAAGCCAGTCCAGGATAGCCGAGGCTACACAGAGAAACCCTTGTCTCGAAAAAGAAAAGAAAGAAAGAAAAGAAAAAAAAGTTTAACTTTTCCCTGAATAGAAAAATGTTCATGCATGGTTTTTGTCCTGAAGGAAGAACTCACCAAGGACCCCCCCACCCCACCCCCATTTCGCACTGTGGTCAGGGCCTCGCCTGGGATAAGCCTTCAGCTTGCCCTGCCCTTGGAGTCTATTTCAGCAGCCTGGTCCATTGTAGGAAAGTAGGGTGGCTGGGAAAATAATTAGGATGGGGTTTGAGCTGGGAGAAGGGCAGACTGGCTAGGAAGGCTGTTCTCATCACAGGTGGTCTTTGATTCCTTTTAGAGTGGGTCCACCAGTGGCAGGGTGTTGCTCCCTAGGAGTGTGGGCTGTTCGGTGAGCTGATGTCCTTGTGCTTTTGTGAACCGTCCACTCATCAGTCCCATTCCCTGGGGCTTCTTTACCTTTGCTTGTTTATTTGAGACGCAGTCAAGGTGAGCAGCCTGGCTGGCCTCTAGGCTATGACCTTTCCCCCAGCCTTGTGAGTGCTGGCTCCTCACAGGCTTTCCTCTGATGACCATGGCAGGGAGGGAGGGAGGGAGGGAGGACCTTGCTTTGCTTTTTGGTGTTTATTCTTTTTTTTTCTTTATTTTATTTTTTTAAATTTATGTGTGCTGGTGTGAGGGTATCAGATCTTGGAGTTACAGACAGTTGTGAGCTGCCATGTGGGTGCTGGGAATTGAACCCGGGTCCTTTAGAAGAGCAGGCAATGCTCTTAACAACTGGCCCATCTCTCCAGCCCCCTTGGTGTTTATTCTTTAAAGCAGCTGTTGAGCCAGGTGTTGGTGCTGCTGTGCTTTTCTTCCCAGCGCTCAGGAGGCAAGATTGACTCAGGTGACCCTTGAGTTTGAGGCCAGCCTGGCCTTCTTAGAGAGTTCCAGGACAGCTGGGGTTACCCTGTCTCAAAACAAAACAAAAGTAACCAGAACCGGCTGAAAGAATCAAACACAGACAGTGTGGCCTGTCAGTCCCGGTCCAAATGAAGCCACCTGGTAACAGCGGGCCCGGGTCCAGCTCAGTATAGTTGTGAACGTGTTTCATTAGGTTACTACAGGGGCTGGGTTGACACATGCAGAAGTGTTCAGAATAAACTCGAAGATAAAAACCAGGTTATATCATCTATAGGGCCTTTTTCTTCGGGTAAAGAGGAGCACTTAGCTAACTTTTTGGTACTCACTACTCCTAAACAATGTGTTTGCCTAAATCACTGTTACTGCTTAGCAAGAACATAGAACTGTCAGACTCTGGAAGGAACCACATTCTGACAATGCTGGAACGTTCTAGAAATAAAATAAGTAAAGCTCACTGATGCCTTGTGGGAACCCGATTCACAGTGATGTGAGTGTCAAGTCGGAGATGTCACAAAGGCTGTGGTTAGACCCCGAATGGACCGTGCCCAGCCGAGGTGCCAGCAGCCAGATAGGGCTGTCCCCAGCTGCTGAAGGTTGAGATGGTGACACCAGTGACCAGAACATTAGATACTTCACATCACTGGGCTGTGCTTGGGGACATTAAGTCATTCTCTCTCATGCTGGAAGACCATAGCCCATTAGTGGCAGTATTTGTCTTTGCTAAAGGAATTTCACAGAGGAGAGAGAGCTGGAGACTTCTGGGAGAGAGCTTGTCCTGGGAGCTGTTGGGCAAGCCTGGCCTGCACCAGGTGTGTGCTCTTACTGTAAATCAAGGTTTGAATGAGTGCGGATGTGACCTTGTATAGATTCATCAACTTTACATCTGACCACACTTTAAGGTAACAGTGTCTTTTGTCATGTCCGAAGTCTCTTGTTAGAAATTTAAATGTGAAGACTGTGTCTTCTGGCATTCAGTGTCCTTCAACTTCGCCTTTGATTTTCTAAAAGCTTTTTTTTGTTGTTGTTTTTTAAAGGAAAATTGCTAAGTTGGCTTTTGTTTCAATTTTGGAGGAGGAGTGTTGAACTGCCCGGATTATTCTGAGTAAAAGTGTCTTGAATGTCTTACTTGATTCCTTTACAAATGAAACCTCGGGGACAAGGTTTATTTTTATTTATTTATTTATTTTTAAAGATTTATTTATTATGTATACAGATCTCATTATAGATGGTTGTGAGCCAACATATGGTTGCTGGGATTTGAACTCATGACCTTTGGAAGAGCAGTCAGTGCTCCTAACCTCTGAGCCATCTCTCCAGTCCCGACAAGGTTTATTTAAATGTACACTTAAAAAACTTTTCCTTGGGCTCAGTAGAACACATGTGACTTTTTGCAGAGGACGCAGGCTAGGTTCCCAGCGCCCACATGGTGGCTCACAACCATCTGAAACCTCAGTTCCAAGGGATCTAACATCGTCTTTTGATCTATGTGCACACCAGGCATGCACACGGCACACATATACACACAAAGACACACTCATACATTAAAACAAAAGAAAATCTAAAAAATCCAAACATTTCTTATTTAAATGTGCATGGTAATAGCTAATGGTTACTTATTGACTATCTGCTGTACTTGATGCTAACTCATGACTATTATATATTAACACTTGTGCTGTGTTGTCATGACTTAGAGGCTAGGAAACAGTTTAGAGAGGTTTAGCTGCATATCCAAATGACAGTTGCGTGGAGGTGGGATGTAGCCGTGGCTTTGTCTGATTTCCCCAGCCCAGACCACAATTAACAAGGCATCCCAAAATAAGGGGATGTAACTCGTGTGTAACTGTGGTCTTTAGCAGGGAATGTTACAGTGATAAACCCTGGTTATCTGAAAGTGCACATTTAATAATCTATAGAATATCCTTATTAGCTCAGTACAGTGACGATGTAAATTTCAAATTGTGACCATTGTGGTCATTGTTGTAAATAAAATTGACAGTTTATAAGTGTAGATATTCAGAAATTATTTTGGTTCAAGATCCATTGCAAAGCACAGACTTCCACTCAAAATTCTTTTTTCTTCTCTTTATTTGCATCTTTCCCCTTTTTGTTCCTTCCTCTTTTTTTTATTTTTTATTTTTTATTTTTTTTTTTGAGACAGGAATATCTTCTTTTTAGACAGAATTTCTATTATCTAGCCTTGGCTGTGCTGGAGCTCATTCTGTAGACCAGGCTGACCTCGAATCCACAGAGATCTGCTTGCCTCTGTCTTCCAAGTGCTGGGACTAAAGCCTTGCACAACCATAGCCAGATCCTCCTGTTTCTTATTTTACCTTTTAGTTGAGAAAATTTTAACACTTTTTTTTTTTTAACTTCAAAATTTCAAAATAGACCCAAGGACATGGCTTTTTGGCAAAGTGCTACCTGGTGTGCGTGAGGTCCAGGGTTTAATCCCCAGCACTGGAAATAAAAGTTCAAAATGTTCCCGAAGTATAAAAAGACAAAGAACTTTATAATTGCCACCATATATTTGTCTTCCAGCTTCAAAAATAAATAAATAAACAGACGAATATATAAATAGGGGTTGGGGATTTAGCTCAGTGGTAGAGCATTTGACTAGCAAGCTCAAGGCCCTGGGTTTGGTCCTCGGCTCTGGGAAAAAAAAAAAGATAAAATAAATAAATACCAGCTGGTATTTATCTCCCTGAAAAGCAGAAACTAGCCAGGCGTGGTGGTGCATGCCTTTAATCCCAGCACTTGGGAGGCAGAGGCAGTTGGATCGCTGTGAGTTTGAGGCTAGCCTGGTCTACAAAGCAGTCCAGGATGGCCAAGATAACGTAGAGAAACCCCAGACGGGGACTCTCCATGCAGCTGTGGATGGCCTGAAGCGTTCTTTGTAGAGGAAGTTGTCCTTGAACTCACAGAGGTCCTCCTGCCTCTGCCTCCTGATCAAAGGTCGACACACTATGCTGGCCGCTAGACCTTTAGTAGTTTAATACCGCAATTCCGTCATACTTGCGTGATGGTCTTATACGTAGATTCCATTTGGGAGATTTAGCTTACTGATAGTTTTGTTGTATTTTTGAACAATGAACAACATTCATACAGTTTTACTGTTTTTGCATCCTGTATCTGCTTTATATTTATGTATCCCAGCCCCAGGCCTTTACCTGTAGAGAACGTTCATTACAAAAGCCTTAGTGTGAGAAATTGCAAACACTACCTTTGCAAATGATCTGTAACTAATGAATCCATGGAGTTCTTAAGACTTTTGAGGCGGTCAGGCTCAGACCCTGGGCCTGTGTGTGTGCGCAGGGCTAGTGCTGTACTACTTAGGCACAGCTCTAGGACTAAATTGTGTTTTCCATATTTTGAGTTATTAGCCCAGTGCTATAAGCAGAGAAAACCAGTGTACATTTCATGACTTGAGAAATGACTGACTGGTCTGAACCAACAATAAAAAACCTTGAGAACTTTTTTTAAAAATTGAACTTGGACTTTGAGCATTAGAATGTAAAGGCAAAATGATAGTTGTGTTTCTTTTTTTTCTATATTTATTTATTTACTTATTATGTATACAGTGCTCTGCCTCCATGTACACCTGCAGGCCAGAAGAGATCATCAGATCACATTATAGATGCTTGTGAGCCACCATGTGGGTGCTGGGAATTGAACTCAGGACCTCTGGAAGAGCAGTCAGTGCCCTTAACCTCTGAGCCATCTCTCCAGCCCCTGTTAGTTGTGTTTCTAAACACCTTGTACATGAAAAACTTTAGCTTAGGTGGAAGGCGTGTGAGGGTGAGTCGCTCAGGTGGGAGGTGCGTGAGTGGGAGGCGAGTACAAACAGAAGCCAAGTAGAGAGCCAGGAAGATGACGGAGACAGGAGAAGGAAAAGGAGCCCCTCACCTGGAGCCCAGCTCAAGTCTCTTGCCTGCAGCAAAGCAAGAATTGCACGTAGCACAAGATAGAGGGTCTGTCTCCCTTCTTAGCTGTGAACCTGGAGCCCCTGTACGGCCTCAGTGCCTCCTGCGTCACGACATACCTAGTTTATCTCACTTATATATAATTTATCTTAAGGGAAAAAAAAAAAAAAAGAAGGGAGAAAGGGTTCCTCTGCACCTTTTTGAGATGTAACCTGAGAGTCACCAGAGTGGCACACGTAAATGGCTAGTATTGAGAGAGTTAATAAATTGCTTATCCGTGCCTCCTCCCCCTCGTTTTCTGTTCCCCACCTTTCTGCAGTCTCGTTTTCTGCAGTTCTCTTGGAGAAGCCCACACCCTTGCCAACCTTCTGTCCCCGAGTCACGTCTTAAGGCTTGGCGGGCGGCACATTACAGTAGTTCTACTGAGTCCCGCCTCTGCTTCGTAACCTCTCCACGGGCCTGCAATTTTTTTCCATGTTGAAGTCATGAGTCAGGGTCACTGCATGACTAGAGACGACCCTCAGGCTGCTGGAAATGGCTGCCGGGAGCCGCATCCCCTCACGGCTGATAGACCCATGGCCTACTCAGCTTGGTTTTCCAAATATGGGAACATAGTTCCTCGATTGGCCAAAGGACTGCTTCTGCATCAGCGCCCTTGTTCCTGAACAACCAGACAGAAACTTCTGGATGCTCACCTTCTGAGAAACAACTGGACAGAAACTTCGGATGCTCACCTTCCGAGGCAGGAGCCACGCCCATCTCAGCTGCCTCTGACCTAGCTAGGTTGGCCTCCCCGGTCCAACTAGAATTTCTTCCCTGTTTCCTGAGGAAGATAACTAATCCTGAGCCACTCGGTATTTCATCTCGGAGTGTGGTTCCTCCTCACTCACTGATTTGCTCACCCACAGGCACCTCTGCCCTTGGGTGCTGAAGCAATGCTGTCTGGGAGCAAGTGGTGTTGAGGTGGGTAGCTGGAGGAACTTGATTAGCTGGGGCGGTGTCCCCTCAGGCCTGCATGCAGGGTGTGTAATGGTTTCTAGACAATTGAGTGCTTTTTACTCAGGCTGTGAAGTTGGCGTCCTCACATAGCAGCTGGTACTTAACTTAAGCCCTCAGCACCTAAGGTTTCTTTATTAGTCAGAACTCTCATTGGTTGGTCATTCATTCATTCATTCATTGATTCGCTGGCACTCACTGTGTGGGTCAGGCTGGCCTCATTGGTCCCCCTGCCTAAGCCCCCTCACTACCTTGGCTGCAGGGGGCCCTTCTGAGCCTGGTGAGTGGTAGTATTTAGTGCTCACATCAAACATTAAAAAAAAAAAACTTTGGGTAACTGTTTATAATCATTATTAAGAGAACTCGGTCTAGCCAAGTGTGGTGGTGTAAGCCTTTATTTAATTCCAGGACTTGGATGGCAGAGGCGGGAGGATCACTTCGATGAAGAGGCTGGTCTGGTCTACACTGTGAGTTCCAGGCCAGCCAGAGATGCATAGTGAGACCCCAGCTCAACAACAACAAACTGTCCTAAATTACCAACAAAGACGATGACATGGTCATGGGCTTGTTTTTTCTTTTAAGCTGACAACGTTTTGAAGTGTAGAGCTGAATACAGGCCTCTCATTGATTAAATAGGAAAGCCCAGCTGAAGGGATTTCTGCCTAGTCACAGGTGACGGTCACACACTGAACCCCCTGTATAGCGCCAGCGCCTTCTGGTTTTCAGATTATATGGTCGCTGCAGCCTGTCTAGCAGCCACTGTACAATCTCGTTCTATCAAAGGGAGGAGAAGAAAAAAAAACCAAAACCAAAAAAGAACTTGGAGTGGGGCATGGTGGCGCACGCCTTTAATCCCAGCACTCGGGAGGCAGAGGCAGGCGGATTGCTGTAAATTCGAGGCCAGCCTGGTCTACAAAGTGAATCCAGGATAGTCAAGGCTACACAGAGAAACCCTGTCTCGAAAAACCAAAAGAAACAAAAACAAAAACAAAAACAAAAAACCAACCCCCCCCCCAAAAAAAAAAAAAGGAAAAAAAGAACTTGCAAGATTTGAGGATAAAGCCTAAAGTGCCTGGGAATGGAGTACCATGGGCATGTTAATATAATTATTTGAGAATCTGACCGATAGTACTTTTGTCACTGTGACAGATGGCTTTGCTGTGTTTTGTGACATTCAGGTCAAAGGCAGCAGAGGTATTAAGTCACAAGTCACAGTGACAGAAGCCAGCTTTGCTCGCTGTGTGGCCTCAGGCAAGTTGCCTGGTCTTCCTCTTCTGTAGTATACGGACGGTAGGTAAAGTGAACGGATTCGATCCGTGCAGCGTTTTAGTCTTCTTTTTTAACTTTTGGGAAAAGTAGTGAACTTGGTATGTGTTGCCAGTATAAAAAAGTTTAAGGGTCGGGCGTGGTGGCGCACGCCTTTAATCCCAGCACTTGGGAGGCAGAGGCAGGCAGATCGCTGTGAGTTCGAGGCCAGCTTGGTCTACAAAGCGAGACCAGGACAGCTAAGGCTACACAGAGAAACCCTGTCTCAAAAACCCAAAAAAGTTTAAAAGCGGGCTAGAGAGATGGCTCAGAGGTTAAGAGCACTGCCTGCTCTTCCAAAGGTCCTGAGTTCAATTCCCAGCAACCACATGGTGACTCACAGCTATCTATAATGAGATCTGGTGCTCTCTTCTGGTGTGCAGGGGTACGTGCAAGCAAAAAAACTGTAAACTTAATAAATAAATAAATCTTTTTTAAAAAGTTTAAAAGCTCGTTTATCCTATGTATTTGTGTCGATAGGGGAGAGGTGTCACCTGGCGTTGCTGAGGCCTGCTGGTGCCACCTCCTTGCTAGAGGAGACTTTACACACAAGGTAGAGTTCCAGTGATGCTTACTGAAATTATCTAAAAGGTCACTTCATTTATGTTGAAGTATAGAATGCTCTGCCGTAGTTAACAGGACTGATTGGTTCCAGGGCATGAAAGGAGACAGCAGAGACACAGAGCTTCCTAACCAGAATCTGGATCCTGAAATATTTAGAGTGCTGACAAGGTTCCAAGTGGAAAATTCTACATTATGAAACTTTTTTTTCTGCATAAAATTATTTAAAATTGTCTTCTGCACACATGCATAGGTTTTTTGTTTTTGTTTTTTTTAAATATGGAACTAATGAATTTGGTGTATTTTTTTAAAGATTTATTTATTTATTATGTATACAATGCACATCAGATCACATTATAGATGGTTGTGAGCCACCATGTGGTTGCTGGGAATTGAACTCATGACCTGTGGAAGAGCAGTCAGTGCTCTTAACCTCTGAGCCATCTCTCCAGCCCCGAATTTGGTGTTTTGAGTTGGGTCTCAACCCAAATCTAAAAATCCTGAAACATTTTTGGTCCTATTTATTTATTTATTTATTTATTTATTATTTAGAGACACAGTTTCTCTGTCCTGGAACTTTCTTTGTAGACCAAGCGTTTTGAACAGGGCCACCCACTCATTCTGCAGTAACTCAGAAGACCAGAGGAGGGCTAGGGGGTTCTGCTGAGTGGGGAAGAGGAATTCTTCAGGTAAAGGGCGAGTGTGGCTGCCTGTTCCTGAGTGGCTGTGGGAGCGAGGCTGCAGACAGGTCAGGGCGTCTGTGAGGGCATGTGGGGTAGGTGAAGGCAGAGGGAAGTTTTGAGCAGGGCACTGACAACGTATGCATTCAGTCCTCTGTCTGTGAGACCAAGGATGGAGTTTGGCTGGAGGTCAAACCTGGGACAGGATTAGTGGCAGGAGGAGTGCCCCAGTTTAGGGGTTGGTGACTGGGTGTGGGGATCCAGGCGAGGTGAGGTCTTTGGTTCCGGGCTGTGGGCGGCGAGTTCTGGCTGCTGGCAGAGGAACAGTCTTGGCAGGAAGGATGGTGGGTTTTAGTTGTTTTGTGTTGAGATGGTTGTGTGTTTCGGGGAGAGAGAGCAGAGCTAATGAGTCTAGAGATACTAGAGTTGGAGACAGGAAATGATGCTGGGAGCCTACCGCGGAATCTGGGAGAACGACAGTATTGGTTCAGGGCAGACCCTGAGGCCCCTGCCTTGAGTGTTGTAGCTATTTTATCATCGCCGTGAAAAAAAACTCTGACAAAAGCAACTTACAGGAGAAAGGGTTTATTTTGGGTCACAGTTCCAGAGGGACCCAGTCCGTCAGGGTCAGGAAGACATGGCAGCAGGCAGTAGGGAGCAGGAGGCTGGCCGGCCATGTTACATCTATACTTAGGGACAGAGTGAAGAAGAAGTGCGACAGGCTGTAAAGTCTCAAGGGCCATCCCAGTGGCTTTGTTCAGCAAGGCCCTTTTATTTATTTATTTATTTATTTACTTATTTACTTATTTATTTTTATTTTTATTTTTTTAGCAAGGCCCTTTTATTTATTTATTTATTTATATTTTTATTTTTTTAGCAAGGCCCTTTTAAAGGTACCTCAGCCTTGGCAAATGGTGTCAGTAGTTTGGGACCAAGTGTTCAGACATATGACCCTGTGGAGGACATCATGCATTTAAACTACATTATCGTAGGAGGAAGTTTAGGAAGGGCAATAGAGGGGTCACACTTAGAGACAATGGGGTGAGGAGTAAATGAATAGGAATGAGGAAGCAGATGAATTTGGAGAGAGTCACAGACGCCAGGCGAGAACAGCCAAGGCCGGACTTCAGAGTTCAGGTGTCATTTCACTAGTAAGATGGGGACTTTTGGGGAGTCTAGGTGAGCCTAGGTGCCTGAGCAGGAGTGGAGAGCAGGATTCTTGGAGACAAGGACATCAGGTATCCTGACATACTGCTCTTTGCCACACCCCCTCAAGGCAAAGTCTCTCCTTGAGATAACAGTGCTCTTCCTGTCTCTGCTCCCCGTAGTCCCCATGACAGGCATGTGGTGCCACATCTGGCTTTTTACAAGGGTATGGGGGATTTGAACTCAGGCCCCCATGTTCTCACAGACAGCCTTCTACCCACCGAGCAAGTCGTTACGTCATCTCTCCATCCCCCGAAGGCAACTTATAACGAGGAAAGGTTTGTTAAGGCTTATGGTTTCAGTCCATAGCCACTAGCCCTGAGGTAGGAGTGTGAGGGGGAGGAGCCTTCCTCCTTTTCTCCTGAGGTCATGCTGCCGTCTTTTGAGAATCCTTTCATCAGCTTTCGTGTTGAGTGTGCTGCGTGGCATCTGAAGTGAGGACTGGGGAGAACGGAGAGCCCGAATAGCTGTTATGTAAACTCTGGGCTCCTTTAAGGTTGCCACTTGTCGTCATGGCTGTCTAAAGGGCTTGTATGGCTACGCAGCTTAGCCACACGTGAAGAGACCGGATGTACCCTGTAGCCACAGTTAACAGGGCTTTGTTTGTTGTAACACTGTTGAGTGCCTTTTTGGCAAGTGCCTACCTGCTTTATCCCGACCCTTGTAAAACCAAAAAGGATCTAAAGAAATGCTTTGGTGTCTAGAAAACAGAGGCGAGCTTGCGAAAGAATTTTGAATTGTTGTGGTTTGAAATTTAAGTTCCAAACCTTAAGACTGAGTGTCGTTTTGAGTGGAAACACCTAAGTTTAATACACGAAGTGAGGACAGAGTGGGGAGTTGGTACCACAGTGGAAGGCAGCGCAAGCGTCGCTGTGCATGCGACAGTGCAGGAGGGTCGGTGACAGTGAAAGGCACAGTGCATGCGACAATGCAGGAGGGTCGGTGACAGTGAAAGACCGCTATGCATGCGACAGTGCAGGAGGGTCGGTGACAGTGAAAGGCGCTGTGCATGCGACAGTGCAGGAGGGTCGGTGACAGTGAAAGGCGCTGTGCATGCGACAGTGCAGGAGGGTCGGTGACAGTGAAAGGCGCTGTGCATGCGACAGTGCAGGAGGGTCGGTGACAGTGAAAGGCACAGTGCATGCGACAATGCAGGAGGGTCGGTGACAGTGAAAGGCGCTGTGCATGCGACAGTGCAGGAGGGTCGGTGACAGTGAAAGGCACAGTGCATGCGACAATGCAGGAGGGTTGGTGACAGTGAAAGACCGCTGTGCATGTGACAGTGCAGGAGGGTCGGTGACAGTGAAAGGCGCTGTGCATGCGACAGTGCAGGAGGGTCGGTGACAGTGAAAGGCGCTGTGCATGCGACAGTGCAGGAGGGTCGGTGACAGTGAAAGGTGCGGGTCGGCTTGGCCAGCTTGTGGCCTCTGTTTGATAAGTATGCTCGGACTTTTCAAGTTTATATTAGAAAGAAAAGTTAGAATAACATGGAACCCATGGGTGCTATCGACGGCCTTCACTGGAAGGCTGCTCGTCTAGCGTTCACTGTGTCCAGCACTGCATGAAAAATAGGATGTGTTGGCATTCCAGAGCTGAGGTTGCGGGGGGCGGCGGTCAGAAGTTCAAGGTCAGCCTTGTCTGTGTAGTACATTTGAGACCAGGCTGGGCTGCTTTTAAAGTCAAGACAGGATTCCTCAATGTAGCCTTGGCTGTCCTGAACTTGCTTTGTCGAACAGGCTGGCCTTGAACTCAGAGATCCACCTGCCTCTGCCTCTCTGAATGCTGGGATTACAGGCATGTGTCACTGCACCTGGCTCATAAATCATTGTTTATACAGGTATAGAATAAAAATAAGCAATACTGTGTAGTGTATGTGTACGCAGAATTCTGCCCCAAATAGCTGCTTTCTAGTTCATTCATTCTCGGAATAAGAGTTTTAAAAAGTTAGCCAGTGATGGAAGCAGTGAGGAGTTGGGATGTTTTAGGGTAAGTATTATTCCTAATATTTTTGGCTTTCCTGCTCTTGGCTGGATCCCCTCTCTTTGGCATGCTGAGCTCATCCTCATCCTCTTTCCTGCCCAGTGAGGCTGACTTTGGTCCCCAGCAGCAGGTTCCCTCATCCTCCGGCTTCTGCAGGGCAGGAGTGGGTGGGAAAGGGGGGAGAATTAACTGTCTCCACTCCCCCTGGAGGGCGCGTCCACGTACAGCTCTGTGCTGACGGTCTTGCCCACAGCCTGTCTAACTCCACAGTCTAGAGACTCATTACAGAATTATCCCAAACGGCTTCTGTGCTCCTCATTGACACCTGCTGTAAGTGGTCCCTCTGTTGAACTCTTCCTTGACGCACTTGACTTAATTTATCATGTGTTTTTAGCGGAAACCCTGGCTAGATTAGTCAGAAATCATGCTTGATGCTGTGTGGCAACCAGTGTTCACTCAAAAACTGTTGTTTGGCAGTAACAAAAAAGTGTGACTGTTTGTCTTTACCCTGCAGATACCCTGAGAAGCCTGAGAGGACTGTGCCTCTGGTGTCTCTAGACTCTTCTTTAAGGCTATGTGGCCTCAGTTTTATTAATGAGGAATGGAGAGAAAGCAAGCAACTCTGACAGATTGGCTCAAGTTGGCCCTGTATCCTCCAACTGTAGTGTGGAAGGGGAGGGGGGATTGGAGAGGGAGTCGGAGAGAGAGATGCAAGTAAGTCTGGTTTTCTTTCTTTCTTTCTTTCTTTCTTTCTTTCTTTCTTTCTTTCTTTCTTTCTTTCTTTCTTTCTTTCTTCCTCCGAGACAGGGTTTCTCTGTGTAGCCCTAGCTGTCCTAGAACTCTCTTTGCAGACCAGGCTGGCCTTGAACTCACACAGATCCGACTGCCTCTACCTCCTGAGTACTGTCTGTAGTCTGGTTTTCGAGTTTAATATTTTAGCTCACGCCAGGCGGTGGTGGCGCATGCCTTTAATCCCAGCACTCGGGAGGCACAGGCAGGTGGATCGCTGTGAGTTCAAGGCCAGCCTGGTCTACACAGTGGGTTCTGGGACAGCCGGAGCTGTTACACAGAGAAACCCTGTCTCCAAAAACAAAAACAAAACAAAATATTTTAGCTCACAAATTACAAGATGGATTGGACAGACCCATAAAATTTAGGGCCTCTGGCATTCCTATCAAAACAACCTCACCAGGGTGCACAGGGCGCAGAGAACAGTTGGTGTCGTGGCCGAGAAGCAAAAGACAAAGAGGAAGGGGGCGCTTGAGAGCACGCCCCAGAGACCCGAGGACCAGCCGCCATTCCCAGTGGAACCATCCTAGAGGCCAAGGCCTTCAACACACAGGCCTTCGGGGTGCGTTCACCACTCAGCTATCCTGGCTTACACCCAGGGCCAAGTCCGCCCCAGACTAATGGAGTCCTTTGACTATTTTCCGTGCTGAACTTGGGTCATTTTGTATCAGGTCTGTTGCCTTTTTGCCACTGTAACCACTTTCCCTCTTTCAGTAGCAGCTACAACCACAAGAAGTGGCCCCGAAAGCAGCACAGAAGCAGTAACACTTCTTTTACGAATGCTTTTCTCTGGCACCACTTAGGGAAATAAAGCTTAGAGAGGAGTTGGATGCCTCTCTAAGCAACACGTGAAAAATCCACTCCCACGCCCCTCCCTTCTAAGTCTCTTGAGTTCTTTGCTCTAGAGCTCCCAGTAACCACACAGCAGCTCACCACCATTCATAACTGCAGTTCCAGGGACTCCGATACCCATGGGCAGCAGGCACAGGCAGGATGCACAACAGTCATGCAGACAACACACCCCCACACATAAGAAATAAAATCAAATAACTCCTCCCCTCTACGTTACGTGAAGGAAATGTCAGGTCTTGACTTTCCATGCGGAGACACCTGCTCCAGTTAGCGTGGCTTGCTGGAGTCAGGGAAGAGGGTACTGGGAGGGTCAATTGGTTATTGTCACATGGCTGTGACCACGAAGCCTGCTGGAACTGAGGTCAGGAGGAAAGGCTTACTTTGGTTCATGAGGGTTTCTCTCCATCCGGGTACAGAAGGCATGGTAGGATAGTTTAGTTTTTGGCATCAGAAATGTGTGGTGGGAACCCCAAAATGCAGGCAGAAGTCAGCATTGGGTAAAACCTTCAAAGACCCTCCCTGTGACCTGCTTTTACCGGGGAGACTCTACTTCCTACAGGCTCCACGAGTTCCCAACAAATACCGCCACCAGCCAGGAGCCAAACACCCAAAACTGACATCAGACTCAAAGCAGGACAGAGGCTTACACCTGCAATGGAATACTTTAGCCTGAGGTAACACCTGCCATTTGCACTAGATCCAGTGGCCTGAACCACACAGCACAGCACAGTCCCTTCGGGAAAGAACCGCATATTCTGGGAAACCGCACCTGGGGTGATTGTACAGGAGCACAAGGAGTGGCGCTACTAGGAGGTGTGGCCTTGTTGGAGTAGGTGTGGCCTTGTTGGAGGAAGTGTGTCACTAGGGGTGGGTATCAGAAGCTCAAGCCGGTTTTCTCCTCACTGCCTGCCCTCACAGGTAGAACTCTCAGCTCCCTCTCAGGCACCACGTCTGCCTGCACGCTACAATACTTCCTGTTATGACAATTATGGACTAAACCTCTGAAACTGTGAACCAGCCCTCAATTAAATGTTTTCTTTTGTAAGAGTTGCCCGTGAGAGCTAGACATGGTGGTACACACCTTTAATCTCAGCACTTGGGAAGGCAGAGGCAGGCGGATCGCTGTGAGTTTGGGGCCAGCCTGGTCTACAAAACGAGTCCAGGACAGTCGGGGCTACACAGAGAAATCCTGTCTCAAAAAAAAAAAAAAAAAAAAAAAGTTGCCATGCTTATGGTGTTTCCTCGCAGCACCTATGAAAAGTGGAGCTGCGCAGTGACAAAGGGCCACAGTATCACAGATACTCACGGACCCTGTCGGGGAGCACAGAGTTCCTGGGGCATGCCACCTGGAGGATTGGAACAGCCACGGTTTATGCTCTTCGGCTGTTTCTTTTTCTCTCTTCCAGCTTGTATGTAATGTCAGCCTGCAGTGACTGACATTTTAAGTCAGTCTGTATCAGTTCCCAACAAGTCACAAGTTTATTCATTTGCTTGCGCGTTGTTATATGCTACTTTTTGGGTCTGCCAGGGTTGCCCTATAATGAAATGTTGGTGAGTGTGCCCAGTTGTATGGTTTAGTTACCATAAAAGCACTGTTTATAATGGGCAGTTCAGGATGCCTAATCACTTATTGTCCCCAAGTCTGATGTTTCCCTTCTCTCGGGACCCAGCAGTGAAGTTAAGGACAGCTTTTCAAATAAGAATAGTGACAATGTGGCCTTCTTCCAAGCCTGCTCCCAAAGCCAGCAGTGCTTTCTCTGTGGTTTGGCAGTCTACAAGCAGCACTTATGCAGCATGCACACCCACTGAACTTACGTGGGCTGGGTCAGACACTACAGTGTCTCTTTGCGTCAGGGCTCATTGAAAGCAGGCCTGTCATGTGGCTTTATAGCTCAGTGCAAAGCACCCAAGCTGATGAGAACGTGGTCTCTGTTCTGAAGCCCGCCACCTGCTATATCTCTTTATGGTAGATTGTGGGAGGTGCTGCTACTTGCCTTTCTCCATAGAAAGGATTTCCCAGGGTTCCCCAGACTCCTGGACTACTGGAAACATCCGAGAGGTCGGGCCCTGGGCTTTTATAGCATTTATTTCCTATCATCTTTAAGTGTTGTTATTATTGCTATTCTAATTATGGTCATATGTGCACATGAGTTGCCCACAGAGTCCAGAAGAGAGAGTTAGTTCCTCTGTCCCTGCAATTATTAAGCTGGGGACTGAACTCTGGCCTCTGCAAGAGCATGCACTCTTAAGCACTGAGTCAGTCACCTGTCACGTGCCAGGCCCATCAGTCTTTTACTGTTTGAACAGCACATTCTAAGCAGATGCAGGTGTCACCCTCCCTGCTGGCAAGGCTTTACAGCAGCAGCAATTACTACAACACAAACATTTTGGGGCTTTCTGAACTGAACTGCTGGAGGTGTGATCTACACACACTGCTTGGATTAGCAGTATCAGCAGAGCGGAACATTCTGCCGCACAACAAGAATTGTATAGTTGGACCCAGGTACAGTTCCCAGCACCCACACAGCAGCCCACAACTGTCCGTAACTCCAGTTCCAGACTGGGTCTGACACCTCTCACAGACATAAATGTAGACAAAACATCAATTCACATGAAATCAAAATAAATACAAATTAAAAAAAAAAAAAAAAAAGAATGGCCTGGTGGGTTTTGTGGCCTTTTGGCTCCCACAGGTGGCTGGGGTCAGGCCCTTGCATCTCATTGTGCTTTTTGGGGTCCAGGCTGCTGGTCCACTAGGTGTCAGGAACTCTTCTTCTGGCTTTCTGGACTCCAGCAATGAGAAGAAGCCCAAAGAGTCTACACCAAGAATCCTCACCAACACATGGAGACTTCCTGATGCTCAAGCTTGCTGTAGGCTGCACCTCTGGAGACTCGCAGGTCATTGCCGCATGGTGCACTTGAATCCCGATGGGATTTGCCTTTATTTGCCTGTCCTTTCCAGTCTCACAGTTCATCTGTCTGGGCAGAGTGAGAGCCCTGCAGAGTACACAGAGTACACAGTTCCTTAATGCTCTTGTCTGTGTAGCTGCCACCAAACACAGAGGAAGAAGCCTTTCTCCACAGGCCCGTATTGGCTAGCTCAATCCATCCATCCGTCGTATGGAAGGATTTTTAAAGGCCCCGGGACATGGCGTTCCTTTCAGAGTACCCGTCCCTCCCTTCATTACTGAAATCTCTTGGGTGACACAAGACACTCTGTTGCTTTTCTTGTGAGGAAACTGGAGAACCTGAGAATCATCAACTGGATGACTCTGGTAACACATCTTTACGAATAAGAGTAAGGGCGATTGAAATATTCATGTAAATGTTGATCTCAGTGGTTTAAATGAGGATCTTATAAAGTGAACCCATTGATCCCTCCCTCCTCCCCCCACCTGATCCCTCCTGCTCTCATCCCCACCCCCATCCATTCTATTTCCCCTTCACAGTGATTCTCATGTGGCCTTCCTTGTTACTTAGCTTCTTCGGGTCTATGGATTATAGCATGGTTGTCCTGTACTTCATGGCTAATAGCCACTTAGAAGTGAGCATATATCAAGCGTGTCTTTCTGGGTCTGGGATATTTCATTCAGGATGATCTTTTCTAGTTCCACCTATTTGCTGACCAATTTCATAATGTCCTTGTTTTTAACAGCTGGGTTCTATTCCATTGTGTAAATGTACCACAGCTTCTTTATCCATTCTTGGGTTGAGGGACGCGTAGGAACCTACCTTTGACACTGCCTGGAGGGCCAAGAACCAGAGGCTAGATAGCCCAGAGACCTAGGATAGCACCAAATACAACTGGGGGAGGGGGAAGGGAAGGAAAAGACAAGATAAGAAAGACATTTCTTTGCTGAGGATATTGAGGGGGAAATGAGAATTTCTCCATTAGGAACTTGCTAAGCAGAGGCAAAGATGTAGCTACCCAGGAGAGAGTTAGAAGAGTTCACGGAAAGCAGAAGAGAACAAAGGCAAGGCCAGGACCTCCAGCCTCTGTGGACCTAGTGACACAAGTGAGGTCTTCATCTTCATCCTTTGGCTTTCCAGACCCTTGTTCTCTCTCTGGATTCACTGCAGAGCCCTTTAAACTCAGTGGATCTTGCTTTTAAACCATCAACTGTGGGGTACACAGCTTTAATGCTAGCACTGGGGAGGCAGAGACAGGTGGATGCCTGTGAGTTCCAATCGGATCTTGACAGGGAGACTCTGTCAAGAAAGAAAAGGAAGCAAGGAAGAAAGGAAGAAAGGAATTGAAGGAGGGAAGGAAGGAAGGGAAGGGAATGAAGGAGGGAAAGGGAGGAAGGGAAGGAGGGAAGATAGGACAGAAGGAAGGAAGGAAAGAAGGAAGGCAGGGAGGAAAGGAGGGAAGAAAGGAAGTGAAGGAATGAAGGAAAGGAGGAAAGGAAGAAAGGAAAGAATGAAGGAGGGAAAGAAGGAAGGGAAGAAGGGAAGGAAGAAAGGAGAGAAGTAGGACATCTTCAAAATAAAGCAGCATCTTTATGAGTGAACAAGTTTAAATGAAAAACTCACTGTTTCTAATTTCTCTGTGTAGAAGTTTCATCAAAAATGAATTCCAGCTCACAAACATGTGCAGTCATGTCTGCATTTGACTTGTCTTTTCATTGCCTTCATAATACTATTTTTTGTTGTTTCTTTTGGTTTTATTTTTTTTTAAGACAGGGGTCTCTCTGTGTAGCCTTGGCTGTTCTGGACTTGCTTTCTAGACCAGGTTGACCTTGAACTCACAGAGATCCACCTGCCTCTGCCTCCTGAGTGCTGAGAATACAGGCACGCACCACCACTGCCCAGCTAATAGTGGTTCTTAATGGTTCAAGGATTTTAGTTTTTTCTGGGGGAACTCACAGTATAAGAAACACAAACAAACATTCAGGTTAATGGCAATAGCGAAACATAAAGGATGGTGCTACTAGAGTACCAAAATAGATTTCAGAAATTAAGTCAAGACTGGTTTCCTATGAGAAAGAATAGGGAAGACAGCTGTAGGCAACAATAAGAGCGTGGCTGGACACGCAGAAACAAGCCATGCTAGACAGCCTGTTTAAAAAGACTGTCGTTGGCCAAGAAATAGTGATATAGTGATATCTAGTTGTAAAGCAGGAGTTTTCTCTTGTTCTCGGAACTTTAACAGTATGCCAGGATACGCATATGCCAGGATAGTGATCAGGAATTTCCCTAAGACCAATTATCTTAATTTAAAGTTGGCGTAGACCAAACAAAAGTCCTACAACCTCTTTAAGGAAAGTTGCAAAACGGAGATCAGGACAGCATGGGGCAAAGACTGCAGACATCAGAGTCCACGCTCGGGGTTACAGAGGAAAACGATATATGATTCGTCTGATCTCGGTGAGACTCTGGCCCATGCCTTGGCCCACCTGCCTTATAGGCAGAATTCCCCTGGTTGAAGGTGATGGCAAATATTTCAACAACCAAGCAGAGTCCATGGTCAGAGAAAACAATTGTGTTGCTTAGTAGGCCAATATTTGAGTGAATTAATCACTTGAAGTTTTTCTCATCTGTGAAATTTTTCTCATCTGTTGAGTTTTCAGTACTTTTAAGTGTTACTTCAGAAAATCACAAGATAGCCCCTGTTCGTGTGTTTAATCGGGACACAGATGTTTGCTTGCTCCCTTGATTTAGAAACACTTTAAGGTTCCATTTGCCACTTGTTTGATCTGTAAACCTTTACAGCTAAAAGCATTCCGAGTCAGAAAGCTGGCCTTTTGAAACTTAAATCATTAACGCTTTTTCCCCCCAAATGTGAACATTTCATATTGTCACTTTCAAATAAGCTATTTTTAGAACGATTCTTCTGCCGGGTCCAGAAATTATGCAAAGAAATCCCTCCGTAAGGCCCTAAACTCTAGCAACTGACTGACATCTAATCGGAGGTTTCCTGTTCTATCTTTTTCCAGCCGGCTTCCAATTCCAGCCATAAAGACAAGTGAGGAGCATTCTAAGAAAAAGGCTGTTTTGAGTTCCGCTCCACATCGATTGCCCCTCACTAAGACTTTAGGTAGAATGTAGCAGGTGTTTTTGAAACGTGCCCAGTTCCTCCAACTTCCAGAACCCTTCTCCGAGACGCTAAGACTAGGTAAGTTAGCGCGGCCAGCAATCCTGAAGTCTCCATTTCCCTCGCCACGCCCCCTGAGTAGCCTAGGTTACAGACACACCCATCCTCCGTAGCTGACCAATCACAAAGGTGAGCATTGCCGGACAAGGTTTGCCCAGCGTGAACCTCGCTGCAAATCATTCGCTTCCTGGACCTGAACGGAAACGGAAGTGACCTCCTATATTTTGAAGATGAGTTCCTCTAGAGAGGAAGATTCGAATGAGTGAGTGAGGAAGTGCGGGCCCGGGTCTTCCGGGGGGCGGAGACTCGCCTGCCAGAGCAGGAGGGAGGGAACCGGCCGGCTACGCGCCGCAGGTCAGAATCCCCGGGTCACCCCGCTGTCCTCGGAAGCATGGTGCAGCCGAGACTCTGGGTGACCCCCAGGTGAGGCGGCGACTCCGCCACGGCAGCACCGAGTGCACGCGGGTTGGCCGGCGAGGATGCAGCCCGCACCTGCGAGCATCCCGAGCGGCCACCGCTGCGGCAGCCGGCAGCACAGTGCGACCCAAGGACGGGGCGCCAGCGGCTGGTAAATTTTTCTTTATAGTGAGTCAGCTCAAGAAACAACCGAAGAACCGAACCAGCAAAGATCTTGGTTTAGTTCGTTTACTCAGCTGTTGAAAGCTGGTTTGTTTATGAAAAAGCCTTGCGCATGCAACCGGAACAGCTGGAGGAGATGGATCCGACCCCTGTTCGTACTTATTTACGGAGTTTCCATCTTGATAGCCATTCCTGTATGTGTTTGGGAACGAAAGAAATTCAAGGTAAGAGGGTCCAGCACCTCTCCTCTTTCTTAACGCTGCTTGACAGAGTCCCTTTGTCCGCCTTCTTGGTGGTCTGCGAAACATTTCGTCTTTGGTCTGATTTTATTCTGCCGCTACAAGTGGAGTTACCTCCTGGTGGAGAAAATAGTTAAGGCAGCTGCTCAGGATGGACTGAAAGAACTTTATTCTTGAAATAGTAGCTGCTGTGCAGACATTGGGGCTTGACCAGATCAAATAAACTACCTTGGAAGTTACGTTCTGGGTTTTATAAGCTTTTAGCCCGCCTCCTGTAACTAAAGGATTCCTGTTCATTTGACTTTGTTAATTGTTTTTACGTTTGAGGTTACATCTTTTTCTTTGTTTCTTTCTTTAATGAGATAAAGTCTCTAATGTAGATGCTTTGTAACCTAGAATGGTCCTCCTCCGTCTACATTCCGAGCGCTGGGATTATAGATGTAGCCATCATTCTGTTTGTTTAGTGCTGGAGTTGAACCCGGGGCTTTGTGCATTTGAGGCAGGCAAGCATTCTACCAACTGAGCTACATTTCCAGACCTGAAGTTACTCCCTAATCGAAGCACACGTTTTTACAAAGTCCCTCCGGTCTGTCGCTTGTCTTTCTCTCAGTCTCTCTCCCTCTCTCTCCTCCCTTCCCCTCTCACCCCCCCCCCCATCTCTCCCTGTCTCTGTCTCTCTCTCTCTCCTTCCTTTTCTCCCTCCCTCCTTCATTTCTTTCTTTCTTTCTTTCTTGTAACTCACTCTGTAGACCAGGCTGACCTCCACTCACAGCAATCTGCCTGCCTCTGCTTCCCTGAGTGCTGCCTTAATGCACAGCCAGTTGTATTTCTTTCCTTACTTAAAAAAAAAAAAAAGTATTCGTTGCTGTGTTCATGGGATGGCCCAGTTGTGGAGGGACAATTTAGGGGAGTTGCTTCTGTGTTCCCAGGATGAGGAGTGCGGAGGATGGAGCTCAAGTCGCCAGTGTTGTAGGCGAGCACCTTACCCGCTGAACACTCTCTGGCCCACTTTCTACTGTTTGTTGACGTCATGTGACAGTAGTGAAGTATTACAAACTGAATAACTACCATAAATCTACAATCTATGCATAAAGTGAATTTGGATTTATCAATTAATAATAACCAGAAATACTTTCATTGAGAAACACTTTATCTCAGAAGAGTTATGACCATGCCGATGGCCCCCTTTTTGATTGTGGAAAATATTTTAAACAATGTGTCAGACATTTGTAGGATCCTTTTAATCACTAAATTTTTTGTTGGCTTTTTTAATAATTATAGGTTTTTAGGTTATTTGAAATTTGTCCACCCAAACTTGGGTATAGCAATCTTAACATAAATATAATGTCCTCACTTAGTGTTCCTTAGGATATAGTATAGAAAGGTAAATGAAATGTGTATCATTTCTGCTTAAGAATTCCCTTAATTGTGAGCTTCAACTGTAGTTTTAAAAAACCATTTCTAATCTTCAGTGTGAACTGCTAACATCCTAAGCCCCTCACTTTCTGATAAGGATATTTAATGGGGCGTGCAAATAAACCAAAGTAATGCATTTGCCAAGTCTAGACCTCAGAACAACTTAAACTGCAGAGACAGGTATGAGAGTATTGCTTAATGTACTTTCTCTGCCATAAGAAAATGCCACGCTTTAGCTGAAGAAAGGGTTCAGTGGTAAAGCAGTACGCACGCAAGCCTGACCACCTGAGTTCCATCTCTGACCCTCGTGAGTGGTGTCTAGGCAAGATGGAAGGCAGGAACAGAACTGTCTGCACGCTAGCCGGCCAGCTGGCCTGCTGTGTGACATGTAACAGCGGAAGCTGCAGAGACCGTGCCTCACAAGATGGAAGGAGAACAGACTCCATGCATGCGCACCTGGGCTCACACGCATAGAAGAACACATTTAAGTATACATAAAATAAACTGAGGGCCTTCAACAAGACTTTTTTTTTTTCACAGTGTTGAAAACTATTTTGGAGTCAAATATCATGGGGGGGGGGACCAGCGGGGTGGCAGTCTAGGGAAGGTCCTCTCACGTTGCAGGAGGCCATGCTCTTGAGCCCTCAGATGGCTGACAGACAATTCTGAGATCACCAGGGCTGTGAGATTATGACCTCATTTCACCTACGTCATTTCCCATCAGCCTTTTCTCCAAATATGGCCATTTGCATTAGGGGTTAAGTTTCAGCAAATGAGGAGAGAACAACCTAGTAACTAGTGGTCAAACTTCAGACAGGCTCCACAGTTAAAAGAATGCTTGAAGCCAGGTGTGTTGTCGCACACCTGTAATTTCAGCTCTTGGGTAGCAGAGGCCGGCAGATCTCTGAATTCAAGGCTATCCTGTCTAGGACGGCCAAGGCTACACAGAGAAACCCTGTCTCAAAAAAGCTTTAAAAAAAAAAAAAACCAAACAAACAAACAAAAACAAAAAGAACTTGAGACTAAGGATACAATAGCAAAAGACCCAGCACCTGTATTTCACAGGGATTTACAAAGAGGGCAGATAATGACCTCCCTGGAAAGAGGGTTTCAGGGGAAACATTTTGAAGAGTGTTCACTGTTGCCACCTGGTCAGTCACTTTTCACAAGTAGGAAGGTCATTGGGGAGCTTAGTGAGCGCACTGGAGGGGGACAGAATTGTTTAAGTAGGAGTGTGTGGGGGAAACATAGGCTCAGGAGAATAGATGAGGGTTTTTTGGTTTTGGTTTGGTTTGGTTTTTCGAGACAGGGTCTCTCTGTGTAGTTTTGACTGTCCTGGACTCACTCTGTAGACCAGGCTGGCCTCGAACTCACAGAGATCTGCCTGACTCCACCTACCAAGTGCTGGGATTAAAGGCGTGCGCCACCACTACCCGGCTGAATAGATGAGTTTTGAAGATTTTGACTCTGAAGGAGGCTGGGAAGTGATAGCACATAGGTAGAGAGGACTGGGAGACAAGGAAAGATTTTGATCTTATGTCATTTCCTATTAAGGTTAGAGGCATTAACTAGAGCACATTCCTAAAATGGCTTTATTTTTTTTAATGTAACTATAATTTTACTTAATTCTTTAGAAAGGCATAATAGAGCAAAGTCCCTCTTCATACAGATGAGGGGACATTGAAGCAGAGAGACAAGTGGCCATGGGGATATGACTACAGGAGTGAGTCATTTTTCTGGTCACTTTATGAACGACTGAAATGAAACTCCCCCACAGCACCATGTGAGGATACATGGCCTTCATGAGTTGTCAGCACTAGGCCCCCACTTCACAAGAATCAGAGAGAGAAAGAAGTAACAGGCTAGGAATGGGTGAAGGCACTATGGAAATGTCTCGGGTTTTGTTTCGTTTTTGGTTTGTTTGTTTGTTTGGTTTTGGTTTTTCGAGACAGGGTTTCTCTGTGTAGCCTTGGCTGTCCTGGACTTTGTAGACCAGGCTGGCCTTGAACTCAACGATCCACCTGCCTCTGCCTACCAAGTGCTGGGATTAAAGGCGTGCGCCACCACCGCCCGGCTCTTGTTTCATTTTTGAAGAGGGTTCATTCTTTTGTGAGGCAGGGTCTCATATATGTAGCCCGGGCTGTCCTGGAACTCATCGTAATCCACCTGCCTCTGCCTCCAAGAAATCTAGTACCCACTTCTAACCTCACACCCACACATGCACATATCCACACACAGACACATACAAAAAAAAATTTTTTTTTGAGACTTGGCTGTCCTGGACTCACTTTGTAGGCCAAGCTGGCCTCGAACTCACAATGATCCACCTGCCTCTCTCTTCAGAGTCCTAGGATTACAGGTGTGTGTCACCATGCTCGACGACATAATTTTTAAGTAAATATTTTTTTAAATTGTTACTAATTATTTGGAAAATACCAAGCAGTGCTAATAATCAAATGAAAATAAAACAAATGTTGATTTTTATAGTCATAACATGAGAGTCTAAGCTCACACGTTCTTTTCTCTTCTAAGGTTGGGATCCACACCAAAGCTTGGTTTATTGCTGGAATATTCCTGCTGATGACCATACCTGTGTCCGTGTGGGGGATTCTCCAACATCTAGTGCATTATACACAGTCTAAACTTCAAAAGCCCATCATAAGGTCACATCCTCACACATCTCTATTACTAGTATTGACTGACTTAACTCATAAACATCACATTAAATGGTTTTTATGTTTTACTCTCCATAGGATTCTTTGGATGGTTCCGATATACAGTTTGGATAGTGTAAGTATATTTTGTTGTATTCTGTTAAGGATTCTTTTATGACACTTAACTATGTTTACTAGAGAATGCTTAATAAGGTAAAGAGCACACAGTATTGACAAGGAGAGATTAATAGGAAAAATGTTTCACCTTTTTTTTTTTTTAAACAGGGTTTCTCTGTTGTAGCCCTGGCTGTCCTGCTGTAACTCACTCTGTAGACCAGGCTGGCCTTGAACTCAGACATCCACCTGCTTCTGCCTCCCAGTGCTGGGATTAAAGATGTACACTTCCATGCCCCCTACTGAAGACTTCTTTTTTCCTTTTTGGGTTTTGTTTTGTTAAAATAGAGTCTATGTAACCCTGGCTGTTCTTGAATTTACCATGTGGACCAGATTAGTATCCAGCTCACAGAGTTCCATCTGAGGACAGGGATTAAAGGCATGCACCACCACCACACCTGGTTTTTTTGGTTTTTCGAGACATGGTTTCTCTGTGTAGCCTTGGCTGTCCTGGACTTACTTTGTGGACCAGGCTGGCCTCGAACTCACAGAGATCCGCCTGCCTCTGCCACCCAGTGCAGGGATTAAAGGCGTGCACCACCACGCCCGGCTAGACATTTTCTTTGTCTAATTATCACAGTAGTTGTATTCTCTGTGGAAAGTGTCCGTCTGTGCATCCACCCTACTTTCCTGCATTTCTTCTTTTTCTTTCTTTCTTTCTTTCTTTTTTTTTTTTTTTTGTACTTGATAACTAAAATGTGTGATAGTGAGCAATCTGCATCCTCATCAAAATCTGCGCCCATGGGTTCAGCCAAGCCTGGAGCAGATCTATTTTAAACAAGCCCAGACCCCAGGTTTGCACTCTGGATATCCCATCAGGTGTCATAAGCCGTCTGGAGATGACTAAGTCTAGGAGAGCTGCACTTGGGTCGTGTGTTGCACCTGGTCTGTGCTGATGCTGCCCCTTCTGTATAAGGGACCTGGTGGCAGCAGTCTGTGCCTGGGGTGGCCCATCCCTTAGGGATGAGGGTAACTTACAGTATTACAGTCTTTAACGGGTGAAAAGCCACTAATCTGAGAATGTAAGCAGCCAAGCAAGGAGAGTAACTACACACTAAAAATGTTCCAAATATCTGCATTTGTCATTACAGTCATATTTTGTCTTAACAACATTAAAAAACAAGTATAGTGGTACACATGCCTTTAATCCTAGCACCTAGGAGACAGAGGCAGGAGGCTCTCTATGAGTTCTGGGTCAACCTGTTCTACATAGTGAATTCCAGGATAGCCAGAACTACATAATGAGACCCTGTCTCAAAAAATACAAAATATCCAGGCTTTAGTGGCCTTTAATTCCAGCAGAGACCAGCCTGGTCTACAAAGCAAGTTCTGGACAGCCAAGGCTACACAGAGAAACTGTGTTAGGAAATAAAACGTCTTCAGTAACATTTTTTTCTGATCATATTTTTTTCTTAATTTCAAATTATATTTGAGAACTCACTTTCTTTTTTATGTTCATCACTTCCCCAAACACTTGCCCTTCTGTTTACCTGTATCAGAGAAGTTCGTTGCATTTTAAAGCATGCTTTGCAGAGCCTAGGATGTAGCTCAGTGGTGGACTTGCACTGTTTAATCCTCAGCAGTCCCTGCCTCCCTCCCCGTAAATCCACTCGGGGTACTTCAGAGAGTTTGCTGCAAGTCTGTGACGGGTTCCCCAGGTTCTGTGTTATTGTCCTGTGAATCTGAGCAGTAATTCATGTTCCTCAGGCTACAACTCTTCTTTAATGTCTGTGCTTTTCCATAGTGGATAGCTTTGAACTATCCCCAAATTGCCATCTACGTGGACACCTGCAGGGAGTGCTACGAAGCGTATGTCATCTATAACTTTATGATCTTCCTTACCAACTATCTCACCATCCGATTCCCAAACTTGATGCTGTACCTAGAAGCTAAAGACCAGCAGAACCACCTCACTACACTCTGCTGCTGCCCGCCATGGGCAATGGGGGAGTAAGTAAATCGGGTTTTCATGTGTCTGTTTGGGTTTTACAGAAGCAGAATTATTCAGTTTGGGCCAGCTCTCTGCAAGACAGTTCTGTAAACAGAAACAGTAAGTAGACTTTAGCATGGAGTACAGTTTGAAAGACAACAAAATACATTTTTGTTTGTTTTTGTTTTTGAAGACAAGGTTCTCTGTGTAGCCCTGGCTGTCCTGGAATCGCTCTGTAGACCTGGCTGTCCTTGAACTCACAGAGAGAGATTCACCTGCCTCTGCCTCCCCAAGTCTGGGATTGCATTCATGTGTCACCATGCTCAGCTAACAAAATACATATTTTGTTTTGTTCTTTGTTTTCGAGACAGGGTGTCTCTAGCCTTGGTTGTCCTGCATTCTGTACACCAGGCTGGCCTCACCTTGATAAACTTTTTATTGGGTGAGCAATGTAAAAGTGAAACAAAAACAAAAAAAAACCCACAACATCTATATCTTAAAAATGTATTGCCTTTAATCCTAGCACTCTGGAGGCAGAGGCAGGGGGATCCCTGTGAGTTCCAGGCCAGCCTGGTCTATAAAGTGAGTCTAGAACAGCAAGGGATACACAGAGAAACCCTGTCTCGAAAAACAAAAACAAAAAGCAAAGACCCAGGTTGATTTCCTAGCCATTTCAGCCATCCAAAACCCCAGTTCCAGGGGATCCAACAGGCACATGTGTGGTGCACACACATATATGCAGGCAAAACATTCATACACATAAAGGAAAATAAATGAGCCCTTTTTAAGTGGGATTTTTTATTGGGTGAGGTGGTAACACGCCTGTGGTCCCAGCACTCAGGCAGGGGCAAGTGGATCTCTGAGTTCAAGGCCACCCTGGTCTACAAAGCAAGTCCAGGACAGCCAAGGCTGCAAAGAGAAACCCTGTCTCAAAAAAAATAAATAAGTAAAAATAAAAAGTAGGATTTGTTTGTTTGTTTTGCTTTTTCTCCCCCTTTTCATTTTGGTTTTTCAAGACAGTGTAGCTTTGGCTGTCCTGGAACTCACTCTGTAGACCAGGCTGGCTTCAGACTCACAGAGATCCACGTGGCCTCTGTTTTCTGAGTCTTTTTTATATATATATACATTTATTTTATTACACATATATAAAACAAACTACATACAGCACAGAGAACCATGTGACAATCATGAGAATAATGAGTTCTATACATGTTACATTCATAGTGAATTGGCCATCTGCATTCATCTAGTTTGAAGTAAATGTAAAAAAAAAAAAAAGTCTTTAAAGAGTTAAGATTGCATATTTTACCCAAAGAACTTTAGTTACTTTTCTCACTACTGTGATAAAATAACTGACAAAAGCAACTTAAGAAACAAAGGGTTTATTTGGCTCACAGACTCATTTCACTTGGTCCTGTCGATTTGAGGTGAGCATGGCAGGAAGCCCCAGTTCCCAATACTGTTCTGTGCTGTGCTTCAGTGGAGCTGGGCAGGGGTGTCTTTCAGAGATAAAGTTACTAAATAACTTCAGGGGCTGGAGAGAGGGCTCAGAGCACTGTCTGTTCCGAAAAGGTCCTGAGGTCAATTCCTAGCAACCACATGGTGGCTCACAACCATCTATACTGAGATCGGGTGCCCTCTTCTGGCCTGCAGGTGTATATGCAGGCAGAGCACTGTCTAAGTAATACATAAATAAGTCTTTAAATAATTTCAAAGTGGGCTTTAGATTTCCTTGCTGCCATCCACACTCTTATCCGCCTGTCATTTAGGACAAAATTGGCTGAATGAATATAGTTGTCATCTGACCGAGTCATTTCCATTTGGAGGCTTTGAGATGTTTTGATGCCACTGAATAGCTAAGATGGTCTCTTTCTTTTGCAGAATGCTGCTCTTTAGATGCAAACTAGGAGTGTTACAGTATACCGTGGTCAGACCAGTCACCACTGTTACTGCTTTGTAAGTATGACTCTCCTTTATTTTTTTTATTGTTTCAAATCTTCATGCTACATGCCTGGGAATGTAGCTCAGTTTGGTAACTGCTTTGTATGAACAAAGCCCCGTGTTTAATCCCCAGCCCCTCAGAAGGCAAGTGTAGTCGTTCATGAGAAATAATCCAAGCACTTGCAAGGTAGAGGCAGGAGAATTGAGAATTTAAGGCCACCTGGGGCCCTGTCTTTAAAGATCTGTGTTCTTACATGGGAAAGCAAGTAGGAAAAGGGTATTGATTAATAGCGTAAGTCTAGCCTGCTACAAAACCACATATATAAAAGCTGGGTTCCGTAACAACAAACAGTGCAAGGCATTGCCACAAGATTCACATCCTTTTGAGAGCAGACATGAGAAAAATCATCAGAGGAAAACACTACTTTAGTTGGGTTAATCACACAGATTTTATGTGTGTGTGTGTGTGTGTGTGTGTGTTGTTAATTTAAGAGTTTATTAATACTGTTTTAAACTGGTGCAGGTCTTTAATCCCAGCACTGAGGAGGCAGAGCCAAGTAGATCTCGTTCAAGGCCTGCCTGGTTTACATAGAGAGACTACATCTCTCTCACACACACACAAACTGTGATGCCAAAATATTAAAGTTTCAATAAAAATTCCAAAATGTGAGTTTCTGCAGACCACAGCGTAGAATCAAGCCATGTAACAATACTTCTTATCCTGCCTGTGCCAGAAATACTTATAGAAGTATGTTTTATTGCTTTGCTGCTTAGAAACTAGGTGAGCATATAACTTAATACTTGTATTAGAATTTACTCGGGGGATCTGAATCTTCAAATATTTACCGCTAAGTTAATTTAGAGGGAAAGTGAGCTGTAGTCATGTTTATCAACCAAGCTTTCTAAAATGAGGAAAGTCATGATTGTTCTGTGGTTTAATGGTTGTTTATAATTTAAGTTAAAAGTAATGATCATACCATGTATTTCTAGAAAGATGTGACTCGTGTCAGCTTTTCCACCATCTGTGACCAAAGGCAAGTGGTCGTCCTTAGGCTTTCTGAGATAAACTGGTTATAGATTTTAAGTTTTACTACCGCTGTGCCCTAAGTGTGTATTCAGGGCTGGAAGGTGTTTGGTGATTGAGAGCGCTTGGTGCTTTTGCAGAGATGTGGTTCCTAGAACCACCATTGCTGCTCACAACAATCTGTTAATTCCAGTTCCAATTCCAGAGTATCCAGTGTCCCCCTCTGGCCTCCAGGGACACTGAATGCACATCACGCCAGGCGTACATGCAAGCAAAACACTCATACGTAAAAAAAATAAATCTCTAAAGGATATATATTAAGATACAGGTCTCCTTGGTTCGTCATAAAGTTGCCTGACTTTTGTCACTTTTCAGGGTATGTGAGCTCGTTGGAGTATATGATGAGGGAAACTTTAGCTTCTCCAATGCTTGGACCTACCTGGTTATAATAAATAATTTGTCACAACTGGTGAGTAAATACTCTTTTGTTTGTTTGTTTTGTTTTTTGAGACAGGGTTTCTCTGTGTAGCCCTGGCTGTCCTGGACTCACTTTATAGACCACGCTCAGAGAGATCTGCCAGCCTCTGCCTCCCGAGTGCTGGAAGTGAAGTGTGTGTATGTGCCACCACACCCTGCAATAATGATCTTAATTGTACTGAATTAGTTTCTGTTACTAAATATTATCAGGCACTATTTCTTAAGAACAAATATTACCTTTTAATTTGTACATGGAATCTGAGGCAGCTTTAATGTATAGTTTTATACAATATAAACATATAGTAGTATGTTTATGAATGATTTAGTGACTTACACACAGACCTGTTGTTTGCTGTCGTTTCTGCATGGCTGTGAGTATATGCATTGTGTACCTCCTAAATAAACAAAAGGTACAGAGACTTACTCCGTAAGAAGAAAAGGTCTAATTGGCATATTGATAGGATAGAGTTTCTAAGTAAAGGAAGAATTTTCTGGTTGTGGCACACACTTTTAATCCCAGCACTTGGGAGGCAAAGGCATGAAGATCTGCGTTTGAGGCCAGTCTTGTCTACAGAGCAAGTTCCAAGACAGCCAAGGTTACATAGTGAGACTCTGTCTTGCAAAAAACAATTAATTGTTTGTTTTTCAAGACAGGGTTTCTCTGTGTAGCCTTGGCTGTCCTGAGCTCACTTTGCAGACCAGGCTGGCCTCGAACTCGCAGCGATCCACCTGCCTCTGCCTCTTGAGTGCTGGGATTAAAGGCTTGCACCACCTGGCATTAGTTAAATAAATTAAATAAACTGTGTGGTATAAATGTTACGCAAGAGACTAGCTTATAAAAGTAGTAGTGATTTGTCTTTAAAAGCATAATAGATGTGTTTGCTTTTATTTGACTGAAGGAAACCTTTTGTCCCATTCATATTATTTGTATATTGCTTTAGTTCCAGTAAGTGAACATGTAGAAACATATTTAGGGGAAACATTACATATCTCCCTTGCGAAATTCCACTTCTGTGCATCTGCAGCAAAACACTAAAAGCCTGTTGTTAATCTAAACCACTGGCCGAATAGCACTCAGCTGTGCCTGGAGCGCCACTGTAGAGCAGGCTCTGGTTTCGGCTTCAAGAGTTCTGCTACTGTCTTCTACTGCAGAATGTTAACTGTTGCTTTTGTTTCCAGTTTGCCATGTACTGCCTTCTGCTGTTTTATCAAGTGCTAAAAGAAGAGCTCAGCCCTATAGAACCTGTGGGCAAATTTCTCTGTGTGAAACTTGTTGTTTTCGTTTCCTTTTGGTAAGTATTGCTTTCTCTTACGAGAATATTTCAATATTAAATGCTAATTAAACTGTTGGTTAAGAGAGTTTGAGAGGCACGACTACCAGTTCAAGGCCAGCCTGAGCTATGAAGCTACAAACTACAAGTGTTAATATAGGAGGAGAACTAAAATGCTATTACTCACACTTTTAAAAGCTAGCCCTATGTCAGGGTAGTGGTGGCACACACCTTTAATCCCAGCACACAGGAGGCAGAGGCAGGTGGATCTCTGAGTTCAAGGCCAGCCTGGTCTGCATAGGTTCCAGAACAACAGAAGCTACACAGAAACCCTGTCTTAAAAAACAAAATCAACAAAAGCTAGTCCTTAGGGCTAGAGAAATAGCGTTTCAGAGACTTTGCTACATATCCAGAGGTCCACAGCACCCGGATCACATCCAAGGAATCTGGAACTTTCTCCTAGCCTCTGGGGCACATGCACATATTCAGATTATCAGACACACATACACATAAATAAGAAAATCTTTTTGTCTTCTTTTGTTTTGTTTGTTTGTTTGTTTGTTTCTGAGACAAGGTTTCTCTGTGTAGCCCTGACTATCCTGGACTCACTTTGTAGACCAGGCTAGCCTCAAACTCACAGAGATCTGTCTGCCTCCCCTTCCCTAGTGCTGGGATTACAGGTGTGCGCCATGTCTCTCAGCTAAGGAAAAACTTTTTTTTTTTTAATTTGTCTTTTGTAAGATTTATAATAACAGGACTGGGAAAGTGATTCGGCAGATAAGAGCTCCTTTTGCAGAGGACCTGGATTTAGTTTCCAGCACCCACAAGGTTGGTGGCTCAGGACCTTGTGTAACTCCAATTCCAGGTGGTTCTAATGCCCCTCTGACATCTGCAAATACTGCACAGGTGTCATAGATGCAGGCAAAGCTCACACACATAAAAATAAATGTTACCATTTAAAAAGATTTACAAAAACAAATATTCTTAGCCATGTGTTGGTGGTACGTACCTGTAGTTGTGGCACTC